>NC_133977.1:13400008-13703804 GCF_047716275.1 Strix uralensis | reverse complement strand
ATTGGTAAGTAAATTACCTGAACGTGTGTGTGGAAGTGCTAAGAATGGATTTTCTCTGGCCTGAGGCTTTACAAGATTAAATACAGGTTGCTTTCAGTGAGTTTTCAGTTACTTGATCTTTAGAACCTCCTTGGTACAGCGGTCTCTGCTTTACAGTGGGACGAGCTTTCGCTGTGTCCCTGACTGGGATGTGAAGGAACCAGTAACAACAAAGCAGTGGGACCCCCTCAGAGAATTGTAAATCATTACAGGAAGGGTGGAGTTGACTGTTACAGCCATTGCAGACAGACACCAAAATCTGAGAATGCTTAAGAGATCGTGCAGCAAATTGAATGGAAAAAGGCTTTGTTCCACGTTACAGTAATAATGCTCCTTACTACTTTTTGCAGAAGTAAAACTAAAATGGGTGTGAAGGTCCTGCAGAGATTTCATTTGTTGACAGATGTCAGGCAGCAGAGAACTTCAGCTGTTTTTATCAGTGCCAGGGAAAGAAGTTCTTGCTCAGAGGGTTCTCAGTTTGTATTGGCCCCAGCAGATGAGCGCATGCCTTGGCACAGGAGGCAGCAGCGTGAGTAATATGTAATTTTAAACATCCTTTTTCTTACAGGCATTGAAATAATAAAGAGAACACTGAAAATCCCAGCAATGACTATTGCAAAGAACGCAGGTGTTGAAGGATCACTAATAGTTGAAAAAATCCTGCAGAGTCCAGCGGAAGTTGGCTACGATGCAATGCTCGGGGACTTTGTAAACATGGTAGAAAAAGGAATCATAGACCCAACGAAGGTAACCTAAAATAGTCTTAATTCTCAGCTTTCCTTCCTCCCGCCTCATGTGATAGTCAGCAGGTATTAAGTTATTTCTTTCCTATTTTTAGGTTGTGAGAACGGCTCTGATGGATGCTGCAGGTGTTGCGTCCCTCTTGTCCACAGCAGAAGCGGTGGTGACCGAGATTCCGAAGGAAGAGAAGGAGCCGGCGATGGGCGGGATGGGTGGGATGGGCGGAGGAATGGGAGGTGGCATGTTCTGATTCCTGGGCCAGGGCTGCATCATGAGCTGTGCTGTTTTACTGACAGTTCTGACTTCAAAAACTTCCGATGTCGGTGCAAGAGGGTGGATAGTGACTGAAGTGAGGCTGGTGTTTAAAAGAATCACTGTAACCATCAGTTACTGGATTTCATTTAACACACATGTAATTGTTTACAGTCATTGTCCATGCCTACAGATAATTTATTTTGTATTTTTTGAATAAAGACATTTGTACATTCCTGATAACTGGGTGCAAGATCCATCTCCCAAGGTCCTGATTTAAACTTAATTAAGGCACTTGATATTCTGTTTCAGAATTTATTGGTGCTTGCCAGTACTAGGAAGAACTTGGAAGCCACTGTGCGTGAGACTAGACAATTGTGTACAAAGTAGGCAAATACAGTTATGTGACCTTTATGTAATAAAACAAACTGCTCAAAAGTGATGAAATGTATCACCTTCTTCCTCTGCACCCAAAGCCACAGCCTGCTGCTGCTTCTAAGATTTAGTAGAAATCTGACACTTATGTTTGGAAATGACAGGGCCTTTCCTGCCTTGTCTAGAATGTTTCTCAGAAATACAAGGGACTTTAATTTTGCGAAGAACTCTCTGTGCTGAGCGGGCAGTACAGTTCTCTGCACTATTAAACAATGCTGTGAAACTAAGGCACGTGCACTGATGTTATTTTGCCCTGTGCTGGACCAGGCTGGTGCAGCTTGAAGGACCTGGGAGGGAAAGTGCCCTGGGGCCAGGAAACAGTTATCTTTGCTGAGAAAAGGGGCTGGGTTTTTAAATACTTCCCTTGCTCAGGTGTAGTAGGTGGTTACCTCCTTGCCTGGAGCCTTCCAGTCTTCTGGCTTTCTGGGAGTGAGCTCTAGCATGTAGTTTGAATTACATTGCACTAGATGCTGCTTTACCCTTAAAAATGACAGCTTGGCTTGACACCTACTGTGTTTGTCTTTGCTGCATGCTTTTCAACTCTGCTTTCCAGACTTAAAAACAATGCTGTTCCTAGACTTGGGTGTGTTTCTCTGATTGTCCCAACATAGGAAATTGCTTTACAACTCCTCAGTGCTTTACAACTGACCTCTTAACCCAGCTGTCACTTCCCCCAGCTTCCTGCCTTTAATGAGAACTACCCTTCCCTGATAGGGTGTGTGAAATTCCAATTGCTTTTTCTGGAAAAGTAGCTGAATGGTCTGGAACTGGGTCAGGGCTGGCCTTGTCCTGCCCCCCACCTTCCTATGCTATTTCATACCCTCTTCTCTAGCAACCAGGCGGATTACGGGCACTTTGGAGAAAGGATCTGCTTCAACACCTGACCTGAAGTTTCCCCTCATTTCAGTAAGGAAATTTGGTAATGCAAGGCAGCACAGAGACAGGATTTAAAATCTGTTCAAACAGATTTTAACATGTTTCTTCAGAGACTGGAAAGAGAATATTGTCAGGACTAGAACTACTGACAATTCAATCAAGACAGCTGGTACTGGTGTAACAGACCACTGGAAAAACCCCCAAGAACGAAGGTTTAGCTCTGCAGGGTGTGTTTGTTAATGGCAGCCAGCCTTGGGTGTGCTTGGCTGCAGTAAGTGGAGGTCACCTTGTTCCTCTCCCGCCCTGCCCTAAGGGCAGCGCTGTGCTACAGACCCTTGTGCATCCCTGCCCTCCCTCCCAAAGAGGTAACGCTCACGTGGTTTACAGCTGTGTGGGAACTGGGACCTGTCTGCATCCCAGGAGACGTGTCTACACTGACTGCAACCTGTGGCAGCCAGAGGCGGGTAGGCAAGCTCAGCCTGCCGGGCAGCCAAGAACTGCTGGCTAGAGCCAAAACTCCTGCACTCAAATTCTATTACTCCACATGTGACATGTACCCCTCGTGTTTAACCTCTGAAAATTGAAGAGTGTTCAGGCTGTGTTCCTTTTTCTATTGCAGTTGCTGGTCAGAATTCAACAGCAGCTGGTGATTCCTGACTTACCCTTGTCCTTCACTCAGATTAAAAGCACCTGCTACTCGATGCCTGACAAGCTGTTCATATTCGGCAAAGCCAGAACGTCTGTTTCCCTTCGCTTCGCCAGAGTTGGCTGAATTGCTGCTGTTAAGTTACATTCACACTACTAATAACTTAAACTTGAGTTAATACGTTACAATGCTGAAAAAAACATAAGCTTGGATAAGGCAGTACTTACACTGTGACTACACAAACCCTTTGGCAAGTTAACAAATGGCAGCCTGAGACACCTTGTGTTACAGTAGCTGCCAACTGTCTGTTCCTGATAACACTTTAAGTTGCACTTGATTGCAGCTTGAACATTCTATATACATCTGGCTGAACAGGTGTTTTGTACAGTATAAAATCACACCCAAAGCTCAGATAGGAAATAGACGCCCCAAAGGAGGAGCGTGGCACCTCTCGTACAAATAAAGTGTACAAACGAGTTTATAATGGAGGTGGTTACAATTCTCCCTTTTATGTGTGATGAACTTCATGAAGCATTAGCTCCCGAGGTATGCTTGTTTCTGGGCCATGGAGTTTGGATGCTCTTCTTTCAAAGGCAGCTACCATCTGCTTTACCACTTCATCAAAAAACAGCGTAGCGAGTTTTGAGTGTAGAAGTGAACGAAATTCAAAAGAAACCTGTTCAAGACAATAGAGAAGAAATGTTTTTCCTGTATCTACTGTTGTAGTAAAATTCTGTTATAAATAGACAACTCAATTAAAGAATCTCCAGCTAGCCTGCAAGCAAGCCAGAGGATTGTATCCCTGGGCTTTTCATTTAGAAGAATCATTCTGGTTAGTTTTCTGAAGTAATCATTTCCATTTATCTAAGCTAACTGTATTTTACTTAATAAATGCCACATCACAAAACATAAGTAAAAGATTTGGGATAATGAAAAAGCTACTGACAAACAATAACTTAGTTACTTTGCACACAGAACTCCCTTGGAGGACAAAAGTCAGCTGAAGACAATCCTGCATGGCAAGACAGACAGACAGCAGACTTACAGGTAAGCTGGAGCAAACCCAAGAGGCATTTAAAAGCACCTTGAAATAGCTACCTATTAAATACCAACATTTTAAATCAGTCTTTCCATCTAGGTAGCTGTAGTTACGGTACGGTCAAAGAGCAGTTTACTGACTAAAGCTACTGATTTTGTTTTGTGTGCTGTATCTCCTACCTGAACCCCTCCCACCCTCGACCGTTGCTGTCCTGACTCGGGCAGTCACTTCCAGAGTACAGGCAGGCTGGTGAAGTCCTCTGTACCGCCTCAGGCCTCCCACTGCAGTGCTCAGAGCTGAACTTCGGCAATTTTTTTTCAGCTGCTGAATCTTGCAGTTAAACTGAAGCTACTGCAGCAGTTAACAGTTATGGCAAGGACACAAAGAGTTCGCTTTCTGTCTCCACCCTCAAAAAAAAAAGGTCACTTTTACATCAAATAGTCTTAGTTATGCTTTTGTGCTGTGCTGGCCTTCAGTCTAGTTAAACAACATTCCCCTAAGGCTATGGAATCGCATTGTTTTGGAATACGCAGCTTCCCAAAATGATTACGAAACAGGTTGCTCTTCTGCAATTTTATCATCGCTCCTGCTATAACGTGTCTTTTGGATTGAGATTTAAGTATTTTTGCCATTCCTGAGAAATCCGCAGATTAAATGCCAAATGGCGCAAACACAGCTTCTCTCAAACTGCTTATGAGTAATGCACATTAACTGCGAAACAGTAGCACAGAAGTCATTAAACTACTTGGCCTGCAAGCCAAGTGTAGCTTCATTTACATTTACTTGACCTCAGGCACCAGTAAAATTAATATGTCTTTTGAAAGTCTGAGAGTTGTCACTGAGAGCATGTAGAGTTCTGCAGAGCAGGGATAATGAGTCTGGCATCATGTTCAGTACCTGTGAAAACCTGAGGTATGGTATAGATTTACAAAGTTTGCAGATGGTAAAAATGGTGTTGTGCTTCAGTCTGTATACCAAATCATTCAAGAGCTGAAACCAAACTAGAAAAGTTCCCCACTGTATGTATGTGTCTCCTGAAATCAGGCTGGTAAAGGAGGACACATTAGCTTGTGGGAACCAGCATAACCCAAAACTCAATTTACATTTTCTAAAGCAAACAAGCATTCTTGAAATCAAAGTTGTCTCTGGAATATCTGTACTTGCGCAGTATGTGTTGAGAAGTGCTTATCGTCCCTATCTGCACAGGCCCAGAGGCGAGCCACACAGCAGGTCAAGGACTAGTGAGTCCTTAAGGTCTTGCCTCTGTGAGGCAACCCCCTGCTCAGTTGGCTACATTTGCTTCTGCCACCTCAGAACGGGGTAACCACTAAGAAGTGTCAATAGTGTTTCCCCAAGAAAGTGAAAATACCCATTTTAAGACCAGTCTTGACTCCCTTTAACTAAAGCTCTTGACCTGAAATGTCAAAAGCTGGCTTTGGTATGGCAGGGGGGGAATTTTCCTCACAGACTCAGCATTTAGACTACAGGCTTTAGACACTTGCTTAATTCAGGTTTTCTCAACTGATTTCTGGCTTCAGTTAAAAGCTAGCTTATGTACTGGTTAGTAGCAGGAACTGGTATTTACTTGCCTGGAGAAATTCAAATACCATGAGCAAATACCATGCAAATCCCATAAGAAATGTATTTTTTTTAATGCCTATAGATTCAATTTTACCATTGAACTCCATGAAGTCCAATACAGCAATAAGCTTTAAGTTATTAACCCAAGGAGATTTATGCGAGTTTACAAATACTCCAAAAGCTTTTCCTATTTACAGATGGTAAGTTTTAAAGCAGAGTATCCCAGTAGATGGCAGCAGGATCAACCCATTTCTGTGTACTTGTGTAGCCTGTTCTGAACCCCAGCTTAGTTACCGGCTCAATGCAACACCTACTCTTAACACTATAAAATGTAAGAAAAAAAGGTGGTGACAGACTAAATAGACAAAAATGGAAAAGCTGTAACTTGAGTGGAAAACAACTTGTCTAGGAGTAACAAGCTAAATCAGATACTAGATTTAAAAAGCAATCATTCTGAGCTGCAGTGATAGCCCATCATATTGTAGAAAGACAGCAAAAATCTATTATACCTGTATTATAGAAGGAAGGAGTAAGACTGAAAATACACAAAAGAGTAAAATTGGAAGCCAGGATTTGACCAAACTGCAGGCCAATGAGGACAGATGGGAGAATACCTACTTACTGGTACCAAGAGCACTTCAGTTGTAATTAAAGGAAATAGCAAAGTATGTTTAATACTTCTCCCTCTGCATTTGACTGTCTAAAAACTTGAGCACATTTAGAATTGTACAGTAAGAGATACCAATCCCTAGACTGTTTCATGATATGTGGACACCTCACAGAAGACTGCTGTCTCTGAAGGACACTGTAATGGTTTCCACATGGTAAAGCCTGCAAAAACTTTTTGGATAGTAGTGACTAAAACTAACTTGTTTTCCGTGTGTATGTGTGTTAAAAATTAGTTGCAGGCATTAAAAAAAAAGAAAGCACAGTTGAAGATACTGTTTCTATGCCCTGTTCCTAGCATGTGGTAGTCTTAATTAATTATAATACTTACTGAAAAATCCAGTGTACATGTCCTTGGATAACCAGGGATACCTGGGCTGAAACGCCACACTGTTTCTAAGTGATTAAATAGTTTTCCATCTGTGCAGGATGCCTAAAATAAAGTTTAAAAAGTCAAACTGCAATTAGGCTTTTATAGATGTGACAAATTGGTGTTACCGAAGTTTGCATTTGCATTTTGTTAGACAGTGAAGGTCATGGCAGAGTTAAAATTAGAGTGCAGCCAGCGTGAGATCCCATTTGTACAGTGTCCCTTGCAGCAAAATAACTGAATTCCTTTTAAGGGAGAGGAAAAATTTGTGTGTTGAGAGTCATAAAACAGATATCTAGCATGATGCATAGAACGCCAAAATAACAGTAATGCTATATACCAGAATTCTGAACAACACTGCTTTAAGCAAAGGATATGGATATTTACCGGGTTTGGGTTTTTTTTCATTACATGTAATGTAATGAAAGGCCAGGCTGGATGGGGCTTGGATCAACCTTTGGTCTAGTGGAAGGTGTCCCTGCCCATGGCAGGGGGGTGGGAACTAGATGATCTTTATGGTCCCTTCCAACCCAAACCAGTCTGTGATTCTACATACAGAATTATTTATACACTGACATTCAGACCAGTAGTCTTGGGCTATAGGAATACCTAGCATCAAACCCAACCTGACTGAAGACAAACTCCAAACATCTTCTGTCACAAGATACTATTGTGATCAAGAGCTACAGTAATCCATACACTCAAGTTTGTAATCAGCTTCTACGTTGGCTTTTAGTTACTGGCAAGCCATATTTAACTAACATTTCAGGAGTGCTTGCACACAATGCTCCTTTAAAACAATACAGTATTTGCAGTAGCTGGCTTCATACTTTTCATGACAACAGGGTCCTTATTTTCACTCATTTTGCTTTTAGCACATATAGCTAATTTTGTGTGCCTATATTTATAATAGAAAAAGATTGAAAGACATACACTTCAAAATCATCCAAATACATAATTGTCTTGGAACTTCTAGAGAGAATTTCTATACTTTTTTTGACTCTTTTTTTACAAGTTCTTACTGTTACCACAAGCAGCTCTGCTCCAACAAGACTAGCCATGATGAACAGGTGTTGCTTGTGGTTTGAAAGCCGTGGTAAGGTAAGCCATCTCAAAGACTAATCAGCAGCACAAAAATACCTACATTTTTCTGCCCAGGAATGAGATGCAGTACCTTACTACTTCTACAGCCAGGGGAGGAGTAGAGGCAAGGTTAGACGTGAAGAGCTAGGCTTGCTTTTCCTGTTGCTGCCAAAAGGGCAGGAAACATGGGAAAATTGCCAGTGTCCCCCCCTTGCTCCCAACCTTATAAGTAGCAAACTCACTCTGTGCTTTCCTCTGTGGCAAGAGCTGCTGCTACCAATCTGATCTTTTCCATTGCTCAAGCACTGCTGCCATAAGCAACAAATCCGTGCTCATTTTGTTGCCACCAGCAGCCCGCTATGCTAGACCACCAGACAAGCTGCCTTTGCTCACAGTTACTTCTGTGGACGGTGAAGCAGTTCAAACACAGTTGCTCCTCTAGAAATGTCCCTACAGTTACATGCACAGAATGTAAGCTTCTAGGAAAAATAATCCCAGCAGAGAAAGTGCTAATAAGTCTAGGAGGAGAAAATCTGAAGAAACAGTTCTCACAACTTTCATGGTCTTTTCTTGGACAAGAAATTATCTTTTGAGCAAATTAGAGGGAAAAAGAGCTGGTAAGTCAATCTGATAGCTATGTGAAAGGAAAAAGCCAGTCTTGTCAGGGAAGAGGAGAAAGGGAAAGCAGTCAGCATGTAAAATGCAAATCTTCCATTGGAGCTGTTCAACTTTAAGAAAGGGAGGAATATACTTCTGTTTTCTTTCCAGAATCATTAAGTACAAAGTAAAGCACTTTGCATATTCACTTTCCAATTCACATCTCTCCTGTACTTAAACCCAGTTTCTGTTTTGAGCAGTGTCTCTTAAGAGGAAGTCTAGAGAAGAACAGTGAAAGAGGATATCCAAACAATTATCTCAAACAGCTATCAACTGTTGTAATTCCACTAGTTACACCAAGCCAAGATCTGTCACATGAAGGGAGAGGCAGTTTTGCCATAAGGAATCTGTTCTGAGCTGTTCCTAACCAAAACAGATTTGAACATATAAGGCAAACTAGTCAGAAGATCCAGACTTCGTTTAATATTTCTGTCTTGACATTTTTAATAATTGCTCTTGAAAAGCTGAAAACAGAAGAAATACAACTGCTTCTCTTCTGAACAAAGGGGCTTTGAATCAACTCTTCTACCTTCTTATCAATACACTGAATAACAAGTTCTTCTTAAGACTTCTCATATTAGCTAGGGAAAATTCTCAGAAGAAAAGTAATGACCGATACCAATTTTGCTAAGGCATCAGAAGCTACAGTTGTCAAAGATAACTTTTAAGTTAGTGTTAATTTTGCATTTAGAGAGGCTTGGACAAAATTTTAACAAAAACGGTGTATCTTCATTAATGGAGGCTAGTTTCTCCAGCAAAAGGAAATTAAAAAGCAGTTCCTCCCCCACCTCATTGGGCAGCTTATGTTTTAAAAGCACATTCAAATTCTCTCCAGTTAACCTAAGTCTTTAAACAAAAGCAACACAAGTTTTGAGCCACACAAAGCACTTCCAGCATCAATTTTGTTTCAACATACCAGTGAATTATTTGAATTTCAACAAACAAAAGTTATGGAAAGTTACAGCTAAGAAAAAAAAAGTTACCTTAACTAAATGCGGTCTCACTAGGGTAACAACCGATGTATACCTCTCTACTACAGGAGGAAATCCTATTTCTAGCTGTGCTTTGCAGTATCCAGAGCGCTTCGATAATATGTCTGACTTTTTACACCAAGGAACAAATAGTTTGTAATTCTCCACAACGGCAACAACTTCATACATTTCCTGCATAGAATACCTGGAAACAGAAATACAAACATTAGTTACAAGGTTTTTTAACTTCAAACTCAATATTAAAAAGTTTCAAAGATTATATAAATGGCAGTTTGGAAGGTGAACATACAGTCACTTGAAAACACTACCACTGGTTTTGGAAAGTAAAAAAGAGTACAAAAAAATGTAATAAACTGGTAAAAGTCTTTGCATAAAGATGCAAAAAACCACACAACATCCAGCAGTAAAGTTAGCAAACAGTGAACGTGGTGCTGGTACTTCCTGCAATATTGGGTAAATATACATACATTTCAAATTGAAAAATAATTTTTCCAGCACGGTTGTGTCTTCATTTAGGTAGATCTTCAGATATTCCACATAAAGCATACACATGTCATGGCTACCCAGAAAGGCTGTATCAAAACTAAAGTACTTTATTTCATAAGGTTTAAATAGAGGAACACTACTTTCCTTATTTTATGCCAAATAAAAAAGCTTAATTAAAAAATACATGCAATGGAAAAACCTCACAGCATCACAGAATGGCTGAGGTTGGAAGGGAGCTCAGGAGGTCATTTTGTTCAACCCCCCTGCTCAAGCAGGATATTGAATCATATGAAAGAGTATGATGGCAACGTTTTAATTGATTCTACGGTAATGTGGCAAAGTATTACATAGCTATGGCTTTTAATTTTTAGTTCTGACTCAGGAAAGAACTGAAGCACATGCTTAATTCCATCTGTGCTTAAAATGAAGCATATGTTCAACAGTACTCAACAGTGAGTACTATTGGACCAAGGCTCTTTTTAAGTGCCTAGGCAAAATCTGTTGCAGTTCAAGAACTATCACATAACTAAGTGTTAAGCACAGTCAAAAAAATTATGCTAATAAACAAATAGTTCATACCATTGTGGACCAGACACTGGGGACAGATTCCCAGTCTCGTCAAATTAACTGGAAGTTTCCCACTAGCTTTAAGGCAAACAGGATTTCAAAATCTTTTTCTATGTGCCTAAGGTTCTTCACCACATAAATATTTTCCTCCTTTTAAAGACAGAAGAAAATCTCAAGAAGCGGGAAGTACAACATAATGTAAGAGCAAATGTTAGCACGTATTTGGGACAGAAAGGAACAAACTGACAGTTTTCACACCTGTTGGTTTATTCCTATTTCACCAGATGAAATTAATAGTGTATTCTTCCCTTTCGGGGTTGTTTTTGTTTTGTCATGGAATAGAAAGATTATTTCTGGCACTGCCTTCTATGGGGCAAGAGTTTTGGCTTCCTACACTTTTTATACTCAATTTCAGACTGGAAAAGCCCGATCTCTACAAATTCTCAAAGTCAAAACTCCTTCCTAGTGTCCAGTTGGGCAGAGCCATAGGGGCATGTGTCTTCAGGGCTGCTCAGTCCTTGAACTTCTAGTGTTTTGGATTAATCAAAGCAAACACAAAAATCAACAGGCATATAAAGTCTTTTTCCACACATTTATACAAACCCTATAATTCTTCTTTCAGAATATTCTTTTCTTTTATTTACTAGTGGTGCAGCAATGTTGAAGAAAGTTCTTGAAAAGGTATGGCTCGTTACAGGTACTTGCAAAGGAGAAATTCTGGTCATCAAAATACCACAAGAAGCCAAGTGCCTGCAACAGTGAAAATGCTTTTAGATGTGTTTCATATCAGCAAAATAAATAACACCACATTCAGGTGAGACAAACAATCTGTTGTATAACGTTCCAGAAAATGTTCAATTCAGACGGAAAAGCAAAGGCTCATAACAGTATACAAACTGTTAAAAAACGCAAGTTGATTTTTTTTTTTTTCCCCTTTAGGAGAAACTAAAAATAGCCCCCAGTCACGAGAAAAGTAACTGGCAGAGTAAAACACAAAGGCGTATTAAATGTTGACTTCATGGCAGTCTGAGTTCATGTACAAGCCTCATATGCACTTAATTTGCAGAACGGGCTTTCTTAATAGCAAAATCAAGGAAGAGAAGGTTCCACTTGAGAGATACAAAGCTGAACTCTGCTATAATTTCTCTGGCTGCCATCCTTCTCTCAGAAGGACAGTTTCATTTTGAAAGTCCTTTCAAGAAGTGCATTGCTTATCCAGCTTTCAAAATTTCCTTCAGAAAAAATCATGCAAAACCTTGGACTCAGTGTTTTTCAGAAATAAAACTTAACAAACTACCTTTAAAAATGCTAGTAATTTTAAGATTGCACTGCAGTGTTCTCTGTTTGTGAACATCTACACTAAAATCTAACAAATATTCATTGTGATTAATAGGTCTGTTCTGCTAAATTACTGATTTTGCCTAGATTGAGTCAATTAAGACGCAAAATGCTACTTCAAAAGCTCCGATTTTTGGCACCAGGAAGTTAAAAATGCCACTGTTGCTGTCAGTGATTCTACAAACATAAGCTAAAGAGCAACCTGGGTCTTTTACTGTCCTTTCTCTAATTAAACAATCGGGACTATACTTCTGGATTCACACAGACAAAAATGGACCCAACCTTCCCCACTTAGCATTAGACTTGTTTGGTGGCTTACTTGGTCGTTCTGGTGGGTTTTTTTAAACACAATGAACAGATAAATGCATTTTTTTTACTAACTACCAAAGTAGTCTAGCAAATTACAGTTACCAATTTTAAACAATTAAAATTATTATTAACATGTTCTTTAAAAATCAACATAACTTTGAATTCTAAAGAAAGACAGTAATAACCCGGGACTGACCACCCTCGCTTATATGGTCAGTGTAGTAGGAGACAGGCAAATAGTAAATTGGTATTGAGTTTAGAGGAATGTCATCATCATCTGATTAGAAACAATCTGTACAGACTTTTAAAAAAAGAAATAAACAACTGTGATACAAAGCAAGATGACTGACAACACAGATTGTAACCACTGCAGCTGAAAAGGAATCACTTAAGATGGGACAGAAGTATTGTGTCAAAATTAAGAATAGGTTGACTTTAAAAGTCTTTAGACAACAGACTCTGCAAATGTTTGCAACTGTATCTCAAGGGATGTGGACACAGTTGGTTTTTTTTTTTCCACACAGACAGGACAGGACTGTGAAGGAAAAGCACTGCTTTGACAGAAACGCTGGACCCGTGCCAGCAACATTGTAGCTGCCTCAACCAGATTCATAGAAAGTGTTCAAATGTTTGGACCAGACCTCCTCCTGGTGAGCAAATTTAAATTACTTTCTCCATCTGGGGCTACATATAGTACAGAGTCCAAACTAGTTGCCAGGTTTCTTCTCTTGTTTTTTTACTGTAACGCTATGCCAGTATATTGTTTCATACAGTTTTATCTAGACTTGTTTCAGCTACAAGGCCGAAAAACAATCTCTACAAATAATCTTTTAATGGCTGTAAGACAATGTCCTTTTCACAGTTACATTGCCATGCAAGGAAGGCAAAGTTAAGAGAGGTTATAATGCTGACAAACATGGTGAGATTTCATCTCTCTCCCAATTTTATCTGAAGAAAACCAGATGCTGTAAGAATGTGCTGGGCTCCGTCCCAGTTGAGGAAAGCATACCTCTTCAAGAAATCACAAAAGCAGGGATTTCAAAGGACTGTCACACATGTTTTTGTGAGCCTGATCAAGGCCACAGAAGAAAAGCCAAGTCCATACCAGCATTCAGACACACCTACCACCTCTGTGTTTACCCTCTGACAGTAACACAGCCATATCCACTCGCACTGCTCTTACTGGCATCATTCAACTCCTGCCACTCGCTGCTTTCTCTCTAAACACTTGGGCACCTGACCTCCATGACCTGAAAAGGAAACATTTACTGGTGTATGGTATATATACGTAAGTGATCTATACTCAGTGATTACTTTTAATAGCTATGAAATTTTCTAAGCTTAAAGATTAACAAATTTTTGAAAAAAGGAATCTCAAACTCCTCACCATAAAGACTGACATTATAGACAACTACATGCCAGGGCATTTGTATTTACTGTTATCCCAGCTGTTACTTTCTTAAGGTTAGTGATATCTGATGGCCATTTTATGGTCTGTGAGACATGAGTTGATCTCATTCAAATTCCTTCTCAACAGCTGTTCACATCCAAAAAAATGAGCGTTGCCAGCAAGTGTCCTCATTAGCATCTCAGTCTGAATAAGTACAAGAGGCTAATTTACCACCTGAGTCCTTGAACCCAAGTCCAGCAGAGTACGGGGTCTGCTGAGTTCACAACAGGTACAGAATGTACACCGATGACAACTGCAAGACGTGAAAGCATACCCAGCTTCAAGGCTACACATAATACAGCACCATTTTGGATTCAGCTCACACTTGCTTAAAACCAGCTGCCAAGATCTTGCAGCTTACACTAGAAACATTTTCAAACTTAGGTTGCAACCAGTTACTTAATGGCTTTCCTTACACTGAACACCCTTCCCGTAATCAATATTGCCCTCAGGACTCTAAGAAATGACTTTTTAAAATAGTGATTTTGTTTGCCAGAATTATTTTAATATTGCAAACATATCCTAAAGATTAAAACATGGATATACATTTAAAAATGTGGTCCAAGTAAGATGACATTATACCACTGCACAGTAACAATTATGTCAAATGATTGCTTGACATTTGACATCATGAACTATTCTTTTTCATCATTTATATGAAGATGACAGTAAGACTTTGAATTTATCAAAGAAACACAGCAGCATTGCCGTAACAGAAGCAACAGGTGAACCTTTTTTCTCCTAAGATTTTCAAATCACACTCCCTCTCTCATCTGCTGTTCTTCTTCCAGTTACAAGATCAACTCTTATCCCAAAGCATGTTTTGTTTCTCAAGTTGTTCCAGCCAGCCTTCCATGTGATCAGGGCACAAGAAACTTGTTGCATTATCTGAAGTGGAAAACATCCGGGCGTTTTACTCAGCTTTTCACTTATTTTACGGATTGCTCAAAGTTATGCAACTGGCTCAAGCAGAGGAGAGACAAGTTGATAATCTGAAAATCGTTTGTTCTTCCGTTGACCCTGGCCCCTGAAAGCTGTCAACAGCTGCCGAAGCTGAGGGCACCTCAGCCGCCCCCGCGGGACGCGGAGCCGGAGCGGACCCGGGAGGACCTTCCCTCTCCCCTTCCCCAAAGCCAGGAGCTTCTCTGCTGGGCGGCTCCGGGCCGTGCCACGAGCCCCCTGGCGGGCCGAGCCGAGCAGGGGCTCGCCCAGCACCGCCCCGCGGGCTACAGCACGCCTGAGGCGGCCTCACCCCCCCTCCCCCGCCCCGGCCTGGCCACGGCGCCCCGGGGCTACAGCGGGGCCGCCCGGCGGGCGGAGGGAAGCCGGGGGCGGCCGGGCGCGCCGAGGAGCGGTGCGGCGGCGGGGCCCCGGGACGGCACACGGCTACCCGCCGGGGCCCTGCCTGTCAGCCTCCGACCGTACCTGACGGCGGCCGCGCGCGGCGGCGGGGGGGGGGCGGCGGCGGCGACGAGCCCGCTGGCCAGGGCCCTGCCAAGCGCCGGGCCGCTCCGCGCCATCTCGGGCCCCGCTCCTCGCCGGCTGCCCCGCCCGCCCCCGCGCGCTGCCTAACGACCGCCGGCGGAGAGCCGCGCCCCCGCCGCGCGCCCCAACCGCCCTATCGCCGCGCGGGGGCCGGCGTTACACGCCGCGGGCCAGCCCCGCCTCCGGCCGGCGCTGGCGGAGCCCGAGGGGGGGGCGCGCCCAGTCACGAGACAGCTCGGGCTCGCGCAGGGCGGGGGGAGAGGCCCTTCGCCTGATTGGCCCGGCGGCGCGCGAGCCCCGCGCGCGGCTATAATTGGGCTTGTGCGCGCGGGGGGCGCCTCACGGAGCGGGGGGCGGCGGCAACAGCAGCAGCCGCCACCACCGCCGCCGTCGCGAGCCCTCCGTGCTGGGGGCGGCCTGGGGGGCCCCTTGGCAGAGCGCTTTCCCGCCCCGGGCGGGGCACCGGCTTATCCCGCGCATCGCCGCCCCTTCCCTGAGCAGAGCGCGGCTCAGGCAGCTGTGCAGCAATCCAGTGCTTAGCCTGCCTCTGCTCGACGCCGGCTAAAGTTTAGAATAATCAACGTCATTAAAACTTACTAGTACCTCCATATGCCTGGCTACAGTCACAGAGCGTGGCTTTACTACACATTGATACAAAAACCTCGTTACTCGTGGTTTCTCATAATTCACCTTTCAAATACAGCCTCCTTCAACAAAAGCGCATTTTACGACTATCCTGCAATTGAACTATTGCTTAAACATAATTTGTCTCAAGATACATTTCATATTACATGTAAAATCATGCGTTACACAGAAGTTATTTAAAAGTAAGTCTGCAAAATCTATTTCCATAAAGTAGTAACTTTTTAGAATTCAGTTCCTGGTGTGTTATTCAACTCCTGAACTGAGACACAATACTTAGCTTCATAGTGTTTACTCATCCTTAACTTGAACAAGTACCTGGGCTGTATCACACTAGAAGGTAAACATACAATGTCAACAATGTCTCTAACTACATGACAAACCCTTTCCCACCAATTAAATGCAACTAGGATTTCACATCTGATGTGAGTTAAATTGTATTTTAGTTAAAGTAGTTAAGTTAAAGCAGTTTAGTTAAAGCTAGTCCGCATATACATCATCTTCAGAAAAGTCCTCCTCATAATTATCTCAGTGTCCTTGCCATTAGCAAAATCACTATTAAACAAGAATACCACCAATTTGGATAACTGAAACTAATTGGAGCAGCTCTTTAATCATGTCAGGGTATGGTGCTTTTCAGATAGGCTGTCCTATAGCATGTTCTTCATATTGAACCTGATAAAAAACAGAAACATGTAAAAACCCATGTTCTCCGATGCAGGTGAAAAACAAACAGCAAAGCCAGAAATACAAAAAAGCCTCAATCCTAGCCTGCCTGCACCACCACCGCCCAGCCCCCGGCTCCAGTCCTTATTACTAACTTCATCTGAGGGTTTTGCTACTGCCATCAGCTGCTCTTATTTGCTGGATTCCATGTTTTGCCGTGGGAGCGTGTTCTGCCTCTGTTGTTCTAGCTTGCTCCTGTGGGTCAGGAAAACCTCTTAGAGAGTTTGATGTCTTTTAGTGTTTAGAATAACTGAAGGATCAAGTGTTGAGAAGTACAAGACAACAGATGTCTGAGGGCACTTTGAAGGTTTTTTGCCTTTTTTTTTCCTTGTTAGGCTCAAAATTACAGTTCTTACACCTTGCTTGGTATCTGCTGTTGGAAGAGAGATTTGCATTTACTAACTTTGACAGGAAGAATGGCCCAAGTTAACAAGGCCAGAGAGATGCAAGACATTTCTAATACACCAGAAGGAGCTGTACTGTATGACGACAAAGAATTTTTTTTTTCCTAAGTGCTATTTTTGTAATACCACCATCATGAAAAAAAGGCTCAGTTTAAACTCTGATTATGAGGTTTATGTTATTTAAAAAACACTTAAGAGTTTTAAGGACCCTTTTAAGTGGACAGAGAGACACAGTCAATCTAAATGAGACAAGCATATCCCTGTTTAAAAGCAGGCTATTTTTTACCCAGCACATTCAGCTCTGTTCCCATAGATGACTGAGTAGGGCAGCTAGTTTAGTATGTTCCTTTGGCAGCCAAAGATATGCTGAGTAAAGCAAAACTATAGCCATTGTATTCCTATTTATAAATGAGTTTTGAATAATACTTGCCTTTGAAATATTTCAAAATCTCTCACAATCATACATTTACAAGCATGGGTGATGATTAAGTTGCTAGTTACATGATCTGCAAATGATGCAGCTAGGAATTAAGAGCAGATTTTCTGTTTCACACTTAAGTGGATTAATCAGGAGTTACAATATAAAATCAAGAGAATTTGCTTATATTTCATTTAGCACCAGTGAACTGAGTGTTTCTGGCATAGCAAGAATTAAAGTATTTGGCTGTAAACCTGTAGTGAAAAGGCTTAGACTTTTTAGACCATATGATTTTTGAAAATCCAAAAGAGGTTGAAACCTCAGTGCATACTCACTTATAGCCAGTTTTGAAATCCAGCTGCTCTGTTCGTATCCTCTCCCACTTCCAGAACAACACAGGCTGTATGGATTTAACTCCTAAGGAAGAACACGACCAGCAGTAAACCACGTAGACACCAGCCTCAGCTTCTCACGGGCTGGGGGAGGATTGCTGCTCGAGGAAGGCTGTGTCTTTTGCTTCTCCACAGGGCTGGCAAAGTCCTTATCCAAGCACCCTCACCCTGCCAGCCCTGGGGTGCTGTGCCAGTGGTGACACAGGCCTCCTGTGGGCCTGAAGCCTCCTTCCTCTTGAGATAAAACCTACAAAAGGGCCCTCAATCTCTCCCGAGGGACCCCACACTACTGTAGGAGTACAGGTCATTTATGTTTGTCAGCCTGTCTGTACCAGCAATGACAAAGCAAGGCTCTTTTGTGTTCAGGTTACACACATACCTACTATGCTGCAAAACACAAAGCAGTTAATGATAACAAAAAGTTTATCATCCAAAGTGTGTTTTTGTAACTCATTGGCTTTTCAGTGAGAAAAAGGATCCTTTCTACCTTGCTACTTCTTGGCATCAGAAGCAAAAATGGGACTGGAAGAGATTTTGTTTCATGATATTTCTTGCTCATATTGTGTGGAGCTGAAATATAGCTGCTGTTGTTAAGTATTTCCTCTCTTTAAGAATTTTTGCCCTTATCTGTAATAGGCACAGTCAATAAACTGTCCCTGGCATATGAAGTTAAGCACAGACCTGCGGTGAATTGAAGGACTGGGAGTTTAGACCAGGTTTGTGGCTTTTTGCATAACGTCAGCTTATTGTGCAATTTAAAGCATCGGGTATGGGGAAAAAAGTTGAACACAAATAAAAAGTTCTTTTTGGAAGAATCATCAGGAGGGTGTAATCAGAAGTATGGCTTCTTTGAGTGAACCAGCGCCAGAAACTTCTACTGGCACAATAGATGGGGTCAATCAAGGACAGGCAAAGTGGCTGGGTATTTCTTCCAGCCACGGTGCCAGCTAGTGATAGCTTAAGCTGGCCATGAAATTGGACCTGAATCTGTTACGTAAAGCAGGACCTCATGGGTCTGTAACTTAGGTATGATTCCAGATCTGCAAAGCTTCTGGGCTTTTAAATCCAATCTGTTTCCAATCTGTACAGGGATCTCCATGAAGTCTATATACAGGTGTATGTGGGGGAAAGGGATGGGAACTTAGGCAGGCAAAATAGGACTGGTAAACCACTAAGCTACTACCTTGTCCATATCCTGTGGAAGCTATGCAATAGAGATACTTACCGTTCAGGAGGCAAAAGTATACATATGTCAGGATTCAGGGCTTGAACAGCCAGACACAAATTAAAGAACCTGGGGCAGCATACAGAATTTGGCAGGGCAGGGGGGAAGAGACACAAGCACTTTACAGTGCTTCATCATAGCATAATTCCCCTCACAACACAGCACTCCCTCTTCTGCAGGAAATAGCATACCTCAGAACTACTACTTAAAAGCGTTCCTCAGGCTCACAACCCCTGAGCTCAGTTCTGTTTAATAACAGAGGAAATGCAGTATTGCAACTGTTCTGCGAAGTTGGAAGTCAGGCTGAAGAAACAAGAGAAAGTTACTGCAAATTGATCTTCATCGTGAACCCAAGCATGTGACATTTACTTAAAATAGTTACATGCATTAAATTCTTGCAGTAGGGAATTACTGTCTGCCTCGACCTTACTCTCACATGTCCCTGGGCAGCTCAGTAAATATTTCCTCTTGTAGCCTATGAGTATGTGCAAGTGCATCTTCCTAGAAATGCAAAACTGAGTTTAATAACACTAAAAGAAGAACCAGAAGACCCTCTGCACCTTCAAATGACAGTTACTCTTAGGAACATTTGAATACCTGTAGTTATATAAAATATTACAAGCAGAACTGTCCAGCAAACTTCTGCAAGCTAAGCAATACAATGCAAAGCCAGCCAAATGTATAGATCAGTTGATTGGTCAGAAAACACACAACCTTGGCTTTATTTTCTTTAAGACAATCTTCAAAAAGTTGTAATGTGAACTACCAACTTTCATAAGGGGAATGATTAGTGAGTAGTGAATGTAAGTTTTACCATCATGCATTTATATCCCTTTTTGTAAATAATTTATACATTTTATGTTATTGGAAATTCTCAAGCTGACTCAACTTTGCTTGTTGCAGACACTTCTGAGGAGATTAGAAACTTAGCAGTTGTACAAGAAAACTGCACGATAGTAAATAAGCTGTATAAGATTACATATTACACTGTGATGAAAAAGCATTAATGTGTTGAACTTAAGTGGTGTGGCCAGCCTTGGTGTTGTACTTAGGTTTGTGCTTACCACTACTAAAAGTTGAGAGAAGAAAAAATTAGCTCGTTCACAACACTTGAGGGAGAGTTTCCATGTCTTTGCATGTGGACAGGATCAACCCCATTCAGTTATGACGTATATTGCAGACTGTGATGTTGAAATATGTATATATTACATCAACAGCACTGGGAAAAAAAAGTTCATATTTTCCAAATGAAATGAGGACACTGTATAAGGACAGTTGCAGAACAACTAAACAATTTCTGTTTACATTTCCACGTAGCTCATGTTCCATAAACCCCTGGTCATTCCCCTTGCTGTCTTCTAGGCTAGTCAAGTTTGTCCATGTCTTTGTTGAACTGCAGTCCTAAAATGAACTCCATCATCATGTGCTCCATCAGTGGCTTTGACTGTGCCAAGTAAAGCGTAATGATTGCTTTCCAGGTTTTATACGCAATGCCACTTTTAATGGCTTAGAATTAGGTTTACTTTCTTTGCAGCAGCATGTTGATACTGATAGACATTTCACTTTGATTTGCTATCCGCATGTGATAACTTTCTGATTATTTTAGCTATTTTGAATTTAAATACTTGATTTCAAATTCCAGTATGTAGTATTTTTTGCTTTTTGTTATTAAAGTTCACCTTGCTGATCTTAGATTATTTCTTGTATGGATCAATATAAGATGGTTCTGAATTCCTTCTACCTGCTAGCTGTTTTGGCCAGTTTGGTGTCATCTGCTGATTTTGGAAACATAGCTTCCATGCCCTCTTTCAAGCCTTTACTAAAATATGGATCTGCCTGAAGTGTTGTCATCCAGTTATGCCTCCATCTTGTGGCAAGTACACATTTATATGCTTTATTCTGATACCTAGCAACTCATCTGTTGGTACTGGGCCAGTTACCCTGGTAAGATGAAACAAAGGTCAAGCAATTTGGCAAACATAGCAGAGCATCCAAATTCCAGTGGCACCAGCTGTCAAGAAGAGACCAGTATCTGTGAGAAGCAAGTTTTCAGGAAACAGTAAGACGTTTGATGGTTGTCTTTTGACTGTCCACACCGTATACTGGAAGCATCATCATCTTTTGGTGTCTCAAATGGGAAAAAGACAGCTTGTAGCCAGATAATGGAAGAATGACATTAATTCTCTAGCCCGGAGATAACAGAGAAGCGTTGAAGCGCTTGTCCCTTCGTACACAGAATAGCTTCTTACTCTTGCGTGAAGGCCACTAGAAGACACTGCCCCTTATGAGCTAGCCTGAAAACCACGGAGGGAGGGCACCACTACATTTACACAGATAAACGCAGATGGCGTGACAAGATATCCGTCACCATGGGGACAACACTTCGGAGGGAGTGGAGTCGGCTGCACCCCAGCCAGCTCACACGCCCGGGCACCGCAAATGGCTCAGTCCCCTTCCGAGCCCCGTCCTGCTCGCCCGACACCCGGCAGCCGCTTCTCCTGAGGCCAGCGCCGTGGGCAGCGCTGCCCGCCCCTTCTCCGGCGGCACCCCGGCACCCTCCCTACTGTCAGCCGTCCACCGGGCAGTCACCCCGGGCCTCTCCCCGCTTTCCGACCTCCCCTGAGCCCAGGCCGCACCCCGAGCCGTGCTCGCTGCCGCCTCACCCTGTCCCAGACGGACCGTTACCGGCCACCTCCACACCCGCCCCACAATCCCCGCGCCCGCCTCCGTGCCGATCAGTCGCGCTGTCATTCGCTGGCCCTGCCGTCCGTCACGAGGTGGGCGGGGCTTGGGCCCCGGCCCGAGGGACTGCCCGAGCGGCAGAGTGGCGTCCCCTTGCCGTCGGTACTGCGCTTGCGCAAGGCGCCAGCGCCGGGAGGGGGGGGTGCGGCCGCGCCTGCGCACTGAGTTCTCGGCCTTCCCCGTTGTAGCGGAAGTGGCGGGGCCGCGCCAGTTCCGCCTCGGCGTTGTTCGCTCTCGACAAAATGGCGAAGATCGCCAAGACCCACGAAGGTAAGAAACCCGGAGAACGCCCGCAGCGGCGCCTCCTGTAGCTGCGCGTCCGGCTGTTGTTTTTTGGTTGCGTTTCTCCCCGACTCTGGGCAGCGTCAGGCCCGGCTACTCGGGTGGGGGCCGAGCAGGCTCGCCCCGCGGCGGGCGGGCCGGGCCTGTTTGTAATGGCGTCGTCGCTTGTGTCACCGCCATGCCCGGGCCGCCGCCCCGCGCTCGGGGACTGCGGGGGTGCGGCTGCGGGAGGGAGCCTGACTTGAGGGGGGGGCTCTCGCTGTGCACGCAGGGGAGGGGGGCGGTTGGCGGTTGCCGGGCCCGGGGGGGTGGGGGGGGAGGGGAGGCGGCGGGTGTGAGGCGGGGGACGGTGTAGCTTAGCTCTGGCTTTACAGCCGGAGCGCGGGACCCTGCCAGGCTTCCGCCTGCCAGCACGAAGCCTAGGCTGAGCGCCGCTCCCACGAAAGGCCGCCCGTGGGCTGCGCCTCGCCTCCGCTCCCCATCGCTGCGCGCAGCTCCCCGCCCCCGGTGCTCGCGTTGAGCCCTCGGCAGGCGCTCGGTAAAAATCGTTCGGTACGCCTCCTCACTTTTACATGGTGAATGTCAATAACACACGTTTGTTCCCTTGACCGAGCCCCCTGGCTTGGGTCTGCAGTAAATAGGAGGCCAGAAAGGGAGGGTGAGCGGGTGTTGCCCGCTGAAAGCCAGCATGGCCTGAGCTGTTACTAAGCATCGTGTCGACGTGGTGCTCACTGAGAAAAATGCCCCGAAGGAAGGGAAAAAACAGTGTGAGGTCTCAAGCATTTCAACTGCCATCTTAGTACGGAGGCTTTCTGCCGGCTGGGTGTTTATGTAGGAAAACTGGTCTCTGAGCGGTTTAATGAGTGAGGGCTTTCATAGGCAGTATGTTATTCTCTGAGGTGCTATGTGGCTGTGTTCACTACTGCTTCCAGCTCTTTATAGCATGAATCAAAGCTTTCTTCTTGGACAATGTCTGTGGCTTGCCTTGCTTGTAAATATCTTCGGGCAAGGGAGAATAATTTTTAGAATTGTACTGCTTCTGTGTTTTTGCTTTTGGGTTTTTACTCCTGTTTCTGTGTATGATAGGTGATCTGCTCTGTTTTATGTTAATTTACAACTAATTCAGTAATCAAAAACTACTTGTTCACAGTGGTTGTACACTGTGAGGTAGGCAGGGTACTCAGGTATTCATCGCCTTTGGGGACAGCAAGTTTTGCACTGAAAAAACTTTTCAAATGGAGAGGCATCATCTGTGGAAGTGAGGTTAGTGTAGTCTCTAACACGGTAGACCTAATGTGAGTTTGTAAATGAAGAAAAGCTTAAACTATTGTACTCACGGTTTTTTTTTTAAAACTTAATTTGATTTTTTAGCATTCTAGAACATTTTTGTGTAATTACAGAAATTGTCTTGTCTTTTGTTTATATGCTGTCACATGCATAAGGCATGTGTGAGATACTAACCAAGTGAATATTACCCATCACAGTGCTCTGCCTCTCATATTACCTAAAAAGCTTTTAATAATAAAATAGTAGAATTGCTGTTGTTTTGTTGTGTGTTTTTTTTTTTAAACTTAAATTGCTTATTTATTGAAGCAAGTGGTGGTCTATAGACTTTAATGAAAACATTGACATGCTTCTGGTTGCAGGTGTTTTGATTAGTGTTGTATCAGAACAGATTTTAAGGTGGGGTGTAGGTAGTTAAATACAGAATTATGTATAACTAGGTATGGTTGTGTAATGCTGTCGTTCCCAACATGGAGGTATTAGCTGAACAGCTTGATTTAGTTATCTATTGAGTTTTAGCCTATCCTTTTTTTCAGGTCCTGACTGATTTTCCAAACTGAGTTGTTACTAAATTGTATTAGAAGAATTTTCACGTCTTTGTGCTGTTTGTTAAATACTTGTTGATCGATGTGTTCAAGACACAACTTGAAAGAGGTCTCAAAACAGTTTGAGATAGTTTCAGTTACATAGTTTAAGGGGGAACTCTTTGTTTTAGGCTGAAAAGTAAAGTTTTAGATGGCAGTTTATAAGGCCTCAATAAATGCTTGAGTTTTGAATGCTGTCGAAGGTAGCATTTAATTTGCATAATTTTTTTCTTGCTCAGAAGAGAACAAATTGATTTCCAAACATAATAGACCGAACATGTATGAGAGCGCTAACGTAGCTAGAAATAAAGCTGCACAGGGCAAGCTAAATGTGCAAAAATATGATAAGGCATGAAAACATGGGAACTATTTACACTGTAAAGTATTACTTCAGTACAGGGTCTGATTCTTCTTTCTTTTTTAATGCTGAATAACGTCTCGCACTCCAGACGTTGCAAGTAGAACTATGTGCATGGTAATGGGAGTATGTATTTTGAGAAGGGCTATCGTGATCTGGCTGCGAGCTAGATTTTCAGTGACTTTGAATTCAAATATGTCAACTTTAGTAATATTCAGCATTTATGGTATGTTTCAAATCAACTGTGCATGTTAGTTACTTCTTTTAAAATACCAAAATATATTAAAGAGGGTAAAATACAGAAAAAGGAATGATCAGTATGATATTATCCCCCCCCCTTTTTTTTCCCAATTCCTACTCCCTTTACTGGTTCTCTGTCCTTGACTGACATTTCTGTTTATGTCCTAGTTGACTAAATCATCAAACAAGTACTTTGCTTTGCACTATGTATTTTTAAGCTTTGTGATTACTGTTTCTTAATTTGATTTGCATTTAAGTGCTTTGTTAAATAGGGTGTGAGCTTTTTCAAGAAAGTTCCAGTTAGATCAAGGAATGAAAACACATCTTTAATGTCAGAATAGTCTTTTCCAGCTAAACACGTGACGCTTTTTAAACTGGCAATCAGACCTAAACTGGCTGCAGACCTTTTAGACCTTCTGGTTAAAAGGATTTTCTGGCTTGGGTGTTCTCTTCAGAGTGCTTAATTCAAACTAGCACTTTGAGACTGTATGACAGTAGTTGAAAATCGTGGTGGCCATGAGTGGGGGTTTGTTATCCCTATAGACCCTATGCAGACTTTTTTTATAGTGCAGATAATCCAGCAGGTTTTCCTGTAAGAAAGTGAGAATGGTCCTTAGTCTGCAAACACCTGTACCCATGTAATTTAAAGGAGAAGGCAAATAATTGAGATCTGTACCCTCTTCAGTAAATACAGCTATTTTAAAAATAAGAGAACAAGGCCTTAGTATGTAAAGAGTTGGTAAGAACTATTAATAGGAAAATATTTTTGTGTTAATGCTTTTCCTGCAGAAATCCCACAATTATTTTAATAGACTGTTGATGGTAGCAGTGGTGGGAGCCCATGCACAGTCAAATCTCTGTGGCCCGTGGTGCATGGCAGGGGTGCTTTATTTGGCTGAGCTATATGGTCAGGTTGCTTCAGTGGACAGATGATGGAAAGGTTTTTGCATTGTAGGCAAGATCTGTAGGCTTTTTTTTGTGTTGAAGTTGGTTATAGCTATGGGTGCACTATCAGGACTTAATATGCTACTAAAGAGGCAATGTGTGTTTCTAGTAACTGCTCTTTAGAAAGAAGAAACAATGTCATTGTACTCTAAAAGCACTCTGTGCTAGTAGTGTTGTCCTTGGTAGCAATGGAAGCTTCAGGTATTCCCTTTCACCCCAGTGCTGCATTGCACCAGGCAACAAAAGGAATCAGGAACTTGATCTGCTCTTTGGAAGAAACAGAAAAAACTAAAAGATCAGTGAGAAAAGTATTTGAGTTGTATCAGTTCCATAACCATGCCATAGGATGGCATAGGACTTCACAAAAATGGAACACCTTCAGATGACACTGGTAAACAGGGTATGTGTGAAATGCCTCTGGAGATGATCAGAGAGCTCTGGGCAATGCAGGGATCCCTGATTCGGCAGTAGTTTTTTTCTGCTGCTTCTCCAGGAAGTAATGTATTGGGGAGCAATGTGTCTCAAGTTCTGGACTCACGGGAATCCCCTGTGCTGTGCAGGATTTTATGGGGAGCTGGATGCACCTGGGGGCAGGATTCAGCAGGTGATCATGGTCAGCGGTATAAGGCTTTTGTCAGGTTTCAGCTTCTCATGAGTTTTCTGTAATGCAGAGGTGACTGTCCAAGTTACCCTGTCCTAGATAGCTGCAAAAGGTTGAGGGAAGCCCTTAACTGGCAGGAGCAGGATTCTTCTTATCAGCTGCTATGATATATCTTCTGTGCGTGGGACTCTTGATGTGTTTGGAAGCGTACTTCTGCTGGTTTCTTTCTTTTCCCACTAGACCGCTGCAGGAATTGCAGTTTTGCTGTCAGGTTTACTGTGTTTAAAGTGAAGTCAGTGTTTCGAACTGCCAGTCCTGCAGGCTGTGCATGAACAGTTAATCCTGCTGTTCTCACTCATAGCTGTATAGCAAAGATTTGTCAGGTAAAACTACGTGTTCAGTTACCTCTGTAGAAAACATGCCTTCGTACAGGAGGCATAATATGGCTACAGTGTGTTGTTTTTTTTTTTCTTTAATGGCAGTTTGTGATAAGAAAAGGACCCAGCTTTGACTTTGTCTTGAAGTTTACAGGGCTGACAGTTTAAACTTTTAAAGTAAGCAATTCTGATCCTGCTGTCTTTCAATCACTAAAAAAACCCCCAATTGCTACAACCAACCCCCCTGCTCCCCCATTTTTGTCTCAGGTCCAATAATTTGGACTAGCAATAATCTTACCTTTAAAAAAAAAATCTGATCTTAATTTTTGGCAGGTTTGTTAGCAGATGTTGTACTATAGAGTTTTTTGTAAGATATCTTGGTGGGAAAACCTTGTGAAATTTATTTGTCCTGAAAAAGAGAAATAAGCAAAAATAGTAAAGAAAAAAAAAGTGACTAGACAAGATTTAAGATTATTTGTGAATAGAACTTCCTGTAGCTTTTGTAAATTGGCAGATCTCTCTCAAGTTAATGTAGCAGGCAGTACCGCTTCAGGTGGAAGAGGGCGAATCACAGAATTGTTGAGGTTGGAAGGGACTTTTGAGACTGCACAGTCCAACCCTCCTGCTCAAGCATGACCTTGGTATTCTTTCAGCCATGAGATGCAACTCTCAGGTATTATTTTGGGCGTGAAAATAATTGTTTGATCTACTGAAATTCACATTGTATGGATATGGTCTTTACATGTCTATTGAATCAGATAAAATTCAGATGGAAACAGTAATAATTGTTATGGAGTTAGCTGTGCCTTAATATACCTACATCACAGTTGATTTGTTGAAGACAGTTGGATTACTGTAATTTATTTCTTGTGGCATTACAACAGGTAGGAGGAAAGCGTGGTTTAATTGTTCCTTGTTTTCTGGCTTAACAAGTTTTTAAGGTCAGAGATGACCACCAGAGTTGATTAGTCAGACCCTGATACATTAAAAGAATGATAAAGCTCCCATTTGTCCTGTTTGAAGGGTAAGCTTTTTGTTATCCGGAAGAATAGTAGACTCTTCAAAGATGGTGGTGCAGGCAGGAATAGTCATGAGTAAATAATATTTGAGCTGTCAGAGTGAAAAGAAACTGGTCCTGACTTTTTTTTTTTTGGCTGACTTGGTATCCAGTGGCACATGAGAGGATTTTCAATTTGTTCAAAGACAATACAGCTTTGCAGTATATTAAATAACAGAATACAGTGTGGTTATATTAAATGTTCTCAGATTAACAACTCATGCAGTAGCTCTTTTGAACAGATTTGTTGAAATTAGCAAAATTGGTGTGTTAATATGTGATAACCTTTTGAAAGGCTTTTTTTAATGAGAGGATTACATTTGTTGAGGAAGTGTTGTGTTAGTGTAGTGTTGAGAACTATTACTGCAGTGTAAACAACCTTCTTTGCTATTTCTGTTGGAAGATACATTAACAGTGGGTTTGAATAGTTTGCTTTTGGCCATACAATTGAAGTACTCTGTGCTGAATAATAATATTACAACTTAAGGTAAAGTTGCTTATATACATCGTGATTTTATAGTTTAATGCATCATATCTGTTTATTTTTTTAGAGATCATCTTTGAAATTGTGTGAAAAACTCATTTTGCTGTACATAGTAACATGGGTATTACATTTTGTGTGTATGTGTAAAAAGACCTGTGGGTTTTTTTGTCTTTACCCTAGATATTGAAGCACAAATTCGAGAAATTCAAGGAAAAAAGCCTGCTCTTGATGAAGCACAAGGAGTAGGCCTTGATTCCACAGGATATTATGATCAAGAAATTTATGGTGGCAGTGACAGCAGGTTTGCTGGATACGTCACTTCTATTGCAGCAACTGAATTGGAAGATGTAAGTGATTTTGTGTACTTGTTTAGGGCATGCACTCTTAAGTATTTTGGAATTAATTTTGAGTAATTTTCAATAGCAGTTGCTGAAGTAAAAGCTGTTGCTGTTGTTAAAGCCATACTGGACCAAATATATCTTAGCTGGGAAGCCTGTAAGTTCTAAGTCTGCCTTGTACTTCATGAATTGTGCTTTGAAAGTCAGGTAGGCCCAAGTAGAAGGCAAAAACTTGTGGCCTGGTACTTAGTCAGTGTTAGCCTTGACTGGAATAATTAACTTTGTTCTGTTGTTGCTGCCAAGATGAAAAATGATGGTGGGGAAAAAAAAACCTAATAACTTGGGCCAACCAATTTAAGCAGCTATTTTAAGATTTCTGTTTCTACTTAATTTCAAATTTCAGAGTAATTTTTGAGAATTGGCTTTGTCACTGTATTATGTTCTCTTTATGTATCCTGTTTGTAAGATTATTTTGTGTTAGTTTGTAATATTAATCATTTGACCACTTTTTCAGTTGCAGGAGCAGTCAGAAACTACAGTTCTCATAAATCCATAGGCAACTACATATTACACTGAGTGAATTATATTTTTAAGAGGAAGGAAGATTGTTATGTGCAGTTTAGTATTAGTTGATGTATTTTTTTAGTGATGTACTATGTGTCATTTGTAGCCGCCCAGAAGTTCCTTAATTAAAAATTTCCATTACAGGGTCTCACTGAAATCAGTTCATAGTTTTAAGAGCAGGTTTTCTTTTGTGTTGCTGTAAATTATTGCACAGAAACTGGCTACTAATATGAAGAAATAGATAGCAAAAGCATCTTACACATTCTGAGTACTTGTTTTTGCCATTGTGACTGAGAAGGTGTAAATAAGTTAACATTATTTCTGTATTTTTCACTGTTTCTGAAGCTTTTTTTAGGGTTATTTACTAAAGTTTTGTTCTATATCTAGCTGGCTTTTAAGAAAAAGTGGTTTGAATTTCTGTACACCAGTTTATACATGCCAACTAGGGAACTATATGAGTAGTGCTAATATGAAATGGAGACTTTTTGTCTAACTGGTGTAAGCAGCGTACTTGATTAAATGTAGCATATTGCAGAATACTTGAGTCTTGTAGGGAAAAAGTTATCTTTTTAGTGATGTGGGTAGGTTTATCTGATTCAGCAGTTTGGGAGTAATAAAACAAGCTATATGAATATGCTTGCTAAAATTTGGAATTAACTATTCTAGTTGTTGATTTTCATCTTTTCTATGACCACAGTATGTTAATTTGACATTATTTTATCTAAATATAATATCAACATGACAAAATTGCCATGTGTTTTTATTGGCAGGATGATGATGACTACCCTTCTACAAGTTTGCTTGGCCAGAAGAAGCCAGGGTACCATGCTCCAGTGGCATTGCTCAATGACATACCACAGTCTACTGAACAGGTACATATTAATTAAAGGCACAATAAAATACTCTTGTAGATATTAGGAGAAAGAAGTGTTAAAGTTTTTCAATACCAGGTCTTGTCTTCTGGAGATACAAGATATATGTAAAGGAATATGGTATTCTAGTTTTGCTGTAAGCTTGTTACTGCTTCAGCTTAGAATTCCACAGGGTAATGAAAACTGGTACTTCTGCATGTAGAGGCAGTGTGGGCATATACACTAAACTATTAACAGATATTTTTTGATAGGTTGGATACTTCAAAAATGAAAATAACTGGAAAACTTCATGTCCTTTATACTTCTATTTTTGTAAAGAAAATGTAATCACTTATGTTTTATATTCCTGGAGTGTTTTTCTGTGAAACTTAAAAGCATATGAAGTAGAGTCAAGTACCCCTGCAAAAAGAAGGGGAAAGGTTGACAGCATGAAATGCTTTGGTAACAACTGAATAAACTTCTTAAAATAGCAAATTTTCGTCAGAAGTTACTTCATAAGAAATTCTGTGTTAAAAAAAAAAAAATTCCAGTTACAGAAGTAAAATTTATATTAGCGTAGTGGTTTGACATTCCTGCATAATTGAGATTAAAAAGAAAGTAGACCTTTTTAGTAATACTGAAAATGAATACAGGCTTATGGTCACCAGACATTTTTCATATTGTGCTTCATACATATGCGACTAACAAGCTGTTCTTTTGGTTTTTAGTATGATCCTTTTGCAGAACACCGTCCCCAAAAGATTGCAGATCGGGAAGATGAGTACAAAAAGCACAGGCGGATGATGATAATTTCCCCTGAGCGTCTTGATCCTTTTGCAGATGGTAATTTATTTTGACTTTTGTATACCCTTTATGAAATTTATTGTCTTTAATTGTCTTTAGCCCTTTGATTTCTGTTGGCATGCTTATAAACTTAGTTTTGTTTTAAACATCCCCTTTTCATAGAGATTTGGTTGAAAACCTAGATGCCATATTCTTCATCTTTATAATACGAGTTTTCTTTCCAGGTAGAAGGACAAGAAAATAATGAGCCATTGCCATAGAAACACAAAGGGTTAAAGGTTTCTCTTTTCATTTTGTTTTGGGTTGTGCATTATACTTTGTGTATTGAGTGCTCAAATTCTTTCAGTACCTTGAAAGTTTTCATTCCAAGTCAATAGATTTACAGGGTTACTGCTTTTGAAATGCTAGTTCTCAAAATAGAGCACCTAATTCTTACCATCCTACGTAACCTTAGGTGGTATAGCTAAAAGAAACAAAAGCATATATAAGACTTTGATACTATTAATAGTTCAAGTCTGTTCTGATAATTTTAGAATGCAAGTCAGGAAAAGGGGTATTAGTGGGTCTGACAGAAACTTTCTTCAGGTGAATGAGTTTCACGTGTGGCAATAAGGTGCCTGTTGGCTTAAAATTAGTAGCTATTTTGCAGGTTTTACAAATGAGAATTTCAGCCTGCATGAATTAATAGGGATATTAATTATTTTACTTGCTTAATTGTAATTGATATAAACATGTATTGTCAGAATTCACAGGCCCATACTAACTGTCCTTAATTTCTTTCCTACAGCAGTACTGCTATATGCCAGTCCTGTCTGCATTCTTAAGGGTGCAGTTCAACACATCCTGTGTAGATTATGGTGAAAAAGTATTCCAAAGGAAAGTCCTATCAAAGCTAGTGTCAGAATGACACAGCCAATTGGGCAATGATCTTCAGCATAGAAATGTTTAAGAAGTTTATTTTTTTCCCTAAATTATAATGCTGTACCACTTGTATAGCAAACCTGCACATTTTTCTTAAAGAAAAGTGTTTTTCTTGACAAGTCTAATTTTTATAAAGTTGGGCTTCTTGTAAAGTACTTAAAAGTGTAATTAACGCAAGATACACAGCATAAAACAACATATGGTATACAAAACCCATTACCTGTGAGTATCGTTGTGGTGGTATATGTACTGTATTGCATTCAGCTCCCAATCACAGTTGTACCTTGAGAAGAGGAGAGGGGGAAAGTGTCATCAAAGAGTGTTTTGGGGTTTTTTGTTTTGTTTTGTTTTTTTTAATGAAGCCCTTTTACGATATAACACTAGAAGATCTGGGAGACGTCTCCAGATTTGTCAAACTTATAAATGGGTCTTTATGATAAAACATTTTAAACATTACTTAGGTATGCAATAGTTAGTTATAGTCAGATAACAACTAGGATTTAACAGCTTACACAAGGTAATGTTTTGAATATAAATATCTTTCCAAAGTGTTACTAATGGTAAAGAGATAATTTTCTAGGCTTCTATTCTGCTGCTTGAAGTCAGAACTGCTGATGGAGACAAAGGCACGAAAGTGTACGTATTCCGGATTAGCAACCCAGGAACCCATCACTTCTGAAGACTCTTAACTGTGTTGTCATTTTATCATTTATATTGGCTTTAAAATATTTGTTTGAAACTGCAGTAGTTATGTTTGTGTTCAAACAGGTTAAATTGATCAGCAAACTGAATAAACGTAAGATACATGTAATTTTTAAAATTTTCAATCAAAAAGTAAAATTAAATGATCATGGAATAATATAATATTAGAGCAGGACAATAGAAAAAGTCAATATTTTCTGCTTATCACGTACTCATTGTGCTCCATTCCTGTTGCTGTTCTCTTCCGCAGGAGGGAAGACACCAGATCCTAAAATGAATGCCAGAACATACATGGATGTTATGCGTGAACAGCATTTAACAAAAGAAGAGGTGTGTGGCGGGGAGGCTTTTCCACTTGAGCTTAGTTTCATTTTACAGCCTTTGAAAGCATGTTAAGAAAGTGGGAATGGAAATGCTGCTGACATTTTGTCTTGACTTAAAAGTCCTTTTCTTCAGAAAATCCTGTTCTCCACATGTTGAAAGTCAGTAGAATTTAAAGATGAAAGTTTTGAAAAACATCTGTTCTATATAATATCTAAACAATGGAGGGAGAAATAGTCTCAATGTATTTTAATCTGGATATTTTTGTAGCACTTGGACTTCTTGTTTATTTTCTTTCAGAGGATGAGAGACAAAAACTAATAGTCACTGAGGGGTATTCAGTGTCAGAGATGTTTGTTTTTGAGCTCTGTGTAAAGGGAATAGGGGAGGTTTTAAAAGGCTTTTCTTGAAGCACTTAAAACATGTTGCAGTACTAAGAGGAGGGTTGATATTTGGTTTTAAATATTTAAAAAAAGAGAAAAAAGTAAAAGTACATGCTTTATTGATGGTTATTAAAAATTCATTTTAATAAATAAGATGATATTGGTAACATAATACATTTTTTTCTGTAATATCTACAGTGCTGTCTTGTTAATTAGAGCAAGATCTTGTAGTTCCAGTGACCTCTGTAGATTGATTTACCCTACTTGACTTACCTTAATTGAGGAATTAGTTCCTCAGTTTTGACGATCTTAGTGTTTATAGATCCATTGATAAGTGAAAAACAGTTAATGTGCTGTTTTAACAATGTCATCTCAGAATTTTAGAAAATAATTTCAGGGCTTTTTTATGTCGTGAGATATATATCTCACACAAACACATTTTTCTGACTCATCCACCTTTAATTTCCTGAAGTGGAACTTGTTTGAAACAGATGTGTAGTGATTGTTAAGGCATACATATAGATGACAGAAACTGATAGCACTCCAAATTCTCCATATGTTTGTATTTGTTGTATAATCGCTTCTATAAGAAATCAATTTAACGACATCCCCTCCAAACACATAGCTGCTCTGTCAGTATAGAGGAATTTGAAAAGAGATTGAACCTGAAATTAAAACAGTAGCTAATTGCATGTTATTTGAGCAAAACATTTAAAAAAAGCATAGATGAGATACAGCTGAAAAACCCTTTTAAAGGTATAATTTGAAGAGGCCTTCCTAAGAAATTTGTTTCTTACTGTTGTGTTTTTGTACCCTTGAATAGAGGGAAATTAGGCAACAACTAGCTGAAAAAGCTAAAGCTGGAGAGCTCAAAGTCGTCAATGGAGCCGCATCTCAGCCACCTTCAAAACGCAAACGGCGTTGGGATCAGACAGCTGATCAGACTCCTGGTGCTACACCTAAAAAATTATCCAGTTGGGATCAAGCAGAGGTAATAATCCTAGTGTTCATCAGAAGACGTTATTAATGCTAATCCTCTTGAATTTCAGAAGTTTCTTACTCTATAACTAGCAGTCTTTTACTGTATAGTATGAGAGATATTAATACTTCAAGTTTTATCTTGTATAGACTCCTGGACATACACCATCTCTGCGATGGGATGAAACTCCAGGCCGTGCAAAGGGTAGCGAAACTCCTGGTGCCACCCCAGGCTCAAAAATATGGGATCCGACTCCCAGTCATACACCAGCAGGAGCTGCAACACCTGGTCGGGACACACCTGGCCATGCAACACCAGGCCACGGAGGTGCCACTTCCAGTGCGCGTAAAAACCGATGGGATGAAACACCTAAAACAGAAAGAGGTATTTATGGTGAACTGGAAAGTGCATATTAAGTTTTAAATTGTTAATTGTATAGGATTTTTTCACCTTAAGTAAACAGTAGATTCGGAAGTTGGGCAAGCAGTAATTATATTCTGACATCTAGTGGTTGATGTGAAGTGATATTTTTGTTGGAGTTTGTAGCACTGAGTTCTGCCTGTTGGTTTAACTCGCATCTGTGAAAGCACCTTGCCTCAAAAATGGCATCAAAATTTTGTGGTATAACTAGTGACTGCTGCAGGTTGAGATTTTAATGTGTGAAGGACACAGTAAAAGAACTTATGTTGAATTGTGATGCATTTGTGTGTGTTGTCTTTTTGTGATACATTTGTATGTGTTGGTTTTTTGTATGTGTATGTTTAATTTTTTTTTAAGAGGTTAGCATTAAAACAAGTTTTGGAAGCATTTTCTCACCTGCCTAATTTGAATGAGGCTCATGTGTCAGAGAACAGTGAAACATCATGGTTCCTTAATGCTTTTATCAAGGGAGTGCATGGAGTAGTTTGTCCAATTTCTACAATATTTGAGGAGGTCTTTTGTATTTTTTAGGATTTTATCTATTTATGCTAAGATTCAGCCTAAGAAGGTGACGTGCTTTTTTCATAAAATGGGGTTTGCTGTTGGATGATTTTAGTGTAATGCCTGTGTTTTTTCAATATTTACCAAAGCAGTCTTTATTTTTTGTCTAGTATATTTGTTTATTTGATACTTGTTGATTTGTGTAGACAGGAGGATGAGATACTGAAAATGGGTTTGGATATTGATACTATAGTTGGAGTATATACTGTTTAGCCTCCTGCAAAGATTGTTTTGTTTTTCCTTAGATACTCCGGGACATGGCAGTGGGTGGGCTGAGACGCCTCGTACAGACAGAGGTGGTGACTCCATCGGTGAGACACCAACCCCCGGAGCAAGTAAAAGGAAGTCACGATGGGATGAAACACCTGCTAGCCAGATGGGTGGCAGCACTCCTGTTCTCACCCCTGGCAAAACACCCATCGGTACACCAGCTATGAACATGGCAACTCCTACACCAGGTAAGCCCAGACCATTCTCTAGGTGTGCCAGGGAAGGTTTAGACTAGATAATAGGAAGTATTTCTTTACAGAATGGGTTGTTAGGTGTTGGAATGGGCTGCCCAGGGAGGTGATGGAGTCCCCATCCCTGGAGGTGTTTAAGAGTTGGGTCGACATAGTGCTTAGGGATATGGTGTAGTTGGGAACTGTCAATGTTGGGTTAATGGTTGGACTGGATGATCTTCAAGGTCCCTTCCAACCTAGATGATTCTGTGATTCTAAGGCTTCACTTTCTTTTGTGGAAATTAAGCATTTCCCTTTATATTGTATTTTGAAGTAGACTTCTGCATATCTGAACATGTTAATGTTCTCCTGCCTGTATGAAAGCAGTCAGTATATGCTCAGTTTACCATTTTTAATGCCCACAGCAGCTCAGTTCTGGAGGGGAATCGAGACTAAGGTTTTATGTCTGTTCTTATACAATTTAGTTGGCAAAAAATCAATAAAAGACTGGCTACAGATTTCAAGTGCTATGGAAACTTTGGCTCAAGAGAGCGCTTAAAGGTTAAGTAAACAAGTCATTTTTTCTCCTACAGAAGTTTTTTTTTAATCCTTTTTTGTAATTTTTTAAAAATTTGAATATAGGTCATATCATGAGCATGACTCCTGAACAGCTGCAGGCTTGGCGTTGGGAAAGGGAAATTGATGAGAGAAACAGACCACTTTCTGACGAAGAATTGGATGCTATGTTTCCAGAAGGATACAAGGTAATTCATCTGCATTAAAATACAGCAGACCATGATGTTTGGGTTTTTTTCTGCCAGGGATACTGATTTTTCTTTTTTTTTTTTTTTAAACCAAGTTGTCCCAGAAGTAGAACATTTCACATTAAGTATTTATTATTGATTGTAGATGTTTGTTTGATTCAGTTACTGATTTATTGTAAATCCATTAGAAAGGGAGAACTAAAGGTGATCTTTGCTTCTTCATGGTGAGAATGCCTGTCAAGGCCAGAAGTGAGCTCTGAATGAACTGATAAAAATACTAAGTCCAGATGTAGAAAAACATAGAAGAGAGTCACAAATTCGAAGTCAGCAAGTACACTGTGTTGATACAGATATTGAAGTGCCTCTTTAATACTTTGTAAAGAGAATTCAGAGTTTATTATCCAAGCTCTCAGCAGTGGAAGTGAGCTTTCTTCTGAAATGCTGTCAATACAGGATAAGCACAAATACTGTCGTGGTGAATTTGTTTGTATTGCTGCAAACATGGGATCTAACGTATGCAGTAACACTTGCACAAATCCCCAAACAAGTAAAATGGAAGATAGAAGTTTAGTAATGTTTTGTATTTGATGCCTTCCTCTTTTCATATCTGTTGTTCTAAGATACATTTTGTTCTTTCTTCTGTAGGTTCTTCCCCCACCAGCTGGTTATGTACCTATTCGCACTCCAGCTCGTAAGCTTACAGCCACTCCAACACCTTTGGGTGGTATGACTGGATTCCACATGCAGACAGAAGACCGGACTATGAAGAGTGTTAATGACCAGCCTTCTGGCAATCTTCCGTTCCTAAAACCAGATGATATCCAATACTTTGATAAACTGCTGGTAAATGAGATTTCACTCATGCTGATTTAAAGTTTCCTGATTTCTTTTGAATATGTAGCAATGCCTGTTTATTTGTCTGGAATTATTTGTAGGTTGATGTTGATGAATCAACTCTGAGTCCTGAAGAACAGAAGGAGAGAAAAATAATGAAATTACTTCTGAAAATAAAGAATGGCACACCTCCCATGAGAAAGGTAAGATGAATTGTCAGATGCATTTATGTAATTTCATTTTTCAGAAATCTGTGTTTCTTTTCAGGCTTAGTTTCAGTTGTCTGTGGGATTCTCTTTAAAATAATCTCCTAAATTTTGATACTTGTTTAGTGCTTTCTTCCTCTTCTACATCTGTTTGGCTTTTTGTTTCTCACTCAGTGTAATTTAGTATTGCTGCTCTTTGTACAGTAACGTCAGCCACTAAATAATATATGGCTTATCTTTATATATTTTTTTACAATTGTGAGAAAGTAGATTTATAGTGCTTTTTGCTTGCAGGGCTTCCTAATTTTCTGGATTTTGCTTCTTGCGCTTAAATTAGCAGTGTCGCTCTTAATTAAGCTTCAGCCTTACACATTAGGTAATGCGTTATCAGTCTTTTCTGCAGTTTTGCTCTAAACTGACCATAGCACCAAGCTGCCTAGATGCAAGTAATGCTGTATAAGCGACTTTTCAGATGGAACCCTTCTTAATATTAGACCATGAACATACTTTTCTTGAAAATTGAACATCTGTGAGCTAATGTCAGGGTGTTTCTCTTCAAGCATTTGTTTTTAAGCAGATCAGCATAAAATTGTTTGAAGTAGAGTTTTGCAGTGGTAGGAACAAGTATTTTGAAGCCTGTGGTTGCAATGAATTACATTCTAACTTGATTAATATCTACCTGTCTTGTAATTGTTCAGTGTTGTTTCCTTAGTTTAACTGATAGGCTGTTTGGTTTTGTTTAGGCTGCATTGCGACAAATTACTGATAAAGCTCGGGAATTTGGAGCAGGGCCGTTGTTTAATCAGATTCTGCCTCTGCTGATGTCACCAACACTTGAAGATCAGGAGCGTCACTTGCTTGTCAAAGTCATTGACAGAATTCTCTACAAACTGGATGACTTGGTCCGACCTTATGTACACAAGGTCTGTTGCAATTTACTGTTTCATCTTTGAATTGCTTTTTCTGATCGTTGCTGGGAGAAGTGTGTATTTTATTTGTGTATCAGAAGATGATGATACCATTTTTTTTTAACACAGTTGGCTTTCATATTTCTTCTGAAGCTAAACTTTAAGTTCTTGTAGTGTGACCAAAATGTGGGCTTTATGGTATTAAGGCATGATGTAAAAACGCTGTGTGCACACTTGAGGATGGGAAAGGGGATCTTACCTGATTTAGGTAGTATATCCAGGCCAGGTCCTTCAGAGACAAAGAGCTCTAAAAAGAGCATAATAGATTTAAATTTTTTCTGGTCATCATAAAGCTTTAAGCTTGGACCCACAGAATCATCTCTGTTCCGTGGAATCTAGTAGGGTCAGAAATACTACTAAAAGTATTAATGAAAGGAAATACTAATTTGTTCATCTTTTTCAGATCCTTGTTGTCATTGAACCACTGCTGATTGATGAAGACTACTATGCTAGAGTGGAAGGCAGAGAAATTATTTCAAACTTGGCTAAGGTAAAGTTCCGTCCTTCATTAAGGCACTGAGTGAGCTTACGTATAGCTGCATGTTTATAGCCATGGCAGAAGAATTAAATGTGCTGTTCATAAATTCAATTGGTATGTTTTGTATATTTTTTTCTTCAGGCTGCTGGTTTGGCAACAATGATCTCCACAATGCGACCTGATATTGATAATATGGATGAGTATGTCCGAAATACAACAGCTCGAGCCTTTGCTGTTGTGGCCTCTGCTTTGGGCATTCCTTCTCTGTTACCCTTCTTGAAAGCTGTCTGTAAAAGCAAAAAGTCCTGGCAGGCTAGGCATACTGGCATCAAGATTGTACAGCAGATTGCTATTCTTATGGGTTGTGCTATCCTGCCTCATCTCAGGAGCCTGGTTGAAATTATTGAACATGGTAAGTTCTGCCTTCCCAGGCAGAGTTTTTTTTATTCACTTTATATTTGGAAAATTTTTCATACTCCCGTGAGGCACAGTGATAGTAAGGTCCTTGTTTTGTGTGTTCATTTGACACCGAGAAACAGTTCAGCTGATTCTGAAAGAGGAATAGTTGTTCAGTTTTCCTGAAAACAAGCTAATCTCTTTTATACTGCCCCTCTATTTTTGCTATTTTGAACTTAAGTCACAAGAAATGCAAGAAGTGGTACTATACACTATTCTCTTGCAGGTCTGGTGGATGAGCAGCAGAAAGTTCGCACCATCAGTGCTTTGGCTATTGCTGCTTTGGCTGAAGCAGCTACTCCCTATGGTATTGAGTCATTTGATTCTGTCCTGAAGCCTTTATGGAAGGGTATACGACAACACAGAGGAAAGGTATATCTAAAATGCTTTCTTTAGTTTGAACTGAAATGGATGTATATCTCCTGTAACTCATTAGAGACATATTTCTGCTTTTAAATAGGGCTTGGCTGCCTTTTTGAAGGCTATTGGTTACCTGATTCCACTTATGGATGCTGAGTATGCAAACTATTATACCAGGGAAGTCATGCTAATCCTTATCAGAGAGTTCCAGTCTCCTGATGAAGAGATGAAAAAAATTGTGTTGAAGGTATGTCAGAAAGACTGTTTTACATTAATATCAAATATGTATGCTTTCCTTAAACCTCCCCACCCCCAAGCCACTCAGAAACCCAAACCCTACAAAATTAAAACTGTTGGATTTTTATTTCCTGTCAGGTGGTAAAGCAGTGTTGTGGCACGGATGGTGTTGAAGCAAACTACATTAAAACAGAAATCTTGCCACCTTTTTTCAAACACTTCTGGCAGCACAGAATGGCATTGGACAGAAGAAATTACAGACAGGTATATTGGTTTTTTAGTTGGAAAATTGTTTACAGTAGAACAAAATTCGTATTAGAATGTTCGTTCAGGCTAGATGTCTTGTATGTCCTGAAACTGAATTTTGTTTGGATTGGCGGTTCAGAAGTTATATGGCTAGAAGATTCACAGATTCTTAGGAAGCTGTCAAGAGATTCTACATCTGTGAATATGAGTCTAAATACTTGTAAGGTGGGGTAGTTCACCCCATTTGTGTTGTTTAAAACATTGGATGATTTCTAAAGGTAAAAACAGTTGTTTGTAGTGCACTTAGCATGCATGATGCTCCTTCTCTTCAGACTAGAGAAGTTTATTTTCAAGATGTAGAAAGTAGATTTTAACAATGCTTGCTTACTTAATGATTCTGTATTCCAGTTGGTTGATACAACTGTGGAGCTGGCAAATAAAGTTGGAGCAGCAGAAATTATTTCCAGAATTGTGGATGATCTGAAGGATGAGGCTGAGCAGTACAGAAAAATGGTCATGGAAACAATTGAGAAGATAATGGGAAATCTGGGGGCAGCAGACATTGATCATAAACTGGAAGAACAACTTATTGATGGTATCTTGTACGCCTTTCAGGAACAGACCACAGAGGTATGGCCAAAGACATTTAGTATTTGGTTCCCTTTAATTGTAAGCTAGCTCACTGTTAGTTATGCAGAAATGTATGCTTCTAAGTCAGATTTTTAGAATCCTTCTTCAGATGTCAGTGCTCTAATCAATGAAATCCAGAAACAAACGTGGAATTTTAGCATTTTAATATCACTTTTAGATGATGTCAGCTTTAATTAAAAGGTAGTGTTGCTGTTGGTCTGATTTTCCTTTGTTGTTTTTGCACTCAGGATTCTGTGATGCTGAATGGTTTTGGGACAGTGGTTAATGCTCTAGGCAAAAGAGTTAAACCCTACTTGCCACAAATCTGTGGTACGGTTTTGTGGCGTTTGAACAACAAATCGGCTAAAGTTAGGCAGCAGGCTGCTGACCTGATCTCTCGTACTGCAGTTGTCATGAAGACTTGTCAGGAGGTATTGTATTGACTTCTACTACCAAATGTGCTGTAATATGTCATAGTAACAGGAGGGGAAGAAAAACCCCCACTTTTAAATCTTCTTACTTTGTTGTAGGAAAAACTGATGGGACACTTGGGTGTTGTGTTGTATGAGTACCTGGGTGAAGAATATCCTGAAGTACTGGGTAGCATACTTGGAGCACTTAAGGCTATTGTGAATGTTATAGGTACGTTTCTGTATTGATTACATGCCTGTTCAAAAGCAAAATGAAAAGGCCTTATAAAACTAAATATGCCTCTTTGAATTCAATAGGTATGCACAAGATGACCCCACCAATCAAAGATCTGCTGCCACGACTTACACCTATTTTGAAGAACAGACATGAGAAAGTACAGGAAAATTGTATTGATCTTGTTGGGCGCATTGCAGACCGGTAAGCTGACTAATGATGAAATAGTTGACCCTCTCTGTGGGCAATTATTGTAGCAGAAGCTGAAGTTGAGTGTCAGGTTTAGCATCTGGGTATTTACTGTCATATCTCTTGATATTTCTTAAGTTGTGTGTAAAGCTTAAGATGGGATATTTAGCAGGCAGTCTGTTGAACATATTGTAATTATAGTATTTTGCAAACACTTTGTAAGAAGTATGTTGTCCATTTATGCAAACTTAGAATGCATGCAGTATAAATTTTGAGTACACTGTTAACCAGCGAATGTTAACAGATACCCAGTTAAGGAAATTGCTTAAGCAGCATTCCTCTGCTGATAGCAGATGAATAGGTGCTGCAATTTTTGTGGTTTTATTTAAAAACTTCTAACGTCACTGAAGCAGTAACTCACTTGATTCTATTTCAGAGGTGCAGAATATGTTTCTGCAAGAGAATGGATGAGGATCTGCTTTGAACTGCTTGAATTATTAAAAGCTCACAAGAAAGCTATCCGAAGAGCCACAGTGAACACTTTTGGTTATATTGCAAAAGCTATTGGGTAAGTTGGTTTAATGCTTATCTCCTCCTACACACAGTTACCTAACATAGTGATGATTGTAAATTTTATGGTGAGAAAAATTCAAACTTACCTACATTTAACATGTTAAATGCATAGACTTCATATGATTTACTTTGTAGAAGGAGAATACGGTCACCTGTTCTTCATTAATACAGGGTGCTGACCTTTGAAGTAAATTTGTAGACCAGGAAGGTTAGAGTCTAATCTGGTAGCAAGAGCTGTTTGTCTCATTAATTTTTGATACTGTGATGTGCGTTCAGACCTTCTCTGTATTCTTTCATAAACTCTGCTTTAAGTGCTCAATCTCCCTTCTCTTATTTTTCCCCAAATCGACTTTTATTGATTAGAAAAGTATTTTTTGCCACTAAGGTGATACTGCAAGTCAGCAAACTGTAGAATGAAGCACAATTCCCATCTTTATGCATATTTGTAAATTAGTGACCAATTACTGACTTAATGCAGATGCAGCAAGCAACCAAGGAATGTCATAACTGTGCTTATCCATACGGGACATGGCTTATCTGTGTCAGTGTGTATGGTTTTATATAAGTTTGTCATTACCTGTGGGATCAGAGCAATAGTGTGGAGGCTACTGCTATCCTCTAGAGTTCACAAGAGGCAGAACAGAAGGCAGCAAAAAAGCTAAGTCTAGAGAAAGTAAAAAATGTTGGTTATGAAAATAAGATCATACAGTTGCTTAAGCTGCTTTACAGTTTTGTGGTTTATGTTGTTTGCCCATTATCTAAACTTTTAAGGGCTAAGCTCTGCTTTTCTGCCACTTGCTATTTGAAACTCCTTTAATTTTATCCAAATCCTCACTGAATCTATTGACATGGACATGCATGTTATCTCTTCCAGGCCTCACGATGTGTTGGCTACACTGCTGAATAACTTGAAAGTACAGGAAAGGCAGAACAGAGTATGTACTACAGTAGCAATTGCTATTGTAGCTGAAACATGCTCACCTTTCACAGTGCTGCCTGCACTCATGAATGAATACAGAGTTCCAGAACTGAATGTCCAGAATGGTGTGTTAAAATCTCTTTCTTTTCTGTTTGAATACATTGGAGAGATGGGAAAAGATTACATTTATGCTGTCACACCATTGCTTGAAGATGCTTTAATGGACAGGTGAGTGCGCTTCTTTCTATCGATGGTACAGTTAGCCATAGTCATATATTTTAAGTATGTAGCTGGGTCTTAAAGATAGGGAATACGCATATTGTCCTTGTTTGCTAAAGATTTTAAGTGACCAGCATGATTTGGAAGCCATTGTCTGCAAATAATTCAGATTATATACTCTTATTTTACTAATACTTTTGAAGATTAAAATGATACAAGCATCTTAAGTGAGTCAAGACTTACTACGTTCAAACTGGTTTTGATAATTTCTATTGTTAATACTTTTGCTGTGGAATCGGAGCACAGTAATTTGTCAGAAAACTCCTGTCTTTTTTTAATTTACTGATTTTTGTTACTCTGCCTCTTGCTGTCAGTAGATATGGGTTAAAAGTATATATTAGTGCTTTCAAAGAAGGTGTTATTGAAAAGAAATATTATGCTTGTCCACACATGTTGCTTCTGAGTATAATTTATTAACAGACCGTTGTTCTCTTTCAGGGATCTTGTACACAGACAAACAGCCAGTGCCGTGGTACAACATATGTCTCTTGGTGTTTATGGTTTTGGCTGTGAAGATTCTCTTAATCATTTGTTAAATTACGTATGGCCTAATGTGTTTGAAACCTCTCCTCACGTCATTCAGGCAGTTATGGGGGCTCTGGAGGGCCTCAGAGTTGCTATTGGTCCCTGCAGAATGTTGCAGTATTGTTTACAGGTATGTCCTTGTGTATGCTGGGATGGCAGAGACAGCAATTACCAGGCAGGAGTCAACTGAAGAGGATTTCTAGCAAAGGAAAACAGTGTGGCTTTTGCTCTCTTTTAAAGCATTCTTTAAACAGGGCATTCTGTACCAAGGGCTTCAGTAATTGAAATATGCAATAAACAGGGATTTTGGTACAGTGAGATAGCTGATTGCATTGAGTTGCAGGTAACGTAGAATATAAATTGGCTAAAATAGCCTGGCACTTGTCACTTGAAAAATGGAAGCATCTCACGAATTTTGAGGATGCTAATGACTGGGGAATAAATTAATAGTGCAAGGGGTTATGAGAACAAGTAACAAGTGAGAAAAATAAATGAGAGGATAGGCTTAATATTAAATCAACATTATTTGTCATTAGCCAAGAAAAGCAGTAAGAGATTTAAAACTATGCAAGAGTGAAGCACTAGGAAACAGTGCTTTGATCAGAATTTACACCATCACATCAGCACCAGTCAGTTCAGCTTCTGTAAAAGTATGTGGTGGTAAAATCTGAAGGCTCCTTTTCTGTGTAATTGCACGTAACAGTTCTTGCTGTCTTGGCTATAGAATCTTGGCAGTTGGGAAGCAAGGACGAATGTAATGCAGATCAATGTGGAGAAGATCTGACAGCATTTGTTTAATTATTTGTACATACGGAATTTCACTTTTTTTTTATGTGGGGGCCCTCAGCATAAAGATACTGACATCAGTAGGAAGATGAAAGAATTCTCTTGCACAGTGTATTTTATTGCAAATACTACTTGTATATTTTTCTTACATAGAAATGTTTTTTCTGGAGCTTTCACATTCTGCTCACTTTTTTAGGTTTAATAATAGTTTATCTCATGTATTCCTATCTAGCATTCTCTGCACAAATCATAGTTAGCAGAGGCAAAGATGAGACTCAGTTCCAACCAAATATACTGCAGCAGGTTTTAATTCTTATTTTAAAAGAATACAAAACTAGAAATACGTTCAGTGGAATTTCTCCCTGCAGAAAAAATATAAGAAAATCTGTCTCTAAATAATACTTTGCTATTACTTACTGGTGTAGGTAGTCACAAAAATTGGGAATGACAAATTTCATGTGCCACCTCTATTATAAGTGATGTTAGTTACTGTAATTGCTTTTTAAAATGCTTATTGTGCAAAACTTTGAGTAAAGTCAGTAACAGATGTTTAGACTGTAAGCTTTTAATAAATTTTGTTCCGTTCTGTTTTCTAGGGTTTGTTTCACCCTGCCAGGAAAGTCAGAGATGTTTATTGGAAGATTTATAATTCGATCTACATCGGATCACAGGATGCTCTGATAGCACATTATCCAAGAATCTATAATGATGAAAAGAACACCTATATTCGTTACGAACTTGATTACATCTTATAATCTTCTTGTTCAGTTGTTTGTGTTTAATGCACAGCTGTTCTTCAATTAAACGCTTCAGATTTGATGATGTAAAATTTTAAAATATTGGAGATCAGTATAGAAGAGCTGGTCAGAGGCAGAACTAGGAATCCAGTAGCATGATTTTTTAAATATGTTCTTGTTTTTTGATGTTAAACAGTTAAAGCCAGTAGTGACCAAGAAAACAGTGATTACAATGTACTGGAGGGATTTCATTTTGGATTCATCTTTATGAAGATTTAGATTTCATTCCTTGTGTTTAAAGGGGAAGTTTATTTGAGAAATAAACATTTGTGTATAAAAACTAATTTGTGTGTGGTTTTTGGACAGAGGGGCTTGTAAAACGAGTCCCTTTGGATTAAGTATTTGTTCATGTAATAAATAGGTGGCATAAAACATTTTAACCTTTTTGTCATCCCCTAGCTTTTGAATAAATAAGAAAAATGTACAAACTGTAGTTAATGTGTGTATCTTTGTCATGCAGTAATGTAGCTGTAGTCTGGCTGATGGCTGTAGTAGTGGCAGTTTATTTTAATGGAAAAAGTAGTGTTTTAATTGCTTGCCATTGTTATTGTTTCATCTGCAGTATCCTGGTTGTGGGCATGGATTAGCTTGTTAAATTTTCAGAAGTTAAGCAGTTTGTTGTAAATGGTTTGTGTAAAATCAGTTGTGCAAATCATGCATATTGATCACATTTAGCAAGTCTTTTAGCATGTGTGGCTCTATAAAAAGCCAAATAGTATTTATAGGCTGTGCTATAATTCCTATAAAGAGCTAGGAAAGTAACATCCCCAGCACCTGAGATGAGGCAATTTCTAAGTGTGTGTGTGACATAAGAAATGCTTCAGTTTGAGATAAGAAAAGCATTCAATTTCCTTATCAACTTTTTTCTTTCTGTGTGTGTACTAAAAAGAAAAAGGTCTTGATATCTGACAGTAAACCACATAAAACACAAGGTTGAATCATTCTGATAGTACTGTACATTATCGTATGTTTATAAGATAACAAAAGGTAGTAGTTGGCTATCAGGCATGCTGTTCTGAGAGTCCTTGATTCAAGTGGAGTGATTAAGTTCCATCTTATGCAGTTCAATGCAATGCTGTTAGCTGGCTTTTCTCTGCTGTTTTACATAAATGTGAGATTCTTTGGCTGTTCAGCATCTAAGAAAATTCCACCCTACCTTTCAAGGCCTAGGTTGGGGGGGTGGGGTGGCACAACAACAACTTGGGACCCTTTTGTTCATGAAGGTGCTAATTAGGAAATGAAAAAGTGACTTTTTTCAGCAGTGTGCTTTATTCTAAAATTTGTTAGGTGAAAACAGCTGGAACTTCTCGAAGTTTTTATTCCTCAACCATTCGCTTGGAGAGTAACATGTGCATTCTAGTCTATTTCTAGTGCTTTCTCATTTAATAATATTGTTTGTATTACAGATGGCCTGCCACTTCATTGCTTCAGTAGTTCTGCAAGATAGGACCAAGCAAGTGCCAATAGAGAGGGTGGAGGGCTGAAAAAAATCCCTGAGTTTTGAGAGTAGCCAAAAGAGCTCTGAACCAGGTAGGAATGGGTGATCACTCATGACTTCTAGATGTGGGTTAGCAAAATAGTTATTTTATAAACAAGTCAAATTGTAAAAATTTTCTAGTAAGATGGAGGGGAACAACTTCAACTTGTTCTCATTTTTTTTTATCTTTCAAGCTCATAATTTTAATTCTCAAATGTATTTTCATAAATCTTTTTGAGGAAGACAAACTTTTTCTTCTTTCAAGAGCAAGAGGGAAAGGGGAAGTTCTGTTTGATGAAACAGAATTGTGCATAAAACTGTGATGTTCATCTTTTGGGTTTTTTTGCTATCCCGAGTATTTGGTATGAAACGGGTTTGAAACAGCAGTATTGAAGCACAGTTCTTTATATGAAGTATCACCAGTAGGCCTTTTTTCCTTCCTGAGAGTTTTGTGGATTTGTGGAACTCTTACATATAAAGTCCATCTCTGGCTCATACACTGGTTGATGGGACTTTGGCAGCCTAGAGCAGTTCTTAAAGAATTTTGCCCGTGTTGTTTAGCAACCAGACCAAGTTTTATTTAGCACAGGCAGATTAAGGAGATGATATGTAAGGATACTGACTTCCATTTTTGTTCTGCCCAAGGGCAAAAAGTTTTGGGAAAGGAAGTAAAGTAACTATCTAGATACCCTACTATGAGATCTGTCCATCTGTAGACAAACATGTTTCTTCTCCAGTGCAAATTAAAATCATTAATGAATGGGAAAGTTTTGCTCTGAGGTCGTGGCTGGTGCTCACCTGCAGATTTCTGATTCTGGACAACACAGGGTAAAGCATTTAAATGAATTGGGTCACTGCTATTTAAATGCCATTAATGAATAATAAATTGTGCCATTAATATAGAAAAATAGACTAGGCTAAGTGAACAAAAGATTTACTTCTGCTGTTTCAGTGCTTGTTTATAAAATGGGAGACATGCCGTGGCTTGGCAGCTGAGAAGTTTACCTTGCTACAGAATTACTGTGTGGTGTTTGGTAAATATGGGTACAAGCATAAAATCTGAACGTCCAGAGTTTGTCAACATCCTTATTTAGGTTTCTTTGTAAAGGGAACCAACTGTTCCTTCCCAGCTCCCCTACTGTCCCCCACCCTTCTGGATTTACATACAGCTCTTAACTTTATCAGTGAATTGCAAAAGAAACTCTATGGGCAAAAGCCTTCACTGACAGCGTCGATTCTTCTGAACAGGCTCATCCAGTGTGCGGAATGAGGTGGTGGGACCTATAGGGGAAAAAAAGGTATGTGTTTTTTGTATTTATTTTTTTAAATCAATTACAACTGATGCCTTTAGAAAGGGGCAGTGAATTAAGAGAGCGTAAGCCATACTGCCATAAGCCATACTGCAATAAGCAATACTACCTTGGGCTTTTCCTAGTTTAGAATGTGTGATTTTACAACTTAATGTTGTTCTTGATTGTAACCAATTTTTTTGATTTATCCTTTAAAAAGGATGCAATGGTTGTATATACCTACATTTCCTTACAGTCTAAACTTCTCCATCAAAGCATGCCCCTTTACAGCTTGAGCTGGTAGGGCTAAAATTGGCCAAGGCTAGCAGTTATCCTTAAGGTATGCTAATCTTAAAAGATTGGGAGAAATTTTTTTGTGTTTTGTCTGAGCTACTTTCTGAGAGCAGCAAAAGATAATGATCTAATGTTTCCTCGATTTTAGATTCACTTGTAGTTGAATTCTCTTGCTTCTGTACCTCTGTCGCTTCTGCTATAATTTCACACGCATACACCCCCTTCACTCCTACTGTTTTAATTCAGTTGTACCCACTTTGCTTATACATCATTTTTCCATGGTATCTATCTAATCTGCATCTCTCCCTGCTCATTCTCTGCACCAAAACCTGTACACCTCCCCCTGTGTCTGTATCCGACTTCTTTTCACCCCTGCATTTCTTGGCACAGTAACTGTGGTGGCAGAGCACTTAGGAGAGATTCTCCCTGCCTCTGCTTGTTGCACTTACAACTGCAGCAGTTCCTGGATGCATGAATCATCCGTCACTGCTGGAAAATTCTCACTCTGCTTTTGCTGCTCAGGCTGGAGTGTGCCAGAGACAGGTGGGTCTTGAAGAAATATAGAAGCCAAGCTCTAAATTGTTTTGGAAAATACTAGGAAGTACACTGTACATGTATATCTGTACTGGCAAGGTTGACGCCGGTCTTCCTTGCCCAGACAGAGCTACGTGGGCTGCTCCTCTGCTAAGTGGAGATGGAGCCTGCTCAGTGGCTTTTTATGTTTGGTTTCTTGATCCTATAGTAGAGTCACTGTAGGAGTCAGATGGAGCTTGTCAGGGTGTTCCTGTCAAGATAAGGGAACAGGATGCCAGAAGGTTACTGAAATGCTAGATTTTATGTGATGCTGTTTTGTGTGTATCTCCTGAGGGAACATTGGAAAGCCTATTCCAAAGCACAGCAGAACTTCAAGCCAGAGTTCCTGCTCAAGGCAAAGTTGAGGAGTTTAAGTTAGTAAACTAGGGTTTGCAAATAACCCTGAAATGTATTGGCAATTGTCATTACAGACATAAGGTAAATTTTAATTATCTTTTTTTCAGAGACCCTGAGATTGCTTAAGAAGTGGCAGTTTTTCTGCAAGAACAGAAGTTTGATTCTCAGCATAAGGTTTTGAGTTTTTTTGATAGAATTTCAAAGAATTGTGCATCAGAGTATGGATCTGATGGTTCTTAAGTAAAATTGCGTGTAAGAGTCCTTAAAAATTAGCAAAACAGACCTCCAACATTTTGTTGTTGTCAATGAAGCAATTCTGCTGTCTGAAAAATAGTTTATTATGAAGTAGCTTCTAACACGTTAAGAAAGGTTGAAGCTTGGTATGGTTGTAATAAACAGAAGGCTCTTAACAATAAATACGAAGAAGCCTTAAGAATGTTTGTTATCACTGTGGCATACATTCTGTTCACTAGCTTTACTGACAAACCAAACCAAAGCGTTTTCCTTCTCAATTTTACATCCATGTGACTCCCAGAGATTACATGGTACAACTTTTTTCTTGGTTACTTTTCACGAGCTTGTCTCTTAAGGCCACCTTCTTAAACCTTTTGGTGCAATGACTGTTGTGAAATCAAGTTTCAGACAGCGTTGCATGACACTGATTATTCTCCTACACATTTTTCTCCAAGCTAAGCAACATATTTTCCCTCTATTTAAGCTGCTGTAGTGAATACCCTTGTTACTAATAGACTGGGGTGGGATGGGAAACAGCTTTCAAATTTGTCGTTCTTCACTAAATGTGGGAAGTGTTGATGTCTGAGTAAAGTGCTTGCCTGTTATTTAATGTACATCTGTGAAGCAACTGCAGAATCTTACTCTCCGCCAGTTGATTAAAAAGGGAAGAGGTAAATGTGACTCTCTCTGTGATCTGGAGGATAAATCTGTACATCGGTGTGATGCTGCATGCTGGAGAGCCTTGAGTCTCACCAGTAGTAGCTGAAAGAGATTTTTTGCTTCCCTCAGCTTCCAGTGCTGGTTTTCCCTCTGGCCCACATGGCTTAAACTACAGCCTTCCCTGTGCCCTGCTCCCAGCTGTACCCCTTGAAACTGTTGTGGGGCTCGTTAAGGCCTCCCATAAGCCTGGTTAAGGGATCCAGTGCACCACTGGGTGAGGAGTGCATCTTCCTTACCCAGTTATGCGCAGTCACTTTGAACGCAAGCCCCAGACCAAATGTTCTGGAAGTTATGAATACGTTGTTTTGTTTGCAGGCAAAACAGCAACAAATGTTTTATGAATTGTGAATAAATGAGGGAGTAAATTAATGGACTTGATCTGTTTATCCCAAGACTGATGGGTCTCAAGTCAATTACTGTGCCCCCTCTTGATAGTGATAGTCATAATCAGAGTTTCAGGTTTTCTGAAAGCTTGCTTTCTTGATGAAAAGAGGTTGATTTGTTTGTTTGCTTGTTCTTAAGATCTTCTCCAGGGTCTACATCCATTTGTTTATTCACTCTGAATCTCCTGTTCCTTTCAGAAGTAGGAGACAGTTTGGTCACCTTAGTATCTAAGTGTTCCTTTCCACAGATAGATAAATAATTTCTTTGCTTTATTAGTAACCATCTTCTGCACCGAGCTGGCTAATAAACTGATTCAATGAGCTGTACAAGTCGTCTCCCCAATGCCCCATTTCCTCTGAGAGCTTGTGTTTCTCACTGGATAATGCCATCTTTCACTGCTCCTTGTGCTCTGTACCAGATTTTTATGTCAAAACCATACATGATACAGGCCTTTGAGTAGGCTAGCTGAGTTCATTACTGGCTTTTGATTGAGACCAGATGTGATGGCTGTTAACCACTGTAGGGTGACAAGGGTCCGAGGTGACTTATTTCCAGCCTTTTCTTAGGTAACTTTAGAAATATTGACCTTCAATTCCTGCCTGTCATCCAAAACAGTAGAACAGAACTGTGTTCAAACATAGTGATTTTGCTTTGAAAGCTGTGCATTTCTGTCTCTGTCGAAGTCTAAGTCTCCAAGGATCTGCAAATCTTGAGCCCAGCTGATAAAAGGAATGGAGCTGGCCATTTATTATTTTAGCTAATAAAAGAGGATATTGTATATTAGCTTTTTCACATTCCAAGGCACTAGCAACAGAATGAGGGTTAAAGGCGTCTGATATTCACAATTAGAGAATGGAGCCTTTGTTTTTAGCACAGTATGCAGCTGAGACAGAAGGAATATGCCAGGAAATGAAAACCAGGTGGCTTGGGTTTGAGTTTTTAAGACCAAAGAAATGACCTTCAAAAAAGGCTATTTTCTCACTTAATAAAAATAAGTTAAATGTGTACAAAATCATTTAATTACTCTCTACATTGTTTTGTATATGTTTCTGTATGTGTCTTGTTTTTCCGCAGAACAAATGCGATGCTGAATAGATTTGTCTTAACCCTGTTGAGGTACAGCTAGAGATTTCTGTAACACTAGATTCTAAGTTCATTTTGACAAGATTGGAAGGTACATAATATCCAGTGAGAGGGGGCAGAAATTGTTATCTTACTGCAATGTATATTAGACATTACTGTTAATATTGCAGTAATAATACTACCAGTTACATGATACTACCGATCTTGTGTCAGTACCTTAAAAACCTCCCCCCACCATGACATTTAAAAAAAATAAGCAAAATCAAGGGCATAATTGTTTTTTGTTCCCTCCTGTTTATTATTATATTTATTCTAGAAGATGTAACCATGATAACTTAAACTTAGCATAAGGTATCTGTAAAATAAAATAACAAGTTATCATTTAACACAATTACAGTTTTTTTCAGGTACAGCTTTCATTTAAAGCTTAGAAAACTAGAGACAACACACTTCGCAAATCAGCTCAGTTTTGTTCTCCTGAAAATGGTGAACATGACTTTGTGGTGACAAGCTGTAGGGTCATTTTGTTACCCACACAGCAGTACAGTTGTAATTGCCGTTTGAGCTCCGCGGAACTGCGTGCTGCAGCTGCTGTCCCCTGCGGTGGCAGGCTGTATCACGGGCACTGCTGCGTGCCCAGATGATGCTAGAGAAGCGTGTTGGACTGCAGGTGTAAAGCCACTTCTCCAGCTGACAGGTCTGCAGCACAGCGCCTATTGCTGCATGCTTTTCTGGGGCAAGAGATGCATTCACACATTGTGACTCTCAGGTAGTCGCTGAGAAGCTTCTCTTGCAGTACTCTCCTCCTAGAAACGGGGCTTCCTGCTGAGTAGCTAAATTAAGGCTAGAGGTGCTTATTGATAGGGGTGGTTTTGGCTGTGCAAACTAACACATTGTTAAACATGTTCTACAACTTGTTGGTGTTAAGGCAAAGTGTACTTTTTTACAAGTAGCTATTGAAAGCCTGGTTTATCTTAATTAGATAGTATGTTTCCAAGATTTGTTTTTCTTGCCTGCGCTTATACTGTGCTTCAGGATGTTGTCTGAAATTTTGCCACCTGCACACACAGTATGACAGGCTTAGGACAGCAGCTGGCCAAGATTCATACTTAAGACTCAACCTTACTTTTCCTAAGCTCTTTGCTGACTCTAATCTGGTATTCTACTGAAGATGTGAATGGGCTTCTTGACTTGCTAAGTTTAATGAACAAGTCCATCTTTGTCCAAAATGCTTCCCTGCTAGTCATCACCACCCTGTGGTTCTTTGATTTTGTTGTTTTGTGTGTAAGATTTTAGTGGAACGTTCCTGCAGAGTTTACAAGACAAAGACATTTAATTACCAAATGCTGTCATGCACCTATCATATGCTCTTTATTTGTAGGAACTTACAATTAGTAATTGTATCAGCCTTTGCATGGCGTATATTTTAAGATCTTTGTCTGAATCTCACTGTCTGAAGATGGGAGAATAACTTCCCAGTATTGATATGCATTTACTTGCCCATGTGCAAGTGAAAAATGCATATATGCTCCTGTGTGCAGCTTGCTGTTTCTCTTATGCCAGTTAGCTTCTTTCTGTACTTCTTTGGGTTGAGGTAGCTCTTGGGCGTTTCAGTCATTGGAGATGGACCTGCAGTACAAACATTTTGGAGTTATTACATTTTCATACACTGGTTATTCTCTTGGTGTTAGAAATGCAAGTCTGCTGTTCGTGACAGCTTGTCAGCTGCCAGCTCTACATCCTTCGTGCTGAGGTAATACCATGTACTGCAGTCGTTCACCCTTCAAAAATCTTATTTTTCATGTAGTATGGGATATGCAGTGATTTAAAAACAAAAACCCACAAAAACCCCAAAACAAACAACTCACCAAAACAAAAAACACGAAATACAACCACCATTTGCATTTTAACTTGTATCACTAGCTGCTTGGATTGTATCCATTTTGATTGGGTTATTTTTAATCACTTTCCAAGTGAGGCTTATAAAGCTTTCTCCAATGTCAGAGAAGAGGCCTTCAGTAAGGGTCTTTGCTGGCACTGCTGTGAGGGATGCTTATGTGATACAGATACTGCCATTTGGGAGATGTTTTGAGACTTCCTGTGCAGTTCAGCTATCAAAGAACTTCCTGACACATCTGTTATAGGTTTTACTTCTGTTCTTGCTTCCTTTGGATTTCTTGAGGCCTCCTTGTTACCTACCTCTGGAGTTTTGCTGCTATGGATTGTAATCCGTAGATTACCCCCCCGAGGAATTAACATGCATCTGATTGTAATACTCCTGTACCACTGCTTGCAAATCATCTCTGTAAACACATGCAGTGCTTTTATTTATTCTTCCCTTTCCCAAGATTGTGTGCTCTTTCCATTGACAAAAGTTGTATCCCTTGACTCCAATTCCTCTTTTAACATTCCAACTGATGAGCAATTATTTTTACTTCAAACATGTTTAATCCGTTCAATTTTTATATTGTTTTACTGATATGTTTTTCCTCTTTAACTGGATCATTTTCTTGTTAATATCACATCCATTTGATACGGCTTAAAGCCAAAACTAAACTCCAGGTATCCTAATCGAGATAGTAGTCCTGGACTTTGCTTAAAGTACCTGCTACCACTATGTTTAGCTCAAGTGCTTCCTATTTACTCTAGAATATACTTCCTGATGATGGAGAGTTAAGGTCTGGGTCTTTGGTCCAGTGTTACATAGAATAAGGGTCTTAAAGCAAACCTGTTTGCTTGTTGCTGTTTTAATTTAGGGTTAAAATGTGAAACTGTCTAGCACACCTTGTGTATTGTCTTGTCAAAAGTTTGATTTACATGCTTGAGATCGGGCAAGTGGGAGTGTAAAGAAGGGGCAGTGCATAGTGATTAAAGCATGGTACTGGATACTGGGACTTCCTGCTCTGCTAAAGGGTTTGGTCAGTGACTCCATGGCTAAACTTTTCTGGAAAGCAGAAATTATGACACTAATTCTTGGAAAGTCTGAGGGAAGTCAAAGGGATCTTACAATAGTTGTTACCTTCTTCTGAGAGGTGCTGTCAGAATAGAAGAGGTACTGGCTAAAGCATTGGTCCCAGAAGGAGGAGGAAAACATACTTGGCATGCAGATTAATTTTATCTGCTCTTCTCTTGTACTTTATCTGTGTACACATCGCATGTAGTTACTTTGTGAAGCTCTCTGTTTTACCGTGTATCCCTGAAAGTTGACACTTTTAACCCCAGTTGCTACAAGGATGTATCTGTGGGGAGAAGACATTTATACTGGGCAAACAGTGGACTTAGTGCTAGTTTTAGGGCCTGCAGGAATGAGTGCCAGGGTCTGACCTCTGAGGAGACCAGGAGATCTGGGTCTGCAAGGCATGATTGAGCTGGTAAATCCACTCTAAATCCCATGAGAGTTGTTTGAGGCCACCCAGCTCCCTGGCCTTGAGCCCCTGGGCTGTGTGCAGCAAGGACGTTCTGTGCCAGCGAGGCTAGTCTATACCCACCCACCCCCCCTTCTTCCAGTGATATTGAAGTGGATTGATCTGTTTTATTCTCCCTCATATTCAAGCAGTCTAAAAAATACTGCAATTTAGTAGCTGTTGAAAATTTAAACATCAACTTGCCTCTGGGGTAAACTATTGCAAGGCATGTTTAGAGAGGATTCTTCGCAGCAGTCTTGCCCACAGGAAGACATCCGAGAGCCCAGCTGGTGCTATTTACTATGGCAGAACAATGCTGCCCATCCTTCAAGAGGCAGGTTCCCTTTCCTTTCCAGGGCTTGGCTGTGTCTCATTGCTGTGATATGAATGCTGCTTAGTGTTTCTTTTTTCATATCAGCTAAACTGAGTTGCTGGAGTGAACTCAGGCCATCTGTCCTGATGCTGGAAAGGAAGAGTACAGCCTGTTGTCAGCTATCTTAAGCTGCTAGCAAATCAGCAGTGTGACATGAAGGACTTAGTAAGGAGTCTCACGCTGAATTGCAGACCATCGTGATTAAAACCAGTCTGCCCTACTTGGCATACTGGTTCAAGATGTTGCACTTTAGTGGGGAGCATTCTAGTAATACAGGCATAGCTTTTCCTGCCTCTCTGACTGTGTCCCCCTCCCCACTTCCACGTAAGTGGGTTTGAATCCATAACATACTGTTTGGGAAATTAGTTTCCTGCATAGTCAACACTGAAAGTCATGGAATCTCTGCAGTGTTGTACTGAAATATGTTTCCTGCACTAAAGGAACTGCAAAACCTGCCAGGAAGTGGTGCGTGATAGGATTGTGATTTGTAAGATGTTATTTATTGTAAGTACTAGCTACTTCTGCTATGGCTGGACAGCAGGGTTAAGATGTTAATGCATTATTAAATCATTAGTACTAGTATACAAGCATAAATTTGTTTTTAATGTGAAGTAAACAATCAAAAGAGTTATATCCTGATACATTCACACAGTTTTGTTTTTGAGAGATAACGGAACGAGCTCTTACCTTGCCATTCCCCAAAGATGTAGGTTTGTTTCTGAACTCCAAATGTTCATCTGCCATATCTGAGCACTGGCTGCTTCATGGTGCTGTTCTTCTACCAGCAAGGTGTTTTTTTCATTCTCACTGTGCTCTGGGATTTGGGGAATTAGAGGGGAGTAAGGCAGCTGTACCGTAAGCCTAGAAGCTCAATTCTGACCTTCTTTATTCTTGTAGCTGTATCTGTGATTATGTCTGGAGATGTTAATAGTGACATTATCTGGAGCACAGCCATTGATCCAGTATTCTGATCTTGCAAGGGGATCAGGGAAGACATCTGCACTCATGCAGAATCTTACAAATGTCCTTGAGGCATCATGCAAGTGCACGGCCTATCTGTATGGGCTGAATCCACAGATTTTTAGCTTGGGACTAGCCACGTGTGCTGAGCATTATTTATTCCATCCACTGCTAAGTCAAAATATTGTGCAAAATGCATGTTTAAGAGTATACAATGCCAAAAGAACTTTAACTGTTGTATTCTGCATATGTAAAAGGTACTTCACAGTATTTTTAAAAAACATATAGCAGATACTCACATTGTATGAACTCTAAAAGGCTTATACAGTGAAAGACAAATCCATTTTAAAGGGATTTGAACAGACTGCAACAGTTTCTCAATCTCGGAGTCCTGACTTTCCTCTCAGACACCTTGTTCCAAGTCACATAAATAGAGGGCGGGCTCGTCATTTCTTAGAGGGAAAGTAGGGTTTAGTTGGAAATGCTTCATATTTTACTCTGTTGGATCTTTTTCATTTGTTTATTGAAGACTTTCAGCAGTTCTTACCCACAGAGGGTGGGTTTTGGTAAAGAATGTGCCAGATGAACTGATGTTGATGTTTGTAAGTCAGAGCAAGGTCATATGCTATCCAAAAATCCAGTACAAATAAAACCAGTCAACCACAGGATCTTCCTATTCGTGGCACTTTCTGCACGGTCTTCACCAGTGTCAGTACATGCTGTAGGCTTTCCCAAGATGCATTGTGGAGGCAGTATGGCCATGAGGCAGGTCATTATAATTTCACCAACATCATTGTGGTTAAGGACTGATTCCTGCCTCTCTACCCTGTTTCTCTCCAGTCACTACAGGACTTCAAGAGACACTGCTGATTGAAAGAAATTACTATTTTTTCTTTCTCTCCCAGGAACACAATAAGCCCCTGTCAAAACAATCAGTTGTTTATTCTGATGAATGTATGTAATTATTAAAAACAGAACAACCTCTTGGACAAATGGAACTTCCATAAAAATCTTACAAAGTTCTCCTTCCATTACCTTGTTTGGAAAAGAAAAGGGTTGGGGTAGAGAATGCTTTGTTTTCTTTTTCTTTGGAAGCATCCTTATTTGGCATCTGTAAAGCATTTACATTCCCTAGTTCTGGATCAAAGTCCTTTCATGGCTCATGTTACTTATTTCCTTCTTTAACTGAAGCACAGAAAGAAAAATGGATTTTTCCTCCCTCAGGCTTACAGTATAAACCATTGTAAAAAAATCAAATCCCAGTTTTGAGCAAGGAAGTAATGAGAATGAGGAATAAAACATCTCAAAATATATGATCTGAAGAACCACCACTACCCACTTCAGAATGAATGCTGTCAGTAACTGCAAGTCTCTGTAACAGTTATGAAGCATGTAAGGTAAAATTTAGTAAAACTAAACTAAGATAACTGTGCTGCTGGATTTCATCCATTCCTCATATTCCAAAGGTTTGTGCTCTTCAGGGGAGGAACTTTGTCCTCTTCAGCCTGTGTAGCAGCTAGTACAGTTGGCCAAGTATTGGGATACAAACTGCAGTTGGACTAAGCACTAGAAACATCAGAAGCAAAACACTGCTTTCTTTTATTGCATGAGTGGCAGAATGAAGTTTGGGGTTGGCAGAATTATTTTCTGATAGAAGAACAAGAAACTCCTGTGAATCAACTATGACACATGATCTTGTTTTAAATTTGAAGGAGAGTGTAGAATGTTTTGTTTCTGAATGCAGAACAAATTCTTTCCAAGTCTGCCCCTCCCATTGATTCTGTGCCCCAAAGAGCTTGGTGTTTCTGCTTATTTTCAGAGCTGTGCTGGCTATTCTTCTGGCTTTCTGCCTTTTGTAGACACATGGAGCTGAGCCCCATCACCCCCTCCAGGTAGCAGACAAGCTTCTAGGCTGTGGCCTGCGACCATAAATGTTGGCTCTCTGCTGTTTCCAAGTATTGCTACAGCAAAAGGTTATATAATGGCTGTTTCTGATTTATCTTCTAGGAAGAATTTGGACATCTGTCAGTTTTAGCATGGCCTGTGATGATCCAACTAGCTTGAGGTAAGCTGGTGCCATAATATGTGTACCCTTTGTTCCCCTAGCTTTGTTCTCCTGAAAACAAATGTAAATTCTCATCTATATTTTAGTGTATTCGGATATTTTAATTGGTTTACTTCACAGACCTTCATTCTGCAAAGTTCTAGTCCCTTTTTGTAAGGGAATATATAGTACTACATGGCAAGTTTTATATCTAACTGTAAAGCAACATCGACTGTCTGTTAGGCCGATTTGTTTCCATTAGCTTTCATGCAGCAGATCTGAACTTAATCCAGACTTCCAGCATTCCTCCAAAATGTTACTGACACCCTTTGTCACATCATTCTCCCTACAGGGCTCTTGGCCACATAACTTCTCTGATGGAAGGGAAAAAACCTCCTTTTGGATTATGAGCTAAACCCTAAAAGCAGAAAGAAAACTACCAGAGTGATGCTCCCTCCTTGGTCGCAACTGCATGTTAGTCACTGTGTGCTTCCACCCCCTTCTAATTAAACGCAACTTCAGGGGTGGGATTTCTGTCTTCATGTGACTTGAAAAATGAAATCTCTTTCTGGTTTTGGGTACTGTGAAAAATATAGTTGAGTTTGAAGAAGGAATTTGCTAGCAGAACAGTCCCAAGTCTTACCTGGGTCTTAGAGCTGGTGTTGGACTCCTTAAGTCTTGATGGAGGCTCAGGCATAGGCCCTTTCTTCCTCTCTGCACACTGAGACTGGATTGGTATGGATTCCTGCCTAACTTAGCTCGTACAATGCTCCTCACTTCTAAGACTGTGACCTTGGACAGCTAACCTGGTTGTTTCTTTCCAAAATTCTTCTGTTTTGGCTGATAGATTTCACCGTAGCTGGCATGCATCCATCAGTGTCCCATTGGCTGTACTTAGTACCGGACACAAGTGAAGATTATGCAGGTACTGAGAAGTGAAAAGACCAAGAACATGAAATCTTCTTACATTAAAATAATGATGATGTCCTGGTGCAACTGAGATTAAAATTTGGTATTTTATATTAGCGTGAAAGTTCAATGAATTTGATCTTGAGGATGAAGGTAAAAAAGAGACTTCAAAGATTACAAATAACTAATTGCTGTAGGTTATTTAAGTGAAGTGAATGTATAAAGAGAAGCTGGTGTAGTGTCCATTTGAACTATCAATCATACTTTTCTAATGAGAATGACTCAGTAGATAAATACAACTTGTACAATTACCTGATGTTGCACTCAGGGGTACACAGGATGTTTCAGTGTTACAGGAATCCTACGCCCTGGAGACCATTTGCTGAATTCTTTAAAGGTCAGGCATACTTCAAAATGTAAGTCAGCGGAAAATGAGGATTTAGGTTAAAAAAGAATACTTCAAAGCTGGTGAATCACTTCAGACCATGAGCACTGGAAGATACTGCTTTTAAACTCCAAAGATAGTTGTCCTGAGTTGGGGGGGTGGGTAGAATTGGAATACTTTAAACTCATATATACTTACACTATGCACAAGGAAGCCCTAAACATACTTTTCTTATGTCTTCTAATTTCTCTCCATGTTTCCCCTAGAAGATTAATGACACAGGAGATTTAAGATATTGTATATACCCATAAATGGAATAGGGCTGAGAACAGAAAATTCAAATACTGAACTTTCCTCTTGATGACTTGGTTTTGCTCACTCTTTTTTTTTCCTCATTTATTTTTCTTCTTGTTTAACTGCAGTACCTTAGCACCAGTTGGTATAGAGTGTTTCTTTTAGTATAGAGTCCAGACTCCAAAGCCAGGACAGCAGTTCGGTCCAACGTGGGTGGGTTTTTTTTTTTGCTTGTGTGTTGGGGTTTTTGTTTTGTTTCTTTTGTCTGTTGGAAAACTTAAAGCAGAATCAGATAACTTGGTATTTTCCAGGAAAGAAGGACAGGAGATAAAAGTAAAAACCCCAAACAAACAGCAAAATAACCAAGATCTCTGTGGCCTTCTTTATGTGATACAAGGCAGCAAAAAGCATAGGCTTTTTTTTCCCCTTTGTCCTGTCCTCACAGCATCATGTGAAACCTTGTCCAAAGTCTGTGGAAATCAACGTGTCTTTACACTGACTTTTCTGGTTTCTAGAATGAGCACTGGGCTATGTGACAAGTTGCTGAAAATTTTGTTGCGGTCTCTTGTCAGGAATGGTAAAGATAGATACGTATTTGCAAGGCCACTAACACATTGCTTTAAGAACTGAAGTGAACCTAATGCTTACCATTGTCAGTGAAATCTTCCTCTCCTGCAGAGATGCATTTCTAGACTGGTATAACCAAAAAGGAATTGACGCAGCTTAGCCTGTCTAGTTGTCATCTGCTTTAATTCCTCCCCTGTTTTCAATGCCTAGTACTAGTTACGTGGACATCTGCAAGAGAGGTGCTAGCTAAGACCCAACTGTAAGTACACCTTAACATATGGGGGAGTGTTTATTCCTTTTTTTTTTTTTTTATAACACAGCAGAAGGCTGCAGTAGTTATGATTTCAGCTTCAAATTCACAGTTTCCAATTGTATCATATGTCTGAGCCTCTCTCTGCATTAACTATATAGCTGCAGAAGTATAATCAAAAAGTATTTGAAATGAGAGGAGACCTCTGTCTGGGTAAGAGGAGGGGCTGCTATGGTCTCCTCCCCTCTCTGCCCTTAGCAGTGGATGATTCATTTTGTTTGATTGTCCCCTGCCTGCTGCCCCCCAGTATTAAACAGGTAGATCTAGGAGGAAAAATAATGAGATAAAAAGAATCTCTCTTGGGGGAAAAATAATAAATTCCACCTTGTGGAAATATATCATACTAAAACAGAAGGGAGAATACTTCAACTGGGCAATGACAGGCAGCTTGAAGCATCCTCTGAGGTGACTGCCACCCTCCCACCCCCAGTCACCCTGTATGCTGTAGCGGTCCAGGAGGGGGAGATGGTGACAGCAATAATTAGTTATCGTCTCTGGTGTTTTGCCCAGTCTCCTGCTGTGGCCTGTATTTGCCCTTCTATTTCAGATTCACACTGCTCTGTCTCTTTTGCTTGCTTCCACCGTTGCAGTCTCATAATGATGCTTATACATCACTCTAAACTGACTCCCACCGAGTCTGTAAGGGGGAAGAAAGCACAGCAGGATTTATGCGCTGCTGTTAGAGGATAGGCAACAGGTACACTGGAGGCACACTAGATATCTGAAGTTATCAGAAGTGGTTAGAGATAACAACCGTATCTTCTGCCATCAGCCCTGTTTTTCATCCGTGCTCAACAGTGGCAAATAAACACTGCTAAGGAATATGCTGACTGTATTTACTTTAGCTTTCTTCACGAGACAGGAGTCAAACACACATCTAGGAACAACTGCACCCTCCATCTGTGAGTGATCATCCTGCTTAAATACACAAGCAGACCTGACTTTGGAGAGCAAAACAGAGCCGAGCCCTTCCCCTGCCTCTGCTGCTCAGCTGTGCAGGCAGAGCAGGAGCAGGGAGGGGAGGGCGGTGGTGCAGACTTTTGGCTGCCTTAAAGTGACCACATCCTGTTAGGCTGCGGAAACATCAGACTAATGCAGAGATCTGTCTGAGATGTAGAAGCGCTTGTGAGGATCCAGCAGATAATTTGCAGACACGTTTGTATTGCTGCAGGAGGAACAGTGGTGCAGGGAGAACTCCTGACCTTGCTCCTGTGCTCGGTCTGTTCACCCACTTCCCACCCACGTCCGGTTCTCTGTAGCATTTAAGTACAGTGCAACTGGATTTATTTCAACGAAGTTGCTTTCTTTTCCTCTGGTGCAGCTCCCAGATATTGTTTTCCTGGTGCTGCATGGGAAGACTAGTACTGAGTCTGTGATGGCAGAGTAATGATTAGAGCAGCAGCTAGTGGCTGGTACCTGAGATCCTTCCCCAGCTGTGCCAGAGTGCCACACTTTGCAAGGTGGGAGAATTTCCTTGTACAAGCAGGAAGCCAGGCACCGCGAGACTGGGTTGTTCACGCAGGAACACTGTGGCACGAGAGAGAATAGTGAGTCTCCAAGTCCTAAGTCAGTGCCCAAACCAAGAGTTGCAATATTACACCACGTGAAAGTGGCATGTGAGATTCTAACAAAGGGCAGATCGTTTATGATGATGCTTAAGTTCTGTTGAAGTCACATGCTTAAATCTAAGCGTGCCTGGGAGTTTTGCTGAGCCCAAGTGGGTATAAGAATGCTAAGTGCTTTCCTGACGTGAAATCTGAATGAGGAAGTGGCTTGTGCACATGTGACTACTAATAGCAAATGGCATTCATCCAGTTTCAGATTGAACTGGAGGAAATTTGGTTTTGCTGGAGACAAAAAAAAAAAGGGGGGGGGGAGGCAGAGGTCTCTTATAGTGGGCCAGTATCCTACAGAGCCCTATTGTGTTGTGGCCAGAAGATCAAGAAATCTCAGTATGGCAGCTGCAAAATATTTGGGGCCGTTCTGTTCTTCCTTGCCGTTGGCCAGAAATTGCTTAAGTGCTAAAGGTCAAGGCTTCGTGTTCCTATTTTGCTTTTTAAAATATGTAAGGGGGGTGATGTTTGTGTTTCATAGAAGAGTTGAACTGGATGCACAGAATCCTCTTGGGATCGGGCGCGGGTCAGTAAGGATCAAATGCACCAACCATTCTTAGAGGGTTTCTTTCCACTTCCCTAGGGCTTTTTCCTTTCCAAATACTGTTTTAATCCAAGATTACAGTATCTGGCAAGCTCAGGCGTGTTCTCATTAAGGCTGTTGCACACCTGTTTTGATGATACTTGTTAATGCCTCAGTATGGAAAGTCAACATAATGCTCCAGGTTTGAGGGTTGCAGGTATTACCATTACTTGAAAAATTGTCTCTGGATACTAAGATCTTTGTGCCTTTCCTTCCCAAAAAAGAACTATCTGCATCATATTAAGACCATACTGCATCATTTCACATGAAAATGTGCCATGAAATTAGTGTTATGTACCAACTAGGGCTAAGAAGTTATTGAGTAAAATAACACAGAAAAGAGAGTTGATTCTGCATTGTAAGTCAGAAGCCTGTAATATAGCTGTTTGTGCTGTTTTGTGAACAGGAGAGGAGGAGGACATTGTACTTTCAGAGAAATCTTGGATTCCTTTACTGTGATAGCAATGATTGTAGCACTGTGACTAATCTGGGCAGAACAGGCAAATGACACTTTAAATGGGTAGTGTCAATGTAATTGTAAGGCCCTCTCTAAACTGAGGGCTGCCCTGTTAGCAGGGGATCGAACACTTGCTGTTGTCCTGCATGCCCCAGGGGAACCTTCCCAAGGAGCCACATCTTAGGTGGTTGGTCCTCCCAGACACCACCCTGTGGGGCCTGGGAAAGAGGAGCTGGCACGAGACTGTGCTTGTTGGGAACAAAAAACTTGAGAAAAATATTTTAACACTAGCTCGCATCTAGCCCAGTTATTTACTCCCAAGGAACTGGGCTCCTCCTGCATCAGCAGATTCCCATTCAGATGGCATGCCATCAGCTTAGCTCCCTGACAGGAGATTGTCAGGGTCCCAAAGAAGGTATCAGGGTTCGTACCAGATTCTTAGATGGGAAAGTGAGGGGAGCACAGACCAAACCCAAAAAATCATTTTCCGTATGTATCCTCTAAGTTCAACTGCAGGGAAGATGCTATGGTGAATGCTGAGTCCTTGGAAATAGGCCTTTACAATGGAAAATAACAAAACAGACCTTTCCTTCTAATGCTGAAAGTTCCCTCCTTTCTCCCTCTTTTTTTGCTTGCTCTCAGATGGAAGCGAACTTCTGCTTACTTCTGACCTCTGTGTGGTGAGCGTGTGTTTCAACAGAGTCTGGGAGCAGACTGTCAAAGCAGAATTTCTGGATTGAATCAGCGGGACACAGAAAGGCTCAGGTCCACGGTGCATGGCGGCGCAGGGCTGCCAACTGCCCTTTTTAGTGCGCAGTTTGACATGGGGCAAATCTGCTGATGCAAGCGTAATGCTTCTAGGTGTTCTGGCATGAAGAAGACCATAAGGAGTGAAGATATTAAAAAGAAAAACTGCCTGAGTTCATACATTCTTAACAGGTACTGGATTCTCTCTTGTGGCTGCTTTTTTCTTTAAAAGACTGATTTTTATTAACACCGTTTTTCCGTTAAGACCCCTTTAAAATAGAGGGAGTCAAAATGTGTTGTAGCTTGTATGTTATTTTTAATCCCCATTTATAATGATGCCTCAGAAGCCTGAAACCAACATGTTTCCTTCTTGGATAGGTTTTCTTCCATAGAAGACACTTCCCTTTTTTTTTTTAACTACTTAAAGTCACCCTGTTCTGTAATCCGGGGCTGAAAAGTCATAATCACAGTCGTATCAGATGTGTTGTGGGGTATGGGAGCTCACTACTGCAGAATCTAACTTGTTGGGAAATACCTGGCCTCTGTGCAACACGGAGGAGGGGAAGAGGGAATCTTCAGTCCTTTGCTCTTCAGTTACTTGTTCTTGGAAAAAAATGTAACTACCCTCTTTACCTTCAGCATGTTTGTAGCTCCTGTTGCTGTGCATTGTGCCAATGATTTTAATCAAGTCACATGCTTCAGGGATTCAGCTCGTCTCTGAGGGGTAAGGAAGAATTCACCCCTTCATGTTTTTTTTTTTTTCTTCTTTTTTCCCTCCCCCTATGCGCTTGGCTGTGCAGTTTGCTCTGGTGCTCGTGTCACACTCACAGCCAGATCTGAGGGTGGAACTGGTTTCCCACAGGTCAGCTCAACAGGAACGCTGGATGATGCTCATTTTCCTCTGCAGCACGGGGCCGGGGCTGCGCAGCTTCTTTGCTTGCTTGTTTAAAAAGAAGTACAGTTTATCTGATGTGCTTGAAAAGTGAAGTAATGTATCGAGTATGGAAAGACTTGGACTTGTCAGGAGTCACCCTGCAAGGCAGCTGCTAAAACCGTATAATCCAAGAAGAGGTAAAAAACCCACCACAGCCACTCTTGACAGTTGCGCCTGTTAGATGGGATCGGACAGTTTCTCTGCGTACGCACGCACACATGGAGCACACACAGGGAAAGTGAAAGGCCTCAGCTTTCCCTTTTCCAGGGATTTGCAGAGCACCTGCCCTGCTTCCCCTCAGCTTGCTGGGGACCCCGGGGCCTGGAGCCCTGGGTCCGCAGGGCCTGCAGCCCGGGGCCACGGGCCCTGCAGCGGGGGCGGCGGGCCGCGGCCTCCCGCCGAGGTACCGCTGGTCTCCCTGAGGGCCCTCGGGGCGCTGGGGGCTCCGGGCTGGCAGGAGCCAGCCCCTGCGGGTCCCGCGGCCGGCAGGTGCCCCCGGGGACCCCGGGTCGGGCCTCCCCCTGGGGCGCGGGGCGGGTCCGGGCGGCCGCGTCCGGCGGTGCCGCCCCTCACCTCGGCCCGCGGGGCGGGGGCGCCGAGAGCCCCCGGGGCGGCCCCGCGCTCCGCTCGGCGCAGGCACCGGCCGCCGGCGCGAACAAAGGCGGCGGCAGGCGGCGGTGGCGGCGCGGCCCGTGCGAGGCCGCCCGCCCGCCCCTGCTTCCTGGGCCGGGCCGGGCTGGGCTGGGCTGGGCGAGGCGAGGCGGCCCCCGCGCCCCCGCCCCGCCCCGCCGGCGCGGAGCGGAGCCGCCGCCGCCGCAGCAGCAGCGCCGGTCGCGGGGCGCGCTCGCCGCCCGTCGCAGGAGCTGCATGTGCGCGGGAGGAGCGGCGGAGGATGGCAGTGCTCAAGCTCGCCGACCAGGTGGGCGCCGCGGGGCGGGCGGGAGCGGGGCGGGCGGCTCTCCCTCAGCCTCAGCCCGCCGCGGCAGCGCGCCCCGGCCCGGCTCCGCGTTGCGGCGGGGCGGCCGAGCCGCCGAGGGAGGCCCCTTCTCCTCAGCTGGGGGGGCTCGGCGGGGCCCCGAGCCGAGGCGGCGGCGGCGGCGCTGTCACCCCTTCACCGGCCGCTCGCCGTGGGGTGCCTGCCCCCCGCTGCCCCCCGCTCGCCGAGCCGCCGCAGATGCGCTTCTCTTCCCCTCCCGGCGGACATTGTCTCTGCCCGCGCAGGCGGCGTGTGCGGGCCGGGCGCCGGGGCCAGGAACCGGGGTTCGCTGCTCGCCGGGCGTCGCCAGCCGAGTACTCGCCGCAGGCGCTCGCCCGTCCCCCGCCGCGCAGCCGATCGTGCCGGCGGCGCCCCGCGGTCTCCGGTGAAATCCTGACATCTCCCGTCGGCGGGGTGGGAATGGAAGTGGATGTTGGCTCCTTTCGAAAGGCCTCTCGGCAATGCCTGTCCTTCCTTCGGATTTCTCCCTCGTTTCATTGCCGTGCCACACGTATAAATTATTTTTCCTGTCGCCTTTTTACTTAGGAAATGCCTTTTCGGTTTAGTTGTCTCTGTTGTTCACAAGCTACCAGGAAAAGCCATAGTATTAAAGCCTTGGGTCGTGTTAAATTTAGCAATGGTCAGACAGCTGTAATCAATATTAAAGTATTTCTTATTGCTGGTAGTTAAAAGCATTTAAAAATATTTAGTAAATTGATAGTATGGCTCCCACATCCTGATTTATCCACATACTATACCAACTGTTACACACTTTGCGTGCTTTAATCTGCTATTTTTAATTTAACGTGGTCTGCCTGTGATCTGCAGCGTGGGTGTCCTGCAAGCCTCAGACCTTCCTGTTGGGTTCAGAAGGACTGTCTGCAGCCAGCCCCTCTCCACATACCCCTTACTTATACATCACAAGCCTTGCTCACAGTCTATTTATGCTTTTCTGAGAAAATCTTCAACACGCACAAAGCCACTACATAGCATGTTGAAAAGAGTTTTGAAAGGAAAAAAGGATAAAGCTGTTACTAAAGTAAAAGCGACACTGTGTGACTGAGCACAGTCTATAACACATTTTCGTGTGTAAGAGAAGGCTTTTGTGGACTGTCTCCTGTCATGTCCCTTGAACATCCTCATCTTTAGATGTGGTGCTTATGACTGGTGAAGAAAATGTTTCACACCATGAGGCTTCACTACCCTGTGGGTGCACAGACTGAGTCTCATAAATAAGGAGATTCAGGTAGGATCTGCGTATTAAAAGTCCAAACAGCAAGCATTAAAAATACATATGTTACAGAGGACCAAAATTATAGCATTTCAGTGCTTTTTACATGTTTAATGAAGCTCTTGAATTTGCTGCCTTTAGAGTTTTTAAACCTTTGCTGGAATCTTGCAGCAAGGATTTTGCTTCAGCGGCAGCAGTAGAAGTCAAAACAGATTTAAGCCAAGTGGATCACGTCTTGATGAAGTCTGTATTGCTATAAAAAATGATAGGCTGTCGTCCTAGTGTTCTCCCTTCTCTTCTGAGAGCCCTCAAAGCTGAGGGGTGAGACTCCTTAGAGCTGCCGTTATGCCCCTGCAGCGCACCTGCTTTGGGGATGCTCAAAATATTGGTGGATGCTCATGGTAGTTCCTGGTCAGACTGTAGCCTGGGACATGATATGACAGGCTGATAGTTTTTCTTTGTTGGTATGTGCCTCCTGTCATTTACAAAGGGATATGTTGGTCTACCTGTACTCATCCTATGGGATCTCTTGATTTTCTTCAGTTTCTTCACCAGATCTTTTTCCTTCACTTCTGAGAGACTGGAGGAGGGGGAGGATACATTCAAAGCTGGCTGTGGTGCTTCCTCTTAAACTGAGTGCAGAAGTTTATGTGTGCCTGTTTCTGTGTTATTTGGAGCCATTGCTGGTGGAGCCGTTGCTGGTGGAGCCTTTCCAACATGCATCTCAAGCAGTTGTAACCAAGGCACGAGGGCTGCGCAGCCTGCAGCAGCAGCTCTGTGTCTATCAGACCAAGGGGTACTTTTCATCTACATAAGGTTTGAAGAGCACCATCCCCAAGCTGGCTCACCTCTAACTAAAAGAGGCATGGTAGCAGCAGCCCCACATGTTTGTAGACAGACCCAGGCAAAAGAGAGGTGAGGCTGGGATGAAGAATGACGTGCCTGGGAAGATTTGCATTCCTGTAACAACTCCTGCCCGTGCTCAGACTTGCTGAGGCTCCTTCTGTGTTTCTTCCTGCTCTTGAGGATCGAGGCAATTGTGGCAGCAATAACTTGCAGCGATTCAGGAAACCATTTCCTTTTGCTCAAACACCAGAGGCCACAGCAGTCTGTGTGCTTGCAGTGTCCTGCAATGAGAATTACTGTGCGTAGGACACTGTGTACCGTGCATACTGCAGTGGTCAGGACCTGGGCTGCTGGGAGCGTGGGCTGCTTTTAGTGCACCAAGTGTGAAGTCTGGTTCAGGTCTTAGTTGCAATGCTCAGGGGAGTTTGACTCTGAAACTTGAGAGCTCTCTTCTCAGCCTGTCATTGTGATTTCTGTAACACATGCTTTCCTCTGGATCCATGACTTTTTTGACCAGCGAGGAGAGCTTCGTGTAGGAGAAGACTGGAGAACCCCCATGCTGAGAGTTTAAGTGCACATTTCTCAAAGTAACCTGTTTCCTCTTCACCTCCATTCTTGATTTTGCTCACCAACCACATCTAGCAGCACATGGAGCATTCAGACAGATGAGAAACTAATCACACCACTTCTCATATGGGCTTTGAAGATAGACTTTCGTTATTGCTTATTTTTTCATATAGCTGAAAGGTGCTAAGGTATTGCTATGCTTAATCCTTCAAAGAGATTATTGGTACTTTTGGCTGCATTCACTCCTTAGGCAGGAGAGTTTGAGAGTTTAGCTTAGTGTAGGTTACTTGAATTTGCTTCCAGTGATAGTAATTGCTAGCTTGTCAGTCGGGCCACGAGAAACCCTTAAATCATTTAACCACAGGAAGTGTGTTCTACCATTATTCATTTCTGCATGAATTTCTTCCAGGCCTTCCTTTCTTCAGTAACCCCCCATTGGCCATTTTTGAGTGACTAAATGTTAAGCTGAAAACCTAAGATAATTAGTAAAACTTAAACTGAATGCCTAGGATTGTAATCTTTGTCTGTAGTGGTGTGTCTGTGCAGTTATAAATGTTCTGATGTTCTGAATATTTCAATTGTCATATAGAAATATTGCAAAACTTACTCTAAATCTTAAAACTTTTATCTATTCCTTTTTTTTTTTTTTTTTTTTACAATCTCTGCAGGGAATGTTAGTTACAGCAAGCATACAAATTACTTTAAGGACTGAAAAATTTTTTTTTTCAATTTTAACAGTTATTGCTGTGTTGTTTCCCATCCAGTTTATTGGCTGTACCTTTTCCATTTTGATAAGTGTTAATATTTTATATTATGTGAGGGTGCAGTTGTATGCGATAAAAGCCTTTGCATTTAAGCTAGAGTTCAAAAGGAGCAGAAGTGCTTCAAGTGGGTGGCCAAAGGCTTTCAGGTGTGAGTTGCACTGACACAACTTGAGCCTGGCCGTGCATGTGTGACAGGGCATGAAAACCCTTGCTGTGCCCCTCAGGTGCTGTTTGAGGAAACCTGCTTGCTGCAGCTCTTCATTCCTTCCTGTATTTTGAGTTGCCATTCCCTTCTCCTCATAAGTCTCCTTTCCCCTTCGACAAAGCTCTCTAAGGGTGAAAGTATCGATTGGTTTTTGACTTTTGTGGCTGCTTTTAGAGCAGTAGTCATTGCCTGGACCCATCTCTCTCCTGTCCTCTGAGTAACCAGCATGTGCAGGGTGCTTCCTGCTGCCACTCTCCCTGCCTGCTGCCTGCAGTTCTTTGCATGGCTTTTTCTTTATACTTGCACTGAGTAACTTGGTTTCTTGAGAACTCTGTTTGCCACCTGCAGACTTTTCAAGAGAAAAGCCTTTTAGTCAAAGTCCTGCTGAGTGTACTTTTAATCTTCAGGGTTTCCATTGATGGTTCTGGGCAGCAACCACAGACAATTGCATCTGTCAGCGCTCTGTTGAGAGGGTAAAATATCTTAAAATATTTCTCTATGTAAACTTCTGTGAGTTAGCTTTTGGAAAATTATTTTGGAAGAATTTAAGTTTCTGTAGTGTCTCCATCTCATTTCCAGGCTTGCCTTGCCAGCTGAGGCCCTTCTTGCAGGACTGCCAGCTGTGCCCACAGGCCTGCGGGTTGTCTGTAGCTAAATCTATCCTCTTCCTCCTGTTTAAAGCCAACGAAGTCAGTCTGCGCGTGGCTGTGTTTGGTTCGGGATGCCGGCACTCCGCCTGCGCAGACCAGGTTGCCTTCACGCGCCTTGGCACACATGCGCCCATCGTGCCATGTTGGAGGCAGCAGTGGTCGGAGTGGCTTGTGCGTGGGGACGTCCTGCTTGGTGATGACTGTCAGAGGCTGATGCAAGCTCTCCCCTGCCTCATTGTTGATTATAGTTATGCATGTTTACAGAGGGAATGTGTCCTTCTGCCTTTGAAAGACCGGGAGAATGTTTTCTAGAAACAAAAATAAAATGGGAAGTTACCTAGAGGTGAAGCCTGCATAGCTACTTTTAAGAGATGTAGTGCTTAGTGTTTTTATGCCTGTGCTGCCAAATTCGGTGGGAAGCTTGCTGTAAATCCAAGACAGACACAGGCTCTGTCCAGCCTTGAGCCAGTGCACTTGGGGGGTTCAAAATTTACCATGACTTCAGTGTCACCCACTCAGGCCCTGTATGTACAAACCAATTATTTTTAGGCTACCTTTACAAGCATGCATATGCACGCATAAGGGTAATGAAGCCCAGATAAATGGTTAGTGTGTGCACTTAGGCTGCTATTAACTGCAAAACCTCATCCTGTCTCTTGGTATTTTGCCTGTTGTCCTTGATTGCTGAGGGTAATACAGTGTGACTAGAACCAAAAGGACCATTTCTCTCCCTCCCTTTTCCAAATGTTTTCCTGTGTTTGACAGTTCTCCACTGACCATCAGAATCCTTTTTATTATGGTCACAGAGAAATAGCATTAAACAGATGTTTAAATAATTTTAAACAGACATCAAAGATCATAAAAATTGGCTGGGCAAAGGCTGGACTTGTGTCTCTATACACTTAAAACCAAAATGAATACAACAGTAACAAATAATCTCCTAATAAAACTGGTTAAATTTCCAAATGGTCGTGTGTCTTTAACTTATTTCAGAATCATTCAATTGACAAGGTGGTCTTTCTGCGCATCCTTTTTCTCTGACAAGTACAAGCATCTGAGAAGATGCCCCTGAATCTGCTGTACAGAATAGGAGTAATGAACCTGTGCCCCGTGGCCACAGCCAGCCCATGGTTTAATTTTGCGTGGCATGAGGTCCGACAATTCCTCCACTCCTCATGTTATTGCTAGATGATAGTAAGGTGCATATTAATTTGCAGGCTGCCAAGTGTTTTTGAAAGGGCTCCCAGCAAGGAAGAGATAATCCATTTTAGTACAAAATACTCAGGTAGCCACAAAACAAAGGTAACTATGGGGCAGGAAGGAAGAGGAATTTACCCACAAGAGTGTTTCTGTCTTATTTCTTGTGAAATGAAAATATGGTTGGACCTAAATAACTCCACCACAGCAGCCATTGGCTTTCTAGAGCCATGATGTTCCTAGGCATGCCATACATGCTGTGAGACATGGCTCTGTGCATTTTAAAATAAAATAAAAACTTTGGAAAAAATGGGATGTACCAGCATTCCTGCCCTGGTTCAGACCTGTAGGAATGATGGTCTCTGCCATCTGTTAAGGATAGCACCTGAGCTCTGAGACATAGAATCATAGAATCATTTAGGTTGGATCATCAAGTCCAGCTGTAAACCTAACACTGTCCACCTAAGTCCACCACTAAACCCTGTCCCAACACATCTTTTAAATGCCCCCAGTGAGGTGGTGGGGGGAAAGATTTGAGTTGCTAAAGAGAGCAAGATACAGGCTTGAAGAGGAAGCTGCTTGCTTTTTTTTTTTTGGTCATGACTGCTGCAATAAGTATCACTAGTTTCAATATCAGTTTTGTAGCTTGTTTCAAGGTAAACAAGAAGCACTTCAATCAGGAGAATTTCTGGAGTGGTGTAGTGTGCTCAAGTCTATGATAAGTATTTCTTTAGCAGAGAAATCCATCAGAAGTTTGCTGTTTGGTAATACTGTAAGGGTTTTGGAGTGGTTGCACCTAGATGCCTGTGCTGTTTTGAGAGGGTGTGTGCCTGTCATGTTAGGATGTTAGTTTTCTTGAATTGCAGATGGCATCCAGCAAAATTTACCTTCCTGTGCACACTTGAGGTGTGGTATTTTATCCCTGCATGACAAGTGCCTCATGACCTCTTCCTGCTCATCTCTTAAATGAAGATGTGGTTGTCATGACTACATTTAGTAGAGAAATAAATGTACCTCTCGGCTTGGGCGCTTGTGTAACAGCTTGATTTGGGCAAGGTGGTGTTTTTATCTGGATTCTTGCTCAAGGGTGGGCGGAAAATTTCTGTGACGCAAAAATAAAAGTGCCCAAGCTGGAGCTAGCTGGTCGCTGAACGCGGTGGCTGCTCGCACTACGGCTCTCCTGGGTTTCGAGCTGGTGCCACTCCATAAGCAGCACCATGGCAGTGCTGTCGGTCACACACTGGTCTTGGGGCAAATCCCTGAAAACCAGCAGAGAAAACTTTTAAGGGTTGTTTCTAGAGATCTGGGTGTAGCTGATCCTGCTTGTTTGTTGCCAGAGAGGCAGAGACTCTGGGATGTGGTGCTGATGGGAAGGGTTTCCGCATGCTGGCCCAGCACTCTGTGGTATGTTCACGCAGAGGAGCCGGGCCAAGCGCCTTCTCTTCCTAAAGCTGTCCCTCTGATCAGCAGATCGCTGACTGTTTGCCTGAGAAATGAGCAGCGTACTCTTTAGGAGTTATTGTTTCAGGCTCTCTGCAGGCTTGGGCAATATTTGTAGAAAATACTTAATGCTTCAGCATGTTATGTTTTTAGGCTTTTAGGCTTCTTTTTACTCTCTGTTGTCTATAATTTTTTTTTCAGTGGTACTAATACAGGTTCTAGTGTCATTAGATGCCTACAGGAGCCGGATGTTGTAGGTATAAGCCTATTAGGCAAATGTTTTAGAGTATATTCTGATAACATTGACCATTTGTTTTTTATTCCTGCTTTTCTTCTTGAATGCTGTTTCACATATTGCTGCCTGTGTATGTTGCAGAACAGACATGTGAGCTAAACTTCCTGGCAGAATACCTCTGTATTTTAACCATTTATTTTGAACGCTTATGTTGCATTTTCAGCTGTTTCCATTTTTAAATTAACAATTTTTTTCCAGAAGTACATATCTGACTTTTGTCACTTTTTTGTTAGCTGGAAAGCAGGGGCTGGAAAGTTCCCACAGCTGCTGTCTGTGGCCTCAGCTTTGTTTTAATTGCTGTGCTAGAAACATGTAGCAGCATGCTGTTGGAGCCCTTCAGCCTGGGGATGGGTGGGAATCAAAGCATTACAAAATTACATTTAAAGGGGAGAAATTACTTGGCAGTTTTATCCAAGGGTTTGAGGTCATTACTGAAGTTTTCAAGGAGTTGGTCAACAAATTACAGCATTTAGTTGTGGCTAGGTAATTGTGACATTCTGAAAAAGTACGTGCTTTTTGATGACGGACATTTGCATGTGTTTTGCTTTTGGGGGAAGAAAAAGTCTTTCCTGGCTGCGGATGTACAACCAAAAATGGAGACTGCTTAATACATTTCTGCCATGCAGTGCTGAACCTCCTAGCCAAACGTAGGCTTGTCTGCTTGATGTTTGTACTTCGTGTTATGAGCTGGTTTTATGTACGGCCATGCATTTTTGTGCTGGAATTATTTGTAATGGCTTGCTTTCTTATTAAAAAAGAATACTTGGGGAAAATGCCCTCTCAAAGTCCCCGCTTCCTCCTTGCAGCTGCATGCTCTGCATCTTTATGAGGAAGTAAGCAAAACCATAACGGTTGAGTTCTGCACACAGTTTTAACAGATATACCTGACGGTGTCTATTTACTGAGCTAAGACTTTAGCTTTTTTGCATAAAGAAGTTCCTTATGAAAAACCCTTGTACTATTGAATTATGTATGTGTAGGATTGCTCCAAGGGCCACATGTTGATATTCTTAATGACACAGAAGGTCTGCAAATAATTGCTAGTGATGAATAATTTGCTGTTTAAGCATTACCATTTCTATTCTGGCATATTTTGTGATCTCATTATATGACCTGTTTTTTCCCCATCTTGCAGCCTTTGTAATTTTACAGACTTGTTGCTTGATCAAATGTCTTTTGTCCATGCAAAACCTTTAGCAAAATAGTTGTTTGGTACCTACAGAATTGCATAACTCTGTTGTCCCTGTAAAAAGTATTACCAACAATAGAGAGCATGTAACTTGAAGAAATTTAATAGTAATAATGTAAAAATCAAGTGTTGCTATCCGCAGTATATAAACTGAAGAGAAGACAGCAGTCAGCTGCACTGTTAGATGCACAAGCTTTCACATCCTAAATAATTTCTGGGAAAATAGTGTGAACATTAATAAGCTTTTATATGCATTTCATCATTAATAATGTAGGCAGTACCATTCAGATGGAGAACATAACCCATTTTATCATAGCATCATTTTAACATGATAGGCTCCTTGTCTTTCCAAGGTGAAAGGGCCACAGATTGCCTTCTGAAATCTCATCCTTGGATGAAGTTTTGCTTTCAGCTGCATTGAATCTAGACCAGTTTTGCAGGAATATGGGGAAGCTGCTTCGTATTTATAGTAACACGCTGGTAGCAGCACCTGCCTTTCTGTGTTTCTATGTATAAAGTTCATTTTTTCCATACTTATAATAGACGAAGGTGGACAACCTGTCATTTTCACTAGCGTTTTCATTCTTGCCTTCCTAGGTGCTTTTTTTTTTTTTAAATAAAGGTTGTTTTGTCTTGTGTGCCCGAAGGCAGCAGAGCAAAGCTGTGCCTGTGCTGTTGGGCCTTGCAGGCAGTAGGAGGCTGGGTCACAGACCACCAAGTTGGGCTGGTGTCTCTGCCTGAGCCAGCCCTCTTGCCATGTGAGCTGGTGCCAACAGGGAGCTGTGGATTTCGAAGCTAGAAGCCTGCAGTATTATCTGGTAAAACACTGATTTGCTCAGTGTGGTCTTTAGTTGTTTAACATGCCAAGTGTAAAAAATGAGAGAACAAAGACCCGAAATATCCTATATTGTCTTTGTGCTTCCAGCTGCTTTAATGTGCTTGCCAATGCGACATGCAGCATTTATCTCCAATTTAAAATCAAGAGAGGGACTTATTTAGTCATTGACTCCAGGAACATTTCCAAAGTGTTCTCCCAATCAAGTAAACGTGGTGTGCCAGATCCTGCAACCATTGCCTCTGTTTGAGAGGAGTGTGCTTAGGTGAGTGATCCTGCTGCATCCCGCTTGGTATGATTCAAGCCTCGTACGAGGAAATTTCTCCCTTTTAATGTAAACAAGCCCTGATCCTTTAGGCATATGCATAATCCTGCTACTCCGTTAGGAGATGTGGCCCTGCTTCTGGTGGGGTTTTCTGCAGATGGAGCCCGTGGCTTGGATACCCTTGGCTGGAGGCAAATCTGAGATTTTTTAAAAAGCTGCCAAGGTGGCTTCAGAGGTGGAAGAGAGGGAGGAGGAGGGGGAAGAGCTGCCCTGCGGAGTCGAGGCAGAGAGCGCAAGGGATGCTAGGAGGAGGCAGGCAGCGTGTAGTTGGAGGCACAGTGCTGCTGCCTGATGGCACTGTCAAGAGAAGGTGGTCGTTACCCAAATTTGCAGTGGCAGAACTAGGGTGCAGAGAAACTCTGTGGCCAAGATCAGGCTGAGAAGGGAGCAGGTGACAGAGCAAGAGCCAGATTATGATTTACCTCTTTCAGTGGCTGATTCACAGTGGTGCCCTTCTTCCCTGCAAATTGTTTTAACACTTTACTGTGTGGGCTGATGCCAGTCTTGTGATGTTGCAAGATGAGAAATGAATGGTGGCATACAGTTTCATAGCACAGTGTTAAATTCAATGAACATCTAGTTTATTTAGATATTTGTTTTATAAAGTGTAAAATCAGCATTGGTACTGCTTGAGAGAAAGTGCTCTGTTTGGAAATGGTCTAGGTCATCTGGTAGGGAAAGGTTTATTCTGGCTGGTTGCAGTGGGTGGTTGTCTTTGGTCAGTAATCCTGTGTCATAGGCTTAGTGTTGTATTCTGGCAGTGCAGGCGGTAAAAGTGAGATCAGTGTGTTGTGTATCAATGCCACTTGCTTAGACTAAATGTCCTCATAATCCAAGACTGTGTGACTCTTGGCCACAGAGCACACACACAAAGCTGGGTGGGTTCAGAGGAATGGAGAAAGCCTCTCACATATGAAGACATTGTTAGTGGATCAGGTGGGTGGTGCCCTTTGGGTCTGTTCACATGAGGTCCATTTCAGTCAGGCTGAAACTGAGCAGTCTTGTCACTAAGTTTTGTTCATTACATGTAAATATTTATAGACATATAATCTAGTTTCTAGTTAGAAGAGGGTGCTCCTTTTAGAAGCATTTTCGCGAAGACTGGCAAATTTGTGCATCACCCTTGCTACCCAGAGAAGTGTTATTTCTTCTCAGCAAACGGGAGCAAATGGAGCTGAACAGATCTGTCCTCCTCCACAGAGAAGAGTAAGACTAGCTCACACAGTCTTGTAGCCTGTGTAGCTCAGAGTGAACTGTCCAGACCCGAGTCTCTGAGGCTGTTCGTTGGGAGATCTCACAGCCCAGGAGCACCCGTGTGCCCTGGCTTTGCAGGTGCAGTTACCTGGGGTAGCTGGTTACAACAAGCCTTGCTGTTAGCCTCTTCCTACGGGCATAGGCACAGCTTTCACATTCATCAGGGACTGCACTTAGGATCTCTCAGTTCCAGTTCATGGGTAGAGTTTGCATCTCTTTAATGGGTTTTTATGACTGCTTCATGCCCTCCAAGGCAGGTGTGTGATTTACCAGAGAGGTGCCTGGAAAAGAAGACACAAATGACGGCAAACCACAGAGCAGGCACGTGATCTTCAGCACTTCTTGTTCCCAGAGGGCCTGCTGAAGACAACTCCAGACAACTGTCTGAAAACCCTTGTGCGACTACTTAGAGATGACTCTGCAGACACATGGTCTCCAGCCCTTTCAAAGAGGTCTTTAGAGACCTGCACACTTTCGGACAGTTGTCTGGAGAATTCTTTGGTTGACTCTGTTGTAGGGACAAAAACTAAAAGGAGGGCGGATGAGGAGGCGTAACTCAGTGCCTTAACTTTGCTCCTTTATATTCTGCCTCCAAAAAGCTCTAGCATGGAGCAAGCTTTCACCTGGTGCCTGTTTACAGCTGCCTCTCCAGTACCCAGCAAAAAGGGAAGGCTCTGACCCACAAAAGTAACAAAAATCTCTTCATATATTATCTGGCTCTGTGAGATTATTGAACTGTTCAGAGTCTGCTGGATTGAATTGTACTGCTGCTTGCTGGGATATTGGAGCATCAAAAATAAGTGCTGTGTAAATAACTGTGCTTCAGCTGTGTGGATGTAATCCCGGGAATAACGTTGCATTTGAAAAAGAGTGATTGTTTCAATCCTGACACTGCTCCTGTTGGTGTATTTTGTTTGCTTTCGAGCAGTAGGCTTGGAGAGAAAACAGTCCAGATTTTTGCTTATTTTTAACAAAGTGTTCAGCTAATACGTTAATTGAACCTCGAACACAGGCAGTAATAACTTTAAGCCGTGGTAGATGTTTCACCAATAAGGTAACTCTCTCTACAGAGGGATAAACAGTTTGCTCAGCAAGGGGAGAGCTTGGTTACTTGTGTCTTAACTGCATAAGTTCATTTGTGTTGTATTCCCCTTACAGTTGTGCTGATCCCTGGTGTTCATAGCATGACAAGTGGAATCAACTTAAAGCCATCTCTGCCGAGGTCTGCTTTAAATGAGTTTAAAAGCCAGTCAGACCTAGTTTAAGCTGCTCGTGCCCCTTTTTTTGGAAACGAAAGTGGTTGAAGAAAAGGTTTTCATTACTGACAAGCCCTTAGAGGGTAGTTAAAACTGCCTGCAGAAATATAAATAGAAGGGGCATTACTTGATGGGGGCAGAGGTGAGGCTGCAGGAGCAGGGGTCTGTGCCCTGGTGGACTCCTGGGACCCTATGCTCTCCCTACCTGCATGGCTGAGCCAGGCTTGGGATGCTGTCCCTGGTTTCTGGACCTGCTGCCAGGCAGGCCTGTGCGCTGACTTGCCTCGGGATTCAGGGATCTGCTGCAGGTTGGTTAAAGCTGGTGTAGCTTTACTGGCAGTGACTGCCCAGGTAGTTGCTGCTGGGAAGGGGGCACATCCATGCAAAGCATTTGCTTCCTCATCATTAGGATCAGGGATCCAACGTGTGGGCTCCTTTCTTTCACAGTGGAGATCTGCTTTGTTATGCTGCCAGCCCTTTCCCTAAACAGAGGCTAACCCTGGATTTAAAGATCCCAGAAGGGACAAAGGAGTTCAAGTGTGGTTTTGATCTTTGTTGCTACCCTGAGGCGAAGTTAGATGATTTGCTGTGAGCTGATCTCAGTTGTGCTTGGAAATTTACTGAAACAGCTACTCCAAAATAATTACTCTGAATAGATAGTTTGGTGTGGGCATTCATATTCTTGCATAAGAACGTCTTTTGCTAGTCTGTCTTAATGCACCATGGAAGTAGAATAACTGCTGACTAATTATTCGAGAATAGCTCTTTCAGTAAACGCCTGAGCACAGAAAAACCCCACTACAAAGAACAAATACACTCTTCATCCCACCCCGATTCAAAAGAGGAGGTTCTTCCCAAGGTATTAAAATAGTTCTGTTCATTCATGGCTGTTTAGAAAAGAGCATACCAGCGGTAAGTTTTATGGTGCATGACTTAAAATATTTCGTATTAATTAACAAACAAGTACCAATTAATTTTACATTATGATGCTTAAGGAGTAGACTGCAAGGAATGGTATTTAGCTGTGGCTGTTTGGCAATTATGACCTTGTATATAATAACAGACTCAATAAATTCTTGATGTGAGAGAGCACCATTAATCAACACAGAGTTAATTAACTGTGCTGCTTACACAGGAAGCACTGCGCAGAACTGTCTGGATCTCTGTAGTGCTGCAGGCTGAAACTGTTTGATTTGATACCTGGCTCGTTCCCACGAATTTTCCCTCAAAACTGATGCTGAAGGGGGAGCAACGTTTCCTGTAGGTGCGTGGGCTCTGCACTCCCGTCCCACAGGTTGTTTCCTTCTGCGGCACTGATTCTGGCAGACCTTGGCTGTGTCACTTAGGCTTTCTGTCACCTTCATGGAAAAGGTGGAAGCAAGCCCGTGAAGGAGTGCTGGAGTACTGGAAATGGAAAGGGCTCTTGCAACAGCGATTTTGGTCAGGTTAATCCTTATAGGACTGCCCAGGAAATTAGGAATTGATGTGATAATTAAGAGTTATACTCATCAGCTTTCATTCAGACTTTATACAGGATTTTTTTTTTATTGTGCATTTTTTTTAATAGTTTGAAAGGTAGCTCAAAATGGGGAAAATGAACAAGATTCAGCACACCTTCAGGGAGAAAAGCATTCCATCTCTGTACCACTCGCCCCTCCACACTCCAAATAGATCTTGTAATTTTCCTGAATATGTGATGCTTAAAAGTGTGAAGTTGGCTTGGCCATTGAGAGTGACCTTAACCATCATTTTGTTTGTTTGTTGTTGGCTCAGTGTGCATATTAACATGAAGGACGGATTTCTAACCTGGGATCGTACATTTTTTATCATCTGGCTTACCTGCTTTTTTATGTCCTTTGAACCACTTTCGTATCTGCAGTCACTGTAGACTGTGTCACAGAAGAATTCAAAGGTCTGAGCTGTGGGAGTGCTTTAAGCTTTGTAACAACAATGCTCGCTAACAGCCAGTTTGGAGAGTTTGAGCAGCTCCATATGAGAGAAATGAGAGAAAGCAACTGGGTCTTGTTTTCTTACTGCTGGTATGTACAGCCTCCGGAGTTAGAAGACTTCATATGACCTGTTTTTATTCTTGAGGTTAATTTAGCTTAGAGGTCTAGTACAAATGCTCTTCTTTTTAATTTTTTTTTTTTTTAAATAAGTGTGGTTGAGTGTAATCCTTCCTCTTCTTCCCTCTTTCTGCCACCTGGGCTATTAGTCTTAATTTCAGAGTCCCATTTAGTAAATCACTAATACAAGAGTAGCTTTGTACATTGCCACAAGATACGGTGACCAAATAGGGCCAGAAATAGATGAGCAAAAAATGTATAGTTTGAATCTTACTCTTCCTTCTGCCTTGCTGTGGTTGAAAATGTACTGCCTATTAATAACTGCTTTTATTGGTATAACGTTTTTAGAGCTAGGAGACTTCAAAGATTTTTAACTGCTCTTTACGTTTTTATGTAATGATCTCTTGCTTTGAGATGGAGGTGTTTTACTTGCCTCCTCTGTATACCAAGACAAATGGTTTCCCCATATTCACCCTCATCTATAAAGTGTAATGGAATGCTCTGAACAGTTTATAACGATGAACTAATTATGGGGGCCTGGGATTTGGGAAGGGAGGAGAGAGGAAGAGGTTTCACTTTAGATCTCAAGGCAGAGGAAAGTGATGATTCAGCTAATCTCTCTTCTGCAAATGAGATTTTTCTGCCGCAGCCACACAGCTTCTGTATTTGATACAAAGGGAGGCAATAATTTTTAAATGATGGAAAAACAGCTGTTCTTTTTTTTTTTTTGTCTCCCCAGTCTGGGAAACAGAAGTCAACTGACACCTCTTCTTATTAACCCCAAAGTGTAGCTAGTGGTTATGGCCTGGCGTTCCTACTTTTTCCGCTCTCCCATCCAGCTACCTCTTTAACCAGCTGGCATGACTCTTACCGACTCTGGCAGCTCATCCTGTACTCCAGCTGCCGTCCAGACAGCGCATTCAGAAATGCTGCTTCAATTAGGTACTTAACACTTTCTCAAATTCAGACTTGTGCCTAGTTTTTCACAAGCCACAGGGGATTAAATCCAATGAATGGGCAATACTGTATTAAGCTAATATTAATGACAGCTATTCTGTTTTAGTACTATGGCCGATGGTCCCACATACATTTGTTTGAACATATGCACTACATAATGCATATATAGATCCTTAACATATATTTTTTGGATTTCTGAGTTGCCTCAACTGTGGTTTTCTTTAGAGCCATGTTTATTATTCCTTGTTTTGAGGAACCCTTTCTCTCTTGCCTATATGCCAGCACAATTTGTCCTTCCTCACACCTCTCATGTTTTCTGAGCCTGACAGAATACGATCTGTGCTTTCCCCTGTCCCCAGCTTGTGTCACAAAGGACTTTTAAATGTTGGACTTTACTCCTCCATTTCCCACCTCTTTTATGTTTTCAGCACAGTCTCTCTTTTCCGTTCTTGACACTGCCACAGTCTCTGCAGTGCTGTGGAGTCAGATGAAAGGTAGCGGTTAAAGCTCCCTTTGCAGCAGCCCTTCCCTTGGGTGTGCTGGTAGAAATCCCTTGGATCTCTGCTGAAGTTTCATCATCCCCTTCATTCTTAGCTTCAGAAGACCTAGGATCTTTTTCTCCTAACAGCACCAAAAGGCTGGAGCTGGGGGCAGTACAAGCAAGAGTCATTATTTCTCACATAGTTTTAGGTATCATATGTCATTTGTGGTTCATCATTTTATACGTTTCTGAAGAGACTTTCCTCCATTCATTCTGGCCTTATAAACAGGCCATACTTTTTCTCTTTAAACAAAATGGAAATGGTTTTATAAATATGTTAGATGTAAGTTGAAGACTATGATAAATCATATTAAAGATCTGTTATGTGATGTGGAAAGTATGTAAATAATGGATGCAATCAGAAAAGACTGAAAAAATGAAATGTAAAATAGACATAGCAATGTGAAATTTTATATAGATTGTTTTTGAGTATGTGAAGGATGGGGAAAATATGACTGGAGACAGGAAAATGTTATGCCTTTTTTAAAAGGAGGGAAGTGAGGAGCCAGGGAATTAGTCAATGTAATGCCAACATTGTGAAGTATACAAAGCAAATTGTTGGACAGCAGATTTATAGGCATCTAGAGAATGTTAAGGTAATTAAAAAAAGAAAACCACAAAAAAGCATGGAAACATATGTTAATCCCAATGAAGGGCCTGTATCTTAATTTTTTTTCTGCAAAGATTCAGAGAGATCAGAAGGCTGGTATTATTTCAGATTTTGAAACTACAATACCGTTTGTTGTAGCTGGTTCGTGGTTTAAAAGTGGTAAGTACAGTGGGCTGCATCCTAGTCCCCCAAATTTCAGCAACATTTGAACTTCCCTGCATTTAGTGGCATCCAGTCTTTTTGATGGTATAAGAGAGGGAGGAGGATCGCAATGTTGAAAAGTCATAAAATGTCTTGTTCCCAGAAGTCTCTGGGATGGCAGAGGTCAGGATTTCTGAGAAGTGAAGTCTCTGCTGTTGATTTTTCTATTCTGTTCAGGGAAATGGGATTTGGTGCACTCTTTTTGAAACTTGCATTCACAACGCCCGCAGAAACAACCCTGTAAAGGCCCTGGCCTTTTGCTAACTGCTCTACCCACAAGGGGAATAATAAGGAACAGTAAGTGCTAGGCTTGTTCCTCATACAAGTGTGATGAGATAGGCTGACACCTGGGCAATTTTCAGCTGTTTCTAAATAGGGAAGCTGATAGAAGAACTCTCTGTCTCTTCACCACTCGCTTTCCGTGACTGTTTTCTTTGCAGACCTTCAGAAGGGTGCTCTTCACTTTCTGCCAGTGATGCAGCTTTCTGATCAAGCTTTTGCCATAGCTGCAGCAAACTTGGTCAGTGATACAGGGAGAAAGACGCTTTTGGCATGAATAGAAATTACAGGATTTTGTTGCCAAGGCAAGCAATTCCAGTTTCAGCATGCAAAGAGGGAAAAAATATGCCATTGTCTAGTTTAATGAAAGCTGTAAAACTGAGGGAATATAAATGTGCTCTAAAGTATCCTTTTAAATATGTAAGGAATTTAACAGTGTCTGAATCTAGCCAGCATTATAAGGTAGCAATGGTTTGTAGATACAGACTCTTCTGTTCGGAAGCATTTTTAATCCTTAAATGGTGCACTATAGTTGCTTTCTTGTATGCCAGTACAAATATTTCCAGCACATTGCAAGACAGATGAATGAACGGAAGGGAGAGAGATAAAGTGATGTTTTCTGATCAGAAGTTTTCTTTTTAATAGGTCTAGAAGAGCTGTCTGTTCAGGGCATTTTGGTTGTGTTGGTATAGCTGAAGGATGACTGAATGGAAATTTTAATGTTAGGAGGGTGACATGCATCAGATAGTACCAGAACTCTTGCTTGAAAAAGGGTTTTCTGCTTAATGGCTTCCCAGGTGCAGAAGTTAACATCTTACAATATTTGGTAAATATTCAGAATTTTGAATACTTTATTCTTTTGGCTGCAACTGGACAAACCAGAATTTCTGCTGCTTGTATGGATTTTAAAGGTTTGATATATTTGGCTTCTTTTTACCTTTCTAATAAATTCCAGCTGAAAGGAATAGTGATTTAAGAGAGTTAAAAGCAGATATCTGTACACAGCAGATCTGAGAGTACTTTTAACTGTTGCTCACGATTGCAGAACATACACTGTAATTGCTTGAGAAGCCTTCAAGGTGAAATGAATTAAATCAAATCTTGAAAACAAACGGACAAGTTAGATGAGAAGAGCAACAGTAGGGAACGTGATTTCCGCATGCCTTAAATACCTGGGACAGGTTGTTTTGTGATTTGTGAAGCCTTTGTGATAAGACAGGAGCTCTCTGTGGCCGATGCCAGTTCTTTCTTTGAAGTCTGTGCTTTCAAACCACATTGTAAACATTACTTTTACTGTAGCAGGTTGGCTGGGTCTCACAGCTATATTTAATGAATTCTTGAAAGCATTTGAGCTTGTTGATCTCTTTCCCATTCCAGTCAGTTCCTGATGAAACCACTGCAGGTTCTTGTTCCAAACAGAGGGAACCCTCGGGGGGACCAGAGTGGAGAACAGTAATGATGCACTGCTGTGTTTCCATTGGGAAGGACCAATAATGGGCATCATGCTTTTAGCATTTCCTTTTGCAAATGTTAAGAATTGTCTTTTAAGTGACTGTGTTGCCCCAGCACGGAGGCTTCAGCATTCCTCTTCCTCCTTCCCATGAATGTAAAAGGTACGTCCCATCTGGTTTTGTAAAGGTGTAGGTCTGCACATAACCAACTACACTTCTCTAATGTTCAGAGAGGCTCTGGCCCCACTGCGAGCTTACGTTGCAACTGATTTTTTTGTGTTTGCAGTTCTGCTACTGGATAGCTTAGGTGAACCCGGTATTCAAAAAAGAATGGTGCTGGTTTTTCCTCTTTTACTGTACCGCCTCCAGAGCTTGTGAAAGTCAGTATACACCGCTTGGAGCTATTGTCTTTCTGTTCCCAAAGCTTGCATCTTTCATAAAAACTTAACGCCTTCTTTCCCACCTCATCCTGGCTCCAAATGGTTATTAAATTCAGTGTGTTGATCCCCTGTAACATTTCTCTCCTTGTTATCAGAATAGCTGAGACCCTTTGGCTGTCTCTGCTTTTCCCTTCCTGAACTTTGTCTTGCTTCCTTTTAAGCCACCCAAAGCCTGTCTCTGAAATTGTTTTGTAATTATTTTCATCTGTTCACTGTCTTTGAATTTTCCTCCCGCTTTATTCTTGTCTTCTGAAATTATTTTATGCTATGTGTTGTGCCAGCTGTGATTTTGCTTGACATGCTCTCGGCAACATTGCTGCCTTGTAGGGTTTCTGTAGAGAGAGGAGGCCTCTGCAGATGGCCTGTGGGCAAGTTGCTGTGACCACAGGGATCGGCTCAACATGTGTCCTTAAAACTAGGACCCAGATGGGAGTCCTGGTGAGGCAAATCCAGGTATTTCTTGTTAACTGAAGAATGCTTTCCATGACTGCACATGCATGCGTCAGTAATGATTTTACACCAAAGTACCTTGTGAACATTGAACCTTCCAGATAAGTTTCCCTGTTTCCTAGTTGAAACGATGTCAGTCAAAAATTCCTCTTTTGAAAGTCATTCTTTAGCATAGGGCCATAAAATACTGTGCCTCATATTTTGTATTCTGTATGATTTTGAACTGTCTGGTGCTAAAATATGTGTGTGAAGCAGTCATGGTATTAGAAGGCACCTACTTTGTAGCTGCAGTGGGTTTCTAAAAATGTTGACTTTTTTATTAGAAATAATTTCTTCTGGTCTGTGGCTCCATGTAGCTTCATGCTTAAAATAGCAATAAAACCATACCCTGTCTCTAAAAGGTAAGAAGTGCTATCAAGTGTTCAGGAATATGTTCAATAGACAGATATAAATTAAAAATTCAGTCCCTGAATACTGTAATAAAAAGATTAGGACTAAAATAGCAGTAGGCCTGTAGGTTTTCTTATGTTATGGCAGGATTTTCTGTGAACAGTGCATAGGAGACCTGGATTCTCTGAAACTGGCTACCCAAAACCAGCCGGGACCCCTGGTCTCTGGGAGCCGGGGCAGTGGCCATCACTTCCCTCTGCTGGCCCAAGCACTGGCTGCCAAATGAGCTCCCAAAACTGAGAGGTGCTCCAACATAGCCAAGGAAGGGAAGTAAGGTTTATTATACCAAAATAAAAAAAGTGTGCTGTAACCTAGCCTCATGAAATCTTCCTTGAAAAAAACCCCAAACCAAAAAATAACAAACCAAAAACCCCACCCAAAAGAACAGTCCCTAGCTACTTCTTTTTGAAGGCTTAGTAGAGCGAGGATGTTGTGGCACATCATAGTGTTACACCCAGTAACCCACTGATTTCTCTCCTCTGTACTTACGCTGCTTTAGCAAGATGCCTTACAGCTGTGTAATTTCACCTTTATTGGTCCTATCTGATTTATTTTTGATGCATGTCTTCCTTCTCCTTTAAACCACAGTAATTTTCTCCCTGAAGATTGTGTGAAAAGGGTGATGGTAATTTAGTTTGCACAGTATCTCTTGCAACCTTTGAGTGCTTGTACATAAAACATAAGCTTGATTGTGAACCTAACAGCCAGCACGCCAAGATGCAACGCCAAGATGCAACGCCAAGATGCAACTGGTGGAGCAGCATGAGTCCCTTGCTGCCAGCCCCTCTCCCCAGGCTGTGCCCACCTGAGCAGCGGTGCTGCATCCTGTACTACTTATGAGCACCTTGATTTAAATGACTCCACTGAATAATTTGTGCCTTAACATGTGCTGTTCTGGTGCTGGCCTGGGATTTCTGAGACCAGCCCACCTGGCATGCTATCAGAGGATGCAGAGGCTCCTTTCTTTGGGAGAACAAATTATGGAGAAAGCTGGTGAAGGGTCTGGAGCACATGTCGTACGAGGAGCGGCTGAGGGAACTGGGGTTGTTTAGTCTGGAGAAGAGGAGGCTGAGGGGAGACCTCATCGCCCTCTACAACTACCTGAAAGGAGGTTACAGAGAGATGGGGATGAGCCTCTTTAATCAAGTAATAAGTGCTAGGACAAGAGGTAATGGCCTCAAGTTGCGCCAGGGAAGGTTTAGACTAGATATTAGGAAGCATTTCTTTACAGAACGGGTAGTCAGGCGTTGGAATGGGCTGCCCAGGGAGGTGGTGGAGTCCCCATCCCTGGAGGTGTTCAAGAGGCAGGTTGACATAGCACTTAGAGATATGGTGTAGTTGGGATCTGTCAGTGCTAGGTTAATGGTTGGACTAGATGATCTTCAAGGTCCCTTCCAACCTAGATGATTCTGTGATTCTGTGAAAGGCAAGCATTCATTCCTGCTTGTCTTTCATTCCTGCTTCACCTTTCAAGGTGAAGATGGTATGGCAGGACAAAGGAGTCACTTGGAGGGTTGTCTGTGGCTTGTGGGGCCATCTGTTTTGCAGGCCTGATATAAGCTCCCTGCATATGCGTGGTTACTCTACAGTATGTTTATAAAGTGTGTGCAGGTTCAGGCTAACAGGAGAAATGCATTTATCTTCTGCTGGCAGAGACAGCAGCCCTGTGGCACTAACATAAAATATAGTTGTTTGCTTGTGGGATAAAGAGAAATCTCTCTTCTCTGTTAACCAAATGTCACTTACTTTTTAAAAGTAACCTCTCATAAAATACCCTAACGAAACCTTTCTGGTATTTTTCTCCCCCAGTACAGCCTTCTGGATTTATGTTAGTGGTCTATGACAATAATGGTAAATTCTACCATTCAGGAACTACCTTTTAGATGTGCAGACATAAAAGCTTGGCTTCACTGAAATTTATGGGCATGTTGCCATTACCTTGAGCAGAACTAGCGTCTCCCCCTTGGGTGCTGGCTCCTGGTGCAGGGAGTGCTCGAGAGGCAGTCTTGTTTGCATTTCTTCCATGTCCATTGGCATGAGCTCCTTGGGCTGGAGTTGCAGTCCTTGTGCAGCACCTGCTGAAGTTTTTGTACTAAAGTATTAATCCAGGGGAGTAATTGCAGCTGAGGTAACAGGACTTCCCAGATTGTATTTAGAATTTTGGAAGACCATGCCTAACTTCTGGTTTTTGTCCTTAATTTAGGTGTTAATGTTGGAATTATTATTGAAATTAACTATTGAAACTGACTATTCAGCCCTTGAGCCTGTGCCCTGATAGCACAGATATTGCTCTTAATTTACCCCTCATAATTTGCTTATGTTAACAAAGTTAACATAAGGAAGCACCCTGATACTGGCAGCTGGCCATGTGAGGCACCTTGGAGGGCTCCGTGAAGGTTGGACAAAGGGTGGGCTTTCAGATTTCACCCCCTGAGAAGACGAGGGTGCCTTTTGGGATAGGCATGAGTAAATCTTTTGCTTAGTGTGTAATGCTGAAAACAGGTAGAAAAACAAGTTGGGTAGAAAATAGTACTATAGTGGCACATAAAACATTGGTCTGCTTTTCATTTGGCTTCTCAAGTGCTTCTCAGGTGCTTCAGTCACAGTGGTTGTACTTGGCCTCCACCTGTAAGTGGGCATATAGTGCCGACATGGGGTGGCCAAGTACCCCTGCGGCCCTGCTCAGCCCAGTGACCAGCCTCAACTGCAGCCCTGCCATGGTGGCTGCCATGTTGTGGGACCTTCAGGAGATCCCCCCTCCTCTTGGAGGTGTCTGGCACCTGCTGTGTGGCTCTTGGCCAGAGGCAGGTTTTGGCACAGCGCTCGCAGGTGCTGCCTTTACGTGTTCCCCCGTGCTTACGTACCGATCGGGTATCTCTCCTTCCCAAGCCACAGGCATTTTGCTGCCTGTGTGCTAGGTATTTCCACTGTTGTGCCATGGCTATAATCAAGGTGTCCTCCATCTCTGTGCCAAACTTCTCCTGCTGGGCCATTACACCAGCTTTTTCCCTTGCCAGAAGGAGAAAATGAAGTCTGAACATGATCTTTCACTTGTGGTTGAGTCTGTCTTTCTTGTGGCTGCTGAAACAGCCTGCCACTGGAGTGGTTTTTGGGATGTTGCCAGAAGGAATGGAATGGAAAATCATGGGGGTGTATTGGATGGCATGGGCTCAGGAATTCTGTCTGACATCTCTTGCTTTAAAGTGATGAGCTTTGCTGCATTCATCATCCTCCTGGGGACTCAATGCATTGGGCGATGAGCAGTTGGGAGGACATGAGGAAAGGGTGTTATTTTGGTAGATGTTGTGTGTGTGAAATACACTTCTTTTTGGTCTAATCTTTTGTGGGGATGGCAGTGCTGTTAGTTTCTGAATTGTTACTTCGGCTTTTCTTGATATACCATTACTCACTTTCTGTTCTAATCTTCAGTGGTGTTTTCAACTGTTACACATTTGTCTTTTGCATCTGACCGTGTATATAATCATTTATATCCCTTTAAAGTTACTGTGAATAACTTTATTCTAGTACTGGTATATTTGACAGTCATCACAAACAAATGTCAGTCATTCCTGAGGTTAAAGAAGACAGGATGGGAACTGACATACGCTGTCCTCTCCCTTCTGTACAGCTGGTAAAATCTAGGAAATGTTTCTTTTGGTATATGATAATAAGCTTTAGTTGAATTTGTTGTTAATGACTAAGTTGAGGGTTCTCTTTTCCTCCCAGTGCAGCTTGAACCCTCAAGAATCTGCTCCAGTTATTTGAGGATGAAATGATTTATGTTTTAACATTATAAACGGAGAGAACATGATGTAGCTGCAAAGTAGTTATTTGTTAACCATATTATTTTAGACACTAAAGAGTGTTTTACTGAATTTTTAATTAGTAAAAATACAAATTCTGCATGCCTTGTTGTTCATTATATTAACTGTAAATTTAAATGAATCTCTGCTGTCTTCAGTAAAGTGTAAACCATATCTCAGTTTGCTGCAGTTAACGGCAACAATGTTCTGTAATTGCAGTATTCTGCATTGTGACAGACAATTTTATATGCATAGTTTTTTCTGCCATAATTTCTAGTGTCCAAGTATCAGTGGTCCATGAAATCAGATCTATGTGACTATTCCTGGTGTATTAGCATTACCTAATTTTCTGTGGCAAACTTTGGTAATGCAATATGCTGGAGGTTTTTGGTTGCCTTTGTTCAGCTGGAAATGACCTTAGTTGTATGTTAACTTGACACGCTGCTGACATTCTGGCCTAGTTGCCTAGATATACAAATAAACTCGCTTGATGAAATGACAGCCGCGTGTTTTTCTAGATGGACAGGTACCGACTAATTCAGTCTGGGTAGATTGAGAGAAGAGGGAGTTAAGATTACAGTGTGAGGAAACAGACTGAATCATAAAATCTGTCTCTTGGCCTGACGACTTCCTTTTTGTATAGGCTTTGCAATATTATAATATGGATGCATGTGTTTATGCTGGTGTATTTGTGGTTTGAGTAGCTGTCTTGGGGCTCCTAGATTCTTGTATACGCAAACTGTGATGAAGGCAATGCCAGATGAAGACAGGGGAGCAAAAATGCAAGAAAAGAAGGGTGTAATCCTTGAAACCTTCTCTGATGTCATCCCGCTTTGCGAGTCACAGCTTCACTTTTTGTGATTGCAGCAAATATAAAGCTACTCTATGTGAGTATGGCTGAAAACTGAGGTTCAGCCTGGAAATTGCCATGCATAGAAAAATGAAAAGGAGTCCTAGAGTCAGTAGATACAAGGGAAGACTCAGTGGATAAACCTTCATGGCCCAGCATGGCAGACATGGGATTAAGGGAGATTTTGGAACATCCCCAGGCTTTTAGTGTTTGGATCAGTGGTAGTTTAGGCCCATCCTCTATGGCTCATCACTTGTTTAGAGCTGCAATTCTGCTGAAAACTCTGGGAGCCTTTAGAAAAATGCAACTATTTTGTTCTGTTTCTTTAAGCTGGATGACTCACCTCTTGTGCATAGTTAATAAATACAGAATTTCCTTTTAAAATAAAAGCAGGTTGCTTTTTAAAACAAAATCAATAATTAGATCTTTAAAATTCAGTTAATTGCGTGTTTATCTCTCATGGTATTCAGGAGATATCAGTGTGTGTGAGTATGTGTGTGGTGCATTTACTGTGTGATGCTGATACCCTGTATTGAAGAAAGAGAAGTCCAGGGTTTAGAAGGAACAGTGAAAATTCATGTCTACTTACTTCCACATTATATAAATGAAAAGATATCTGTTTAGACTGTGTCAGCAAGTTAGTTTTAAAAGAACTGGAGGCTTTCTGTCTCCAGTAGTGCGTTTGTGTATATACTGACCAATAATAATTTTACTTTTAGTAGTACTCTGTAAAATTAAAATATATCATATAAAGACGAGTACCTGATGTAATAGCTAATGTTATCTCTAAGAATGAGGAGTATTGTGAGCAGCGTGTGCACTTCCATGAAATGTTATTAAGGTGAGAGTAAACTTTTTCCAGACAGGTCCAGTTTGTGAGGTATGAAAGTGTAATGTTGTGTTGTGCTTCTGTGGGCAATGGAAAGCTTCTGAAGCTGTTTTCAAAATGCAGTGTTTAATATGACACTAAACTGTATGTGAAAATACAGCTGGAGTAATGCCAGGAATAGTACAACAAAGGACAAAAAAAAAGAGGCTGGAAATTTTCTACAGAGAACAATAGTGTGAGCAAGTTGTCACATATCAAAGTATGCATAGAAGCTTAAGCTTGCCTTCTTTCCAAGGTTGTATTGTGTTTCTGAGTTGGAAGACAATATTACAACATCTTAAATCAGCTCTTATCTGATCTGTCTCAGTAGTTCTTGTTTCTGTGCCTGTTGGTATAACCTCTCTGTTTCTTCCCTAAACCATTGCGGTGGAAAGGTTTTGCTGCTTTCTTTATATCCCAGCAAAACTCAATGGAAAGTCTTACACTGACTTGGTGGAATGTGTTCATCGCTAAACTGCTGATCAGGAGCGGGTCAGGGCCCTGCTTCCCTACCCGCTGCCATCAATTCTCCCTGCCTTCTCCTGCTAAGAAACATCTATTTCTAGTCAGTGGGATGTTCCTGCCAGAAGTCCAAGAAGCTCAGGGGTGGAACAGGCCTTGCTGGTCACACACTGAAATAACTATGCACGATGAAAAGAGCTACAAAAACTTATTCTCAAACGTGCCATTAGTTTAAAGTAAACTCGCAGAATTGTGAAGGCAGAAAGGGGCTGTGTTCGTGGTGCAGGGCTGACTTCTGTGCTTTCTCACAAGATAGCTTACATGGGTAGGTTTTGGAAATTTTCCGTCCAAAGGCAAACAAACCATGAGGGCAGCAGTCACGGCCCAAAAGGTAAGGCAGTGTAGCAGTGTTTGTGTTAAAATGCTGGTCACTGCTCCAGCAGGCTCCTACTAAGAGGCAGTTTCTGTGTCTTGTACTTTAAAATTTGTGTTAGTCAGATGTAGACCTAGTGCTGCCATGATTTCTTTTGCTGTGCCTCATTAATAATGAAAGAACTGAATAATATATTATGGGCTAATGTCTGGCAGTAGAAGCAGTGGCCTGGATTTGACATGTAGTTGGTAAAAGTGAGCAAGGCTCTGCTTTTTTTTCCCCGCCATTGTTATTCCAGTTGAATTGAAAACCACTTTTACTGTCTCCTGCTGTCTCCTCTTCCGTCAGTCAGATGGGGAGTCTCAAACTAAGCTGCATGAGTTGAGACTTTTTATCTGGAAAATACTTACTGATTCAGAGAAATTCATGAATGTCCCAGGTTCAAGTGTTGAGCTTTTCTGTTGTGTCCTTCTCTCTTCTCTGTTCTTAAGTGTTGTAAGATCCCGTGTTTGATCTGAGTGATCTCTGACAGTGTGATTCATCTTGCCAGGTAGAAGCTGACCTCTATCTTCTGGATGGAGGGTGGAAGTCAGTCTAGGTTTCAGGCAGTGTTACAGAATTGCAATTCTTGAAACTACTTTAGCCCATAACAAATTTCAGATGTGTTCTCGGTATTCTGTGCATTTTCTCTCCTGAAACTTCTCAGCTTTCTCTTTTTTTTCCTCGTTTCGTAGCATGTTCCAGAGGATGCTTACAATATGGGGTTTGGAAAATGGGTGATGACTTTTCGCTGTGTGGAGACAGTTCAGCCATAGCTGTCCTGTTCATTGAATCTGTATTTTCTGTATGCATTTGCAGATTGAATTATTCAAGGTTTGCAAAGTGATGAAATCTTAAGCTCAGGTAAAATGAATTGGATGCTATAAACATCCTACTCTCCTGCTTCCATGCCTTAGTGATGATCTCATTCCCCTGTGCAGTGAAATTTAGGATTGTTATAAACAGGAAATATTATCAAAACAAATTGGCTGCACCCACCCTTAGAGCTTCAATTATATTTCAAGGTCTTGCTTGAACAAAATAGACTATATTTGTGCAAAAGCATAGAGCTCTGATTATATCACTATATTAAAAAAGGGATTGTAATAACATGGGAGAAAATCACAAGTTTCACAAGAAAAACTGGAAGAGATCCAGTTCTAAACTAGGCAGGTTTAGTTATATAATTGAAGGTCTGGGAGGTCAATCTGTTCCATGCCATGGTCTAACTTAATTTCTATAATTAAAGCTGCTTCCGCCTCCTTTCCCCCAAACAAATTTGGCAAAATGCTGTTCTCTCTTTAGCACGAGGGATAATGAAAGTTATTGACTTGTGACTCTGTATTACCTGGTGAACTCTGCAGAAGTAAGGGAGATACTGTCTTTGTAAGTCTCTAATCCAGATTTATTAGGACTCATTAAATAACAATGATATTGCCCAATTATTGTTTATACTGAACTCTGCTTATGGGTTCGTTTCCAGGAGGAACAGAAAATAAAAAACACCACACAAAAACCGACAAAAAAATCCCCAGCCACCTTCCAGTAGCTTTTTAAAAGAGAAATTTAGGCTAAGTTGTAGTTGCAAATTTATTTTAATTTTCTATGGCAGTTTGCATGTCTATAGTGGTTCCAGCTGACTCCTCCAGCGGGTGGCCCTTCTGTACCTGGGCACTCTGTACACCTGCACGGCTGCCTGGCTTCACTGGGGTCATGGGGCTGGTGACTGCAGCCTTGTACTTTACTGTTCCTTTTTTATTTTGCGCCTGTGCGGTAGGTCGTGAGGAAAACCTGTTGTTCTTGCCACCTATTTTATATGACACTTCACCCATGCATTTCTGTACATACCTATCTGTCTGGTCCTTTTGGGGCCAAACAAAAGCACAACTAGTACAAGCAGGTAGTTTTCAGTTTGGAATCTGGGTGCTGCCCTGAGCAGAGTCCAGCATGAGCAGCTAGATGTGATGACGCCGAAAGGAGATGTTGAGTCATGACGGGGAAAGGTGGAGGCTGCTGACCAAAAGCATAGTCAGGGTGTGCTGCAGGAGTCCAAGCTGTTTATTTTGTTTTGTGTTGCTTGTGTGGCATTTGCTGTTGTTAAGCTGCCTGGCTGTTGTGGCTGGAAGCTCTGCGAGTTTCAGTTTCGCAGGATAAGCAAGAAGCCTGTAGGTAAACCAGAAGCCTTAAAGAGATGATCTTGGTTTGCTTCACTTCCTAATAAATTTTATTCCTTTGCTCGACCTTGTGCTAAAAAGACTTTTTGGGTTACCTGAGGGGAAAGGTAGAGGAGCAGGATTGATCTGCTGTAGCTAGTGGATACACACAGGGTAGCTGGTGCTGAGCGAGGCGCTGGCATGCCCTGTCCTGCAGCTCGCCTAGGTCGTAATTACAGCGGGAGATGTCTCGGCAGAGGAAGTTGTTTGTAACCCCGCTGCTGTGTGTCAGTGCCGTTTGGTCGTTACTCATCCAGGCTGTTGCTGGAGATCCAGTGTAACAAGGAGCTCAGGAAGTCCCCGGGTCAAGTGCCCTTCAATGCAGGCATCCAGCCAAACCAGGTGGTTTACATTTCTGTCGCTTCTTTTCAGAGTGAGCTGTGTGGAGATGGTTATTAAAGTTATCACAGACAAAATAGCGCTGTTCCCCTTTCTCTCCTACATTCATCCCACTGAATGTATTCATTCACGTTAGTCATCCCAACCTCTTAAATCTTTATACGTGCATAAGCAAGACTTGACTTGTCATTGAAGTTCAGCAGGTGCAGAGATGTTAAAAGTGCTGTGTCTTCTGTAATTTTCCTGATGTAGTGATTTGGCCTTTACCAATAGCCTTAGGTTTAAATGACACAAGATATATAAAAATGAGTTAGTTATGTTGCTCTGCTTATTTTAATAATAATCACAAGACGTGCCTTTGGGTTTCTGGGGATGTACACTAGCAGAAGTTGCATTTCAGTGGCCTCACATGGTGCCTGGCTTCTGCAGCGGCTCAGCTTCTGTTCTCAGAAGTAAAAACCTTTGTGGGAGATTTATGGAAATGCAGTGGATTTTCCTAGTGTTTGGACTTCCCTGCATCAGCCTCCGGGGAGTCTGGTGCTGGGTGTCTGCAAAAAGAATACTGGTCAGGGAGCCTTCATAACTTTAAAAAGGCTTATAAAACCTGAGTCTGCTTTTAGGGGAGGGCAGCCCTGAGGACAGGTCTGTGGCTCTTGCCCTGTAGCCAGCGAGGGCAGGAAGCGTCTGGTGCAGAACTGGCTGCTCGTGACCGAGGAGGGAGCCTGAGTGCCTAAAGCACCTGCAGAGCTGCTCCTCCCTACCAGTTAAACAGCACTGGTACACTCTGAAGCAGCCTGAGCTAGTTTTTGTGGCATGGTCATGGTATGTTGCACCAGTGATGTGGTGAAACTCATATATAATTTCCCCTTGAATACTATATACTGTACTATATATATACTGCACTATACTATCCTTGCTCTGTTGTGATGCAATAGCCATGCAGAATGATGGGATCCCTAAATCCACTACTAGATGTTACGGTAGAGCAAAAGAGTTATTGTGGGTACTTGTAAAAAGTTTACACAGAAAAAGGGTGTATGTGATTTTATTTTACCATAAGGTATTTATTAGGAATAGTTGACTGCAGCTGTTTTTTCCAATGCAGTTGGATATGATACTCAGAAGGATATGATACTCAGTTGAAATGTACATCTCACCTATTGACTGATCAGATTTGAATACTGGAGAGCTCTTGTTTTAATAGAGCCTCTAACAATGGCGTATGTGTGGTAAACATAGCAGTTTGCTTGTTTTCTGGTTCAGTTGCCTTCATCTACCACTTAGGACATGACAGTGCTTATACCTTGTGTTATACCTCAGACTCTCCCTTCAGCCATCCTTACCTCTTTCATGTAACACAAAGTCCCAGAAGAGACTTGGCAGAAGAAACCCCAAATAGCCTGCCCCCAGCAAACTGCCCCTGCTCCTCCCTGCAAAAACCCTCATTGGTGAAAGAGCATGAGAAGCATCTGATGGAGCTGGATCCGCTTCTAATCCATTGTCCCATTCCCAGTTGTGGTCAGCTTCTGAAACCACGAGGAAGTTACAAGGATGCGGAAGGAACACAGGTGGAGGATGATCTCCACATCCACAAAGGTTTTCTCATATGCCCCAATTGTTTGAGTTGGATTAAGTCTTGAATTCAAACTTTGTAGATCTTTTTCAAAATACGTTTGTAGTATACATAGTATATACGTGTGTATATACATGTGTGTATATAGAATATACATGTGTGTATAAAATATTGCATATGTTACTTATAAAGTTTTGACTTCTACATACAACAAATTTCTTGACCTAAGGAAGCACAGTGAAAGGATCCCAGTAATTACTGGCAATTTTCAAAACTCTCTGCCTCTGTCCATGTTGAAAGAGAAGATGAATCGTCCATCTCAGCAGAAAGTTACAGGTAAATTCTGCTTGGCATAATTTCTTAGTGACTAAGAAACTCATAATTGGCTCTGTGTGGGCAGAGGATCTGTCTGTGGTGAGCTGGGAGCTGCACAGCAGACACAGAAAGTGTGTCTGAGGGACTAGGTAGGATACAGCATTTATACGGATGCTTCGTGCTCTGGGGTGTTAATTGTTGCTCTTCAGAAGCCCTGAACAGTTTGGGAAGGGCTTCTTGTTTCTTCCCACCCACCCCCATCTCCTTCCTTGTCTTAAGAGGAGGAGGACCATACTGTTGATGTTAAAGGTTAACATACTTGCTGAGAGACAGATACTTCATTGTTTCTTTCCTATATGAATTCAATTGACAATGAACCTTAAGCAACATTCAGTAGCCTTGGCTAGTTTCAAATGCCTTCAAAATAGTCGGCCAAAGCTGAAATAAATAATGATTAAAAAAACCCATAATAAATAAACCAACTCCAAGTTTTGCAGTTAAAACTTCTTAGTGATGAATACCTGATATTATCATTCTTGAGGCTACTTTGTTGTTAATTACTACTTTGATACTGTTTTACTTATGTATCTTAAGCTTAGATGCTGCCCTCCTACACCAGCCTTGCAGCTATTTGGCTTAAATACAAGAAAATGACAAACAAGTTCTGCCCATTCTTGTTTAAATGCCAACTAACTCCATTAATGTTGTCGTTGTTGTGAACCTAGTATTACAGGGCTTATGTGAGCATTTATTCATATTTCAAAAAATATTGATCCTTTTTTAGTTACAAAAGGGAAAAGGCATGACTTCCGGAATAAAAGTTGACTTCTTTATGCATGTTTACTTTCCTTTAACTCTGGAAAACTCATGCCTTTTATTTGAGACTTTGAGGATGTTTTCCATCTGCATTGTAAACTCAGTGCTTGCTTCAAAGCGTACATGCAATTTGTAGACTTGGACTGCCTAGTGAATTGTTGGGAGTCCTTGTCTGCTGTGTTGAGATGAATGCACACAGAAGTTCAAGTCCTTTAATTTTTTCTTTCACCAGAACTGAGCTTTTTTTGCTGCAAACTGAACTTGAACTCTTACTTCTCCAACCCTTTCTTTCCTCTCTTCTCCCCTCTGTGTCAGGCTTGATTCTTATTTCTCTTTAAATTGCTATTGAGTAAAAACATAGGGGTAAGTAAATGGCCATTACAGTTGCAATGACATTATCCTTTCATCAGGTAAAAACTCCTCATCCTTGTCATCATGGTGAATGTGCCACTGGCTCTCCCCAGGCTGTGGTGCCGATGGCCAGAGCTGGCCTCCTCAGGCCAGGGCTGTCGGTGTCCCTCCCCTGCCCTCCACACAGAGCTGGCCATAGCCTGCATGGAAACAGGCAAAAATGCTAAGCTGTTATCAAGCCTTTCTTCCAGACGTTAATGAAAACCAGTTCAACCAGCAAGGTATTAGATACATTATTCATTTTATAAGTAATTCCATCTTCAGCGTAACAGGCAAGTGCTTATTAGTTAAAATCTTTGCCAATGCCTGAAGGAACAATCTGAGTGAGCAGATTTTAGGGTGCTGAATGAAGCCCAGTTCCCAGTGATCGACTAAATGAAGCTGCCTAAGGACTTGAGGAGAAGGAAGAGGGCTGTGGGGAGGTGTTTGTTTCAATAAGCAAGGGATAAAACCTAAACCCCCCAAACCTGTGCCATTTTTTGTTTTCTGCCTGCCTCCTGGAAGGGAGAGCCTTCTGGTCTTTCTTTTGCTTTCCTGTGTTTTTTGATGTCATTTGGGAGAGCTGAAACCCAGACCACCACCACTGGATCACCAATGTCCAGCCCATTCGATTGTGACATGGTGGGACCTCATCAGACCTACTGGTTTGTCACCACATGTGTCCTGACATTGCTTCTCACGCTGGAGTTGTTCTGGGATGGTGGCAATGCTGAACGTGAATGTGCACACATACTTCCCTCAGCCAGCGTCAGCCACGGTGAAAGGAGGAGGAAGTGGAAAAAACAACCCAGCAGTGTGTTTGCAATCCCCGATTTGAAATATCTATCCCATTAGATAACACTCTATTACTTGCCGGGAACTGGGGGCTGTCTCTTCTCATGGCAACATCTCAGTGAAATGCAGAATTATTTTTGGCCCTGCCATATAATGGATAACAGTCTCACAGTTCAGCTCTTGGTGACATGCAGTTGTGCTTCAGGTCCTCGGTTTGCTGCTGTGCATTAGGAATAGGAGTGAGTGTGTGTTAGATGTCATCGAAACAGTCTGTGGACAGTGTTTGGAACAGAAACCGATGGAAACTTTCCATAGCATGAAGTTTTGCCATGGAAAAATTTAAACTTTATGGAGAATTGTAATGAACATTGTTATATCTTGACACGTTATTTGTTATTAGATTAAAACTTCACCATTTTTGCTAAAACACATTGCAACACAACAAAAAGCTGTTTTAAAGCTTTATTTTGAAATTGGTGCTGGGATGTAAAGCTCATGTGTGTTGGGAGAGGGGAAAGACCAAAGTGCAAACCCAAGCACATACATCTGCAGAGGCTACAAAGCTGCATTTTCTTAAAATATGTTTTTCTAGATTTAACTTAAAACAGTCATTATTTAACACAGGAATTCAGGGACTTACAAACTTTAGAGTAATGATTTTTTTCTCCAGATTTTATCTTGAAAAATGTCAAACAGAGGTTTGTTATGTGAAGAGTTCATAGATGACCTTGGGATTTGCTGTAAAGAAAATTAGTCAGTCTTTCTCCAGACAGCTTCATTCTGTTAAATATCATCTTCGTGTAGGCTGTGATAGTATCAAAGGGTGCTTTATTTTTGCGTCCTTCATGACCTCCAAAGGGAAGAAACAGAATAACATTAACCTTTTCATATGTACATGTTTGAAATTATAAACTTAAAAATCCATGAATGTGCTTCTGTAAAAATCTCTTCCCAGCTGAGTTCCTGTAGTCCAACTCATTTCACTGTTGTCTTTTGGTAGTGAAAAACACTCTTAGTATTTACTATGCGTTTTTTGGCTAGTTGCCATTGCTTGCTGTTTATCAGCATGCCTGATGTTTTTGGTGGAGGAAATACCCATGCTATTTTGCTACATATAATCAAGTTAAGGGTAGCTTAATTTACTACTTTCTTGCTTTGTTTTGGTTTTGGTGGTGGAGACCTGCAGACATTCGTTTGGTATGTCAGGTCTGCAGAGGAAATTTGTGAACATTTCTTTTGTATTCCATGCTTACCATCTACTGAACTGGAATCTACCCTGGCATTAATCAATAAAATTTTGAAATTTAATAGCAGCTCTTTTTTTCTTCATGTGTATAAACTGAGGGAAATACAGAGATTGAAATTCTCCTATGATTTCAGTTTCTGAAGGAAAACAGAGCAAAGATATGTGAGAAAGTGGTAGGGCTCAATTTCTTAAAAAATTGGTTTAGTAAGCTTTCAGGAATAGGTTACTTGGTCTGTAACATAATCTATATCCTCAAAATTGTTGTGGAAGGTGGCAAAGCAGAGCTACAGGAGCGTGTGGATCACACCCGAATGAGATGTAAACAGCACGTGGCAATAATGGGGTAAGATTGTGAGGCTATAATAGCACAGGAACCTATATATAGAGGCTGTTAATATGTTTTGGAGGGCTTTAAAGACTTTGTTTAGCCACTTAAAAGTAGTTGTTCATGATAAAGCAGAACTAATAGTTTGCTTAACACTTTTGCTTAACATCAATTATTAGGGAAGGGGAGACAGGTAACAAAATGGTGTTTCCAATGTAGTGATTGTTAACTTATTAAAAAGAAAACCTAGCTCATCTGGCAGAATGAAGGATAGTTTTTCACCTGTCTGAAGTGGGTTAGAGATTCAAGCAGCAAATGGTGGCCGTTGTAAAGTAAATTGCATGACTTTCTTTTTTTGTTTTAATCTCTTGATGAATAGGGCAGTGTCTCTCATCCTTAAGTATCTTATGGTGAGCTAAGCTTTGAGTCAAATAATCTGTTTATTCTAGGCCTCCTTAGAGCTCAGATTTTTAACCAGGGCATCTACCAGTGCAAAAATTTATTTAGGAAACTACTTTATACCTTTTGCCGGTCCATTTCTGTAGTTGGGACTGAAAGTAAGTGTTTATGACGTGTGAAAATATTTGCTAAAGATGCTTCCAATGTCTGAAGAAAGCTCTGATCCAAACTTTTGTTCAAGCTGGGCTGAAATGCAAGGGTCACTTGTAAGAATTTTTGGAGCTTATGGTGTTCATGCAAGTTTTGGATACGAGCTGCACTAAAATAATGTGAATGTTACTCTGACATACACAAACCTTTCTTTTCTCACATCCTAGTATAGCATCATGACTTTTTTGGGGTGGGACTACCTAACATGTAGTTTGTAATGGAAATTCTCATCCTCCTCTTGCCACCTCTTAGATGATTTGTCACCTCCTTCCTCCACCCAAGACGTTTTGAAGAAGCTAATATTTTGAGGCAAACAGATAATTGCAAGTAAATGCCACTATATTGCAGCATATCCTTCCTTTTATGCCAACCAAGCCACGCTGGCAGGAAGCAACATTAAGACCTTCAGAAGAAACTATAAATCCTTGCTGTAGCACATCTAATTCTGTTTCAGGTCTGAAAAGGCTGCCTATGAAAAGTGATTCTGTGCTGTCAAGCAAGAAGTGGTGGCAAAACATTTAGAAGTGACTACATCTTTCCTATTGCTGTTTTCCAGCATAATGAAGTGATAGAGCCACTCATGAACCTGACTTTGAACATTGGCATGTTTGTTTATCTTGAATGTTTTCTTCATGCAGCTGAAGCTTGCTGAGCAACTGAACTTCTGGACACTCATATTCCCTTGGAGACTTGTTGCTTGAATTCTTACCTGACACTATGATACTGCTCTTCCCTGAGTTTTTCTGCCCTTTCACAGAAGATTTCTGTTGTCCTCTAAGTCTTCCCTGTCTTATTGCCTCAAAATCAACAAGAAATTATCTTGTATTTCAACAAGAACTTTTGTTGTATTTTTAGTTTATTTAGAAGGAAATAAGTGAAACAGCTGTCTGAAAAGGGTCTATATCAATGAGTTTGTCTTTCTTTTGGAATAATAGCCTAGCTAGTTGTTCCTGCACAAAAGTCTGTGTAAACATAGAGTTGTTGCTCACTTTTCATGTTATTTTGTAGAGGAAGTAATAGATTTTTCTTTCTTTTTAAAGAAAACAAAGAAATAATTATGGACAGTTTGTTGTATCACCCAGGGAGCCCTCATTATGAATTAGGCTGTTACCGTGCCAGCTGACATTCAAATACAAAAGAGCTTCTCCCGGCAGGACATACTCCTTATTCCCCGGAGAGGAGCCCGCCGTGGTGAAGGACAGGCAGGGTAGGTGCAGCGGTGATAGCCCTCGCTCTGTTCTCTGCCATTAGACGTGCTTCCGCCCTCATGCAGCTCCCTTTGGCTGCCTCAGGGGAGGATGGTGTAAACATCTGCGACAGCACTGCTCCTCCACAGCCCACTGAGGAAGCAATTAACTTGGATCTGGGCTGGGCTGTATCCGACTCCACAGTGCCTCTTTTTGTCCCCTGTAGCTGCAATCACGTGAGTGTGGGGTGGCTGAAATCACTTGCCTGTGGAATGGGAAACATCTTTCCTTTTCCCCTTTTTATGTGAAAAAAACCCATAATTCATTCATGTGCTGATCTCCACATCTTGGAAGCACTGGTTGCAATAATCCTGGGTTGCACAGGCAGTGCTGCCTGCAGGTCCTGCTGCTAATGGTGGGCTCTGCCCTTGCCCCTCTTGGGACGGGTGCCCCGTCCTCGTCTCTCCATTTCCCTTCCTGCAAAAAGGGGGCAAAACACTTGGACCTTTGGTATTTGTAAGGGCTGTACTGAATGGCAGTGCTGCGGTTGGTCTCCGCTTCCCTTCTCCCCATCCATTGTTTACACTGAGCCTTAGATAAGATGAGTATCTTTTGTTTTTCCTGTAGATAATAATAACAGCCTGTCTCTACCAATACAGGATTAGGTTCTTCTTTCAGGAAGATGTGGGAAGGAAAAAATGAATGTGGGTTTTGTAAAGTATGCATGACAGAAAAGGTTTGAGGGCAGGGAAACAGCAGGCTGCACTCTGGATGGGAGCGCAAAATGTCTCTACTGAGCACTGGTGCCCTTGGAGAACCCCTCTGCCTCAGCCGCATCAGCTGTGGCTTGTTTGCTGGTCACCCAGCAGGATCTCCTCAATGTTGGCATTTTCCTTTTGTGAAAATACTGTCTTGCTGCTCAGTGGCAAAAAGCAGTTGTCACACTGCTGGTAACTGTGACGAACAACAGAAATATAGGAGTTGCTGTATGGGTTGGTGGGTTTCCATCACGGATCTCGTCAGTCGTTGGCCTCCTGTCGCTTTTCTTTTCAAAATAAGTGTTGTCCCTTCCTTATGCCTGTTCAGATTCTTGTGCCTCTGTCGATATGGAAAACTGATCTGCTTGTTCTGATAATGGTAGTAGCCTAGATTCAGTTTCAGGTCTAAAAGTGGGAAGTGCCATTGATATCTTGTTGGCCGCAGTTAACGAGGCAAAAGCTTTCTTTTTGACATTGTGTTTATGGGAGTGTTCACATGTCAGTCTATCGCTCCGGATATTCTTGGATATTTGTAGGAATGCAGGTGGGTGGATTCACAGATCAACACCTGAAAGGAATTTGAAATCTTCAGACTCGTCGTGTGTTAATTGGACTGTAAGCTAGGACAGAACCCTCTTGTCTTTTCCCTGATCTACGCTGAAACGTGGCTGCTGCAAAGTAATTGGGAAGCATGTGCAGAGTGGAAACTCCCTCGAGGGTGTTCACATTTTTCTGTGTTAATTCTGCTGTTGCAGGGGGACACACGGTTTGTTCTTTTTTTTGTTCTTTTTTTTCCCCTTTCACTAATTCATTCACCAGCTTTAGGTAAATCAATCTTGTAGATCTGATTTTGTCAGCAGAGACTATATAATTGGACTCACGGCTGTTTACATGATTCCTATCTGCAATGTGTCTTCATTATTGTATGGCTTTGCTGTAAGGCAAAGGCTGTGAGGCTGTAAGGATGTATCGGTTCCGTTCTGCCCCAACCTAACTGCGTCCATGACATTTGGAAGCAAGACCAAAATTTCGTGGGGCCTCCTTTATCTCTCGTTGTTCCGTCTCATGGAGGATTCATCCTTTTTTTTAATATTTGTATATATTTTGTCTGTCTTATCCCATGAAATGTGCTGGCATTTAGCTGTAACCCGTAGTTAGTCATATGATTTATTCCCTCCTTGCCTTCAGAGTTTAGTCTTGCTTTAAATGGGACTTATTTGGATGGCAGCCTTTCACACTGCAACTCCCTTCCAGAACATAGATTTCTAGATTTGTACTTACCCATCAAAATAGGACTTTGGAGCAAAGTGGATGGGTTGTCACTTAGCACTACTTTCTGTCTTTTAGTATGGTTATATTCATTTATCTTCTGTTTTCAGCTGCTTTCTATGATTCTTGCTAGCACAAACCTCCAAAATGTAATCTTTTACAATTCATCTTGCTGCTCTGGAGGACACACTAATCTGGGTTAGTGGATGCATTTTCATTAACTTGCCAATAACATGCCAGGGAGAAACTTTGGGCTGGCACACTGTGGCACAGCCTGAATTGTTCATGACAGCAAGTGTAATTTACAGCAGGAATTTTCTATCGACAAAAGTGTCAAAATCAAGGCTTTAATGTTGCTGTCTTCTGAAAGAGACATCTGTATGAATGGAAGAATCCTGATGGCCTTGCACTGAAAATGAAATTGCTGATGATTTTGAGACATAGTTTAACAACCAGAATATCTTTTCTTGTAAGGGATTCATGAAACATAGGACATGCCAAACCTGTAGGCTGAGGTTCACCTTGCTATTTCTTCAGATGCTGCGTTTTAATAATTTCTTGCTATGTATTTGAAGAGGTTGTGTCTTTTATTCTCTAAAGACTACATGACAGTTAAGCGTCTTGTGTGCCCCGATGCTTTTCTCTTCTGCTTACATTTATTAATTTTTTTTGCTGTTAAGAGTCTTTGTGGGTATTTTGCAATGCCAAAATATCAAGGCTCCAAGCGTGCAAAACAGTAGAAAGTGCTTATCATCCATGCAATTTAGAGACGTGTTTATTCTTCTGATCTGTAAAGTTGAGGCCCACTGTATTGCTGGATGCTCTCGGCAGCACTCTTACATAGGGGTAAGGTTTTCCAAACTCTCTGTGTGGATTTCTGTTTGGGTCCTGACCCTACAAACACGCTTGCCCTAGTTGTGCTGTTTGTCTTGACTGAAAGGTTATCTGGTGCAAAGGATACTGTAGCTGGCTGGGCTGTAACAGACACCTGTCTTCAGTAATACACCATCCCCTATGCTCATTTTGTTCTAATGTCATCTGAGACATTGTGATACTGTGTTTGAAATGGGGGAGGGAAAAAAGAACCCTCTTGGGACCTTTCTTTTGGCTAGACATAAGGAAAAGCTGTGGGAGACCTCACTTTTTAGAGATCTGGATGCAGTTGCCTAGAAGTTGACTGTGTCTTTAAGAAAAAATGAAGTATTTATATCTGAAATCATGTTTACCCTGCAGTGTTTATTAAACCTGAGTTAATTTTCCTCCTCTTTTTATGGCTGCAGGAGCTTTGCCAGTAATGCATTATAATAATTGATAGTCTAAGCCTGCGCTGCTCCTGCCCTTGCTGCTCTTGGAACTGTGGCTGGCTGAGCCCTGGCTCCAGCGGTCCCTGCTGCAGGAGCCTGAGCTGCTGTGGAGAGGCTCAGCCTTGCAACTGAGCTCTCTTTTGTTTAAAAATAATAATTATAAAGTCTTAATTACTCTCTGTCTCTCTCCTCTCTCCCTCCTGTCCATTACTCTGAAGGGTTCTTGAAATAGAACAATTAGCATCACACTGTCACATGGCAGTCTTGCGCTGTTTTAAAAAAATAAGATCTCTGTGTCTGTTACTTTTTATTTTGCGTGATGATTGAGGATTACTTGCTCTTTTTAGTCATGTGATATTTTTGTCAGAACTATCTTGGCGGAGGTGAGTGCTATGAGTCACGCAGCTCTGTCGGCATTGGCTTTTCATCTGGTCTTCCTCAGTCACAAACACTTCCAGCCTGAAGCCCAGGGAGCTGATGGGCTTATTGTCACGATGCTTTCAGAGGCAGAATCTGCTGTTGGTTCAGGTCTGAAATCTTGCTTGGCTTAGGTATTCACAAATGTAATTTTCAGAGAAACTTCTACATCTGACATGTATGTCTTGGGCAAGTTTGGAAAAAGTTGCTGCAGTCTGAGCTGCCCACAGAGGTGGATTACCTGAGGGACACTCAAGGGGATGGATGCCTGACATACCCAGCATATGCAAATAGTGGAAAGATGCTCGGTAAGTGTGTGTGACTGTCTGAACAACACAGAGATATCTGTATTGGTGTAGCTTGTTTCTGTTGCACATCTTCTGGTACCCTTGCATTTTGCTGGTGTTCCTGGGCCCAGCCCCTTTGTCTCAGTTGGTTTTTCCACCAGTTGTCCCAGGGGTTCTCTTCCAGCTCTGAAAAGCACCCAAATAAAACATTAAAGAGCTGAGGATCTGGAGGGTATGAGAGTTTTTCTTGGCCCAACAGTAAATCATGGATCTGGGCTGTGAAGCCACAGGTTTTTGAGTAGGAATGCCATGGTTCTGGAAGAGTAGAAGTGAAGATTTTTCTAGTAGATTAATTGTACTCTGTTAGTGTCATTAGGTTGGCTGTCAGGGGCAGAGCTACTTCTATGGAATGGGGTGAACATACACAGTGCGTGTTTCCAGGTATGCACATATCCACATCTGCATTACAATATTTACATAATATCCTGCTTATGCTAGAAATTTGTGTTAACATGTCTGTGCCAACGCAAGGCATGTGGGGGTTTTCTGATTTTTAGGGGTTTTTTTTTTGGCCTCCTAGTATAGACAAAGTCATGCCAGTTATACCAAATCATACCAGATTTAGTGCTGCTTTATTTTAGTTTGTTCAATGAACTGCATAGACTAAAATTAAAAGTAAAATCCCATAAAAACATTTAAAATCCTTCTAACCCTTCTAGTCTTCACTAGGAGGTTTTTGTTATGTGATCACATCAGCAAAACTAAATGTGGAATACCATTTTCCTTGTCCTTCAGCTGGGTGGTTCATACATAAGAGATTATTGTCTTGAGTATCTTACAGCATTCTAATGCTCAGCAGAGCATATTCTCAGACTGTTTTTAAGGGATGAGTAAATAAGAACCATCTTTTCTGTAGATAAAAACTTATTTCTTCTTGTTCTACTGCTCTCTTCTCTGCTGATGTTATTTATTTAGTCAATTCATATTGGAAAAATCTGCCTAAATTCAGTTACCACCTAAGATAATTGCACTAGTGCGTAGTAGTAATTGTGATTTCTTGCAAATGAGATTAGTGCTTGGGACCAATGACAGCTATGTGGTCTTGGGCTATAAAGCCACCTAAGCATAAGATGCTTGCTTCTAGACATGATGTACATTGGTCGTAGGCATGAGAAACAGCATCACAGTTGTTTCTCATTTTCCACATTTTGCTTTTCTAATGAATTAAGCTCTGTTTTGGGTTGAATTTTCTATGAAGAGACGTTCTTTTTAGGAATATGGATGCTGATCTAGATCACTGGGTAACCTTCATGTGACAGGTTTCCCTGTCATTGATACGGGCTGGATGCAAGCTGGTGTTCTGAAAGGGAAGAACTCAGTGTCCAGTTACGTCTCTCTTGTGCCTTCTTTACTTTGTGAAAATGAATTTCCACTACTTACAAAAATGCGTTTTATGTGGCTTATTTTGTCCAGACTCTATGCCTATATGAAGAAGAGAACATAAACTGTCACTCAGGGTTTTTTGTTGCCTTTCATGCAGTATATGCTGGGCATTTTCCCTTTGGGGTTAAACTGTGAAGCCTGTTGAAGCTCAAGTGTAGCGGAGGGGGGGCTTTTACTTTCATGGGATGAAAGTCATTTCATATCATGTCATTTGAAGGTACTGCTGCTGTTCGGTCTTTTAGGGTGCTTTCTTTTTCTTTTATTTGCATATCTTTGCCCCAGCCTCTTTCCCTTGGACCTTTTCAGAGATCTCTAGAAAAGTTGAGGGAATTGATGACATTGAAGAAAACAGGATAATCACAAGAAGAGTGATGTTGTCCCAAAGTTCAGACAGCCCTGAGCTAGGTTAGCAGTCATCCCTAGGGTTTTTACTCCTCCAGACATTTGAGGAAATCTTTACAAGAAATCTGTATATTATTTGCATCCATATATGGCAGGTTTTGGGGGTTTTTTTTAAGCAATCGAAGGAACAAAATGTTGTTAAAAGTGTTTGCTATGAAAGCAGAGATCTTAAACCTGCTTTCTGTTGGACCTCAGTCCTTGAAAATATTTTATATTCCTGGCCAAAGTGTGTTTCCCCTTTTGCAGAGCTAAGCTCCAAATGCAAAGTTGAATCACTTTACCTTTGTGTTGATTTTCAAAGCATTAACATCAATCCAGCATGGGACATTTGAAGCATTCTATGTTCTTCAGTTTTTCTCAGCATTCATTTTAACTGGGTTGAACCCTTGCAGGAGAGGAATTTTTTGCCCCATGTAAGGACTCTGGTGGACAAGTTCTGGCAGATTTGATTGCAGTGTAAGGAATTCCTCCCTCTCTGCCACGGGTTTGTGGCTGTTAGACTTGTCTTAAACGTTTTTCTGCTGTTTTTTGTCCCAAGATCAGTGAGAACAGAACGGATGGCTTGCCGCTGCTGTTGTTGCACTAGCAAAAGCTTGTCCCTGCTGACACAGTCTGACTGAAGTGCCAGCAAGGTTTCATGTTAGCAGTGAACTGATGAGCTGGCTGGCTGGAAGGGACGGTCCTGGACCCCGTTTGCTCCTTGCCGTGCACTCCTATCTCGTCCTGTGCGCTAGTGCTAGTGTTTGCCGGGCTGTTTGTTGAGCTTCTGAGACTCTCAAACCAGCAGGAGAATACTTGCTGCCTCTTGGAGAGTAGGATTCAGCTCTCCAGAATTGTTTGCTATGGACTGCATGAGTGCCAGAGGAGTCTGTAGGGGAGCAGGTGGCTAGAGCAGGGTTGAGGGGGAGCGGCACTGTCCCTTCTCCCGGGACAGCCAGCTGTGCCCTGGACAGCCAGCTGTGCTGTGCTGCCAGTGGCTGAGACATGCCTTGTTCTGGCGTCTCTGCTACCAGAGGGGTGCAGAGTAGGTGCCTGGGGACATTAGCACCTTATGCTGTTACAGCTCACCCCTGCCCCTGGCTTGCCAGAGCCCTAAGGGTTTTGAACTGGAAAACAAAATGCCAAAACACTCTGGCAGTTCAGATCTCCAGAACAGAGGCCGTGCCTAAATTGGGGGTTTCAGTCTTTATCTCTTCAAGTCCATGAAAGCTAAGGTGACTGAACTTTCAGAACAGCCTCAGTAGCGTGTGTGACTGTCACCCGATGTCTCCCAATTTAGGGTGGTGGTCAGTAGGCTCCCTGCATTAAGCTCCAGGAGGCACAGAACACAGGCAGAAAGAATTGAAGCCATGCATTCTTCAGGCTACTAAATGGAGGATGTTGATGTATAAGAAAAACCTAGCAGAGTTTCCTAAAGAAGGATTATCTAAAGATCCAGTTAATGCTATATATTTTCAGAAGATTTATGTGGCTGCATCAGGTTTAAATGTCAAAAAGCTATTTGATAGTAAATGAAAAAAAACCCTGAAAAATTGGAGTAATAATTCATGCTTTATGAAGCAAAGCAAACTATCTCCTGTCTAGTTTAGAAAGAAACTTCCTCTGTAGATAGGGTTTGATGAACAACATGTCTTTACACAATTTAGAAAAAAGAAGAGTTAGAAGTTTGGTCTGCTCACAGTAAGCAAAGACAGTAACAGAAGACTGGTGGTGCTCATTAAAAATGAGTAATTTCTGCAGGAAGAAGCGGCCTCATCAGTGACTACAACAAAGAAAAAAAGGTACAGAAAACAGGACTGCAAACCAGACAAAAGGAGAGAGAATATATATCATAGCCAGGAAGAACTACCTGGAAATATGTAGGAAACAGTTAATTTTTTATGCAGCAGGTTTTACAGTAAATTTGCCTGTTTTCTAGTAACTGGAATGTTTGGTCCATACTAAGTTTTATTTTGAATAATCATGGAAAACCAAGTGATTCATTGTGGGCAAAGACAAAGTGAAAGATGGGAGCAACAATGACAGTAGTATCAACGCTTATCACTCACATTGCACATAGACATTGTCAAAAATAAGCATTAGCCTTTCCTTGCGCTCTCGTGAAAGAGGAGGGTTTGGGGTCACAAGGAATTACTTGTACTGGGACACGTAGTTTTTTTTACTGGAGTAATAAAGATGAGACTTCTAGTTTCTGACCCGGTGCTCAAGAGATAACCAGATAATGGTTCTGATAATGCTGTTGTGTGGACTGCTGATTCTGCCTCCAAACCTGGCACATTGTTTAGATAGATAAATCCGTGCTGCATTTTTGACAATGGAATTGTTGTCACTGGTATCTTATGGGTGAAATTGGGATGCGTTGAACTTAAATTTATATTTTGCTTTTATTGCATCTTATAGAAGCATGAATGAGTCCCTGATACTCTATAAAAGATATGATGGTTTCATATTCTGGTGGTTAATTTTTACCACTACTTAGCTCACTTTCTCCTTGAGGGCTTATTAGCAGGTTCTTCATTCAGTGACATCGTTGCCCTTTTTAAATCAACCTTCTAGAATTTAACATACAATGTATAAGGATAAGAACATTATTAACTTCATTCTTTTCACTCTAGTAATTTTTATATTACAGTGAACACCCTGATTAAACATTTATCTGGAAAAGGCCATGATGAAAAGAAAATGTAATTAAATATAGGAACTAAATATTGAACTCCTGACTTGAGGCTGAACTGATAAATGAAATTAAATTTACACAGGGGGAAAAAAAGTATTGTAAAACTCATCCAGTATTGCATTTTAATGTTTTATTCAAATACCTACAAAGCAAGCTGCATATATCAACTACAGGAACTGATAATTTCTGAACATCTTATTTAGAATCCACTTATTGTAACTGTGTTATACTAGAGTTGCTTGGCCTTTGAAAAAAGAAGAAAAAAAAAAGTCATCTGCATTTGAAATTCAAGCAGCACTGATGCAGGAGAGTTGGGTATGGCACAGTTTGGGTTTCCTAGTTAGATTTAAAAAACAAAGCAAACAAAAAACAGCAAAGCATTATTTCATCGACAAGATTGCTCAAGAGAAATCGGCCTGTGTCTCTTATATAAATTCAAGTGCTAGAGCAGGTAGGCAAACATGGTGCTTGGTTACATCGAAGGTAGCAGGGCTGGACCAGGGCTTACTTTTGAATGCTGGGTGTATCTGCCCTCCCTGCATGCATGTTCAGGCTTCTTGGCACTCACTGTCGCTGAATCAGGAAGACAGAATTGACTTTCCTGTCGGACTAATTATAGTTTTTTTAAGAGATTAATTAACCCTTCTTTTCCTACAAAGGGACTTTATCAGTGAATCCCATGTCAGAGAGAGGCTGCAGAGGGTTACCTTCTGCTTGGGATTGCTTTCAGGGATCAGCAGTGCCACTGCAATGATGCTTGCAGCCAGAGTCTCGTGTTGGGCAGATGTGTGGGTGACCAAACCGCATGTATGATGTAGGGCTTCCACAATTACACTATGAGTGTGGAAATACTGCTGAATCCATGGCTGGCAATGGATTTAGACAACTCTGTGAGATACAGGTGCAAAAAACAACCTACAGTTAAACATTTCGGGAAATTCAAATCAACATATATTTTGCTTGCTTTCTGCTTTATACTTTCCAGGAAGTGCATTTTATCTTCTGTATCTATAACACAGTAAAATTGCCGCCTCTGTCCCTCCCTCCCTCCCTCCTTCTGTCCTGGGGTTATTTCTATGACGTGATGCTGTCTGGTTAGATATAGGATGTGTTTTGTCCTCTGGGAGTATTGGGCAGCTGTGGTAATTGGTACCTAAGTGATAGACCCTGTGAAGTGTGGATGTTGGGGATGCAGACCTTCTCACTGCTCTGCTTTGATTTCTGAACCAGTCCCATGGGAAGAAGGGGTGGGGAGGATAATTTTTGCCCTAGCAGTACATTAATTATTGTGCCATCTGTGTGACTGAGGGCTTTGGTGGGATTTTTGGTGTGATACGAGACAGCAGTGTGCTAAAAGTGAACAATCACTAATCCAGTTCCTTTCCTTGGGTCTAATTCATGACTAACAGCCGGCTGCTTAGGAAGGAAGGGAAGACAAGTCCCTGGGCCGCTCAGCTCTCCCTCTGGCTGGGTTTTCAAAGCACAGGCCAGCGTGGGAATGAGCAGTGGTGTCTAAGGAGTCCAGCTGAGGGTAATAGAAATAAAATGTTATCTTGGCAGTAGGAACCAAGTGTGCAAAAAGATTCTCTAAAGCGATTCATCTTTACATCTCCTCAGTGCACGGATCTTCTCTCCTGGCTTTTGATTAGCCGTGATTAACACAGCTGGGCACTCGACTCCCACGAGCTCCTCTGACGTAATCAGGATGCTCTGCATCTGTGGAGGGCGAGAGGCCTGAGCAGCTTGGTGCTCTCTGTGTCCCTTATCTGCCTGCTCCACTGTGTCTGCAGTGCCCGAGCTGTGAAACTCCCCTATGTTGGGTCCTGCCTCATTGATATGAATGTGATTTTCAGTCACTTGACGCAGTTTCCCTCTGGAAATCTTTGTGGCCAATTAATGTTCTGATGGATGGCCTTTAAGGAGAAGTGTTTTAAGTATGTACGTGTGCATCTTTGTTTTTCCAACCAGATTCAGAGCTAGGTGGCACTTTTCACACAGCCCTTCTTGATTTTCTGACACCTACCTTGGAAAGGGGCTGGGATTGACATTCACAGCCTAACCCCTTGCTTCCATAGGGGAAAGCAGACAGCTGGGAGTGAGAATGAACAGTCATGGCAGAGAGTAAGCATGAGCAGAGATTTTGAAATTTGGGTTTTTGAATGAAGTGCTTTGTTTAGTTTGGAGGCAATGGCGCACATGTTTACCAGCACTGATATGACTTTTGGCACTTTCAAAATGAATAGCGGAAACAAGTAAGAGCAGTATGTATCTGTGCCTTCGTGAGCCAAGCCCTGGGGATGGACAGCTCAGGGGAAGTGCTTCCTGACTCCTCTGCTCAACCGCTGTAGCACACACTGTGTGTAAAACATGGCCTGAAACACCTGCAATGGCTTTGACAGAACAAAACAGCAGAAGCATTAATCTTTCAATTTCTTCTTATTTATGGGTTTCACTGTAGCTGTCAGTGTCACCTTAGTGGAGGTTTGTAGATGCAGCATTTCATTTACCTGTCAATTTTAATCTATTTTAGGTAACACAATTCCGATTTGCTCTAACTAGCAAAGTTACCCCCTTACAGGCTTCAGGAACCTTCAGCTTGTCAGTCTGGGTTTTTTTCCCCTCCCGTCATGCAGACAGACTTGTCACTTGTTCATTTATCTAGAACATCTTAATTACGCTTTGCACGTATGATAGTGTTTGAGCAGCAATATTTGTGAGAAATGATTAGGAGAAATGAATGTGAGAAGTGGTTTTTTGACTGTGAGAATAAAGTTCGTTACCACCTACTTTTAAAAATAGCACAAATTAGAGACTCTAAACCCTGGGCAGAGGTGTGCAAAGGCATCGCTGTCATAGGACAAGCTTCAGGCTCTAATTCAGGGTATAATTCTTGACTTTTTAGAGTCACAGACTTTTAAAATAGTGGAGTACGTGGTGGTTTGAACTGAAGTGATCATTCTAGGTGCTGGATAACATTGTAGTTTTCATAAATCCATCTTGGATAGCTCTAAAGGTTTGCTCTTGTTTTAAAGCTATATGACCTGGAATATATGAATTTCTTAATATCCTTTTCGTGATGTTTCTAAATTTCCAGTTGAGGCTTGTGGGGACAGCACTGTGAATTGTAGTCATGCAAGGAAAACTGCTTCAACTTCATGACAGGTCATGTAAATTTGTTTTTAAACTGAGGTATGTGACAGTTCTTCATGAAGGCTTGAAAACAGAGTCATGTTTCATGATAATAGCAAGAGAGCATCTCGCTGTCTGCCCTGAGTCACAGTGCACTGGTGCTGCTGGCACGTGTAAAACTGATAATAAACGGGGGCACAGCCAGTAAGCAAGACAGGTCTGAGTTCAGTCTGTATGGATGGTGAACTTCCCTTACACTTTGCGTGTCAAGACTTGGTTTTCAGTGGTAGCCCAAATCTGGCTATTCTACTTTTGTCCTTTTTTAAAACCAAATGTAATTTAAAAAACCTAACTTGTTGCAGCGGGCAGGTAGTCTGCCTTTTATTTCTCTGGTTACTTCTGCTGTATGATACACAAAGGATGAATGTTTTTCAAGTGATGTTGCTCTGGAAAGGTAGAGTCTGTATCTCTGAGATTGTAACCAGGAGGGAAACTGCAGAGGACACAGGTGGTAGTCATCAGATGTATGTTTGTATGTATGTATCAGATGTATGCATGTATGTTTGAATATCTACAAGCTCTCATACTCGTAGCAAATGAGGGAGAACACAGTTTTATTCCTCTTTGCTTGCCAGTATTTGTCACTGATTTGTCTTTAGCAATCATGATTCTTCCCTGCAAAATCGTAGCTCCCCAGGTCCCCTGTTCTCGTGTGCTATCCTAGCCTTCAGGAAGCTTAGCAGGAAGGATCAGTTTGACATTAACTGTCAGGAGAGAAAGAGGAAGGCACTGAACTCGGTCAATTAGAGATATGTAGCAGGTTGCAAAGATGGAAAGATGTAGGATTTGCACAGCGGAGGATACGTTGGTTTGGGATTGAGTGTAACTGCTCATATCCAGCCTGAGTCGAGTGTGGCTGGAGGCTGACTAGTGACGTGCAGCTGTGATTTACTTCCCTGCCTTATCTCTGTTAAACACTGCCTTGCAAACTTGGAGTGCATTGCAGTCAACTTTTGCTCTCTTAAATACAGCAAGCTGAATGAGAGCTGGAGTCAGATAGCCCTCCAGTGAAAAACTGCAAAAAGACTGGCATATTATCAGTTGTTACTTCCTACAAGAGCAAGCTGCATTGTGTAGTAGTTCCATTATCTGAAAAGAATGGGCTGGTGGGGTTGGTGCAGCCATTTAGAAATGTGATTTGTGTTTTTCTTTGTTCATAGAAACCTGCCTAAAGTATTTCCTGAGGCTTTTCTCAGAATCTGTGTCAGCACAGCAAGTTAACTAGTGGCAGCTGTGTCTCAGTAGAAATTTAGCATGGTGACACTAATATCTTTATAAGATGACTTAGATTAGAAATGTCTTGTTCTTGGTTTGCAGAAATCTGTTCAAATATTTAATATGACTCAGAGCTTGTTTTTTTCTTTTTGTGTTTTTTTTTTTCTTTTTTTCTCCTGTAGGGACAGAAAAAATTTCAAGTGAGAAATAGTTAAAATGTGTCTAGGGTCCAAACAGTTTCGGGGAACAGGGGAACTGGAGTTAGAATATATCAGAAACATGCAGTCTGCCCCTGTGGTCTACGTACTATCTATGGCATGGAAAGGGGTGAGAGATTTCCTGTGTTTTACTCTGCTGCTTATCACTGTATGGATTTCACCTTCCAAATTTTAAAAGATGTCCAGTTTACAAGTTAGAAGACTGAAATAGGTCATAAATGAGACCACTGAAAATCCAGATTGCCTTACTCAAAGCATGTGGCAGAATAGCTCCTTCCTGTTGAGACCTGGAGGTGCAGGACCAGTGCAGTCCCAGTTTTGGTCCAGTCAGATCTGAAGTGTAGACCACAGAGCTGGTTAGTCCAAGGCAGGAGGGCAGGGTCCTGTGGGTAACTTGTCTTCACCAGGAAGACTTTGCTACTTTTTCCTCCCCTCTACTTACTGCTTCCAGATTCTACCTGTGTTTAAAGAGCCTGAAATCATCTGTACAGGCATCTCACTGGAATGGACAAGGGTACATCCACCTTTTTTGCTAACATCACCATATTCCCATGGCTTAAAGCTCTCTGCCAACCATCATTTTAGCTCAGTGCATTGGGACTGAATTCCCCTTGGGCAAGTCCCATTTACAGTGCAGTTTCAGTTGGTTGATGAGACTTTGCAGACAGCGTAGAGAAACTGTCGTCCTACTCGCCTTACGCCAGAGGAGAAGGGAATCTGGAGCCTGTGTGCAGTAGCTGTAAGCAGAAGAGTCCTGTACTTCCCCATGCAAAACTTAGTGAAAGCAGTTTGACAGACTTCTGGGAACAGGCTGCTTCCCTTTTTTCTTTCCTTTTTTATTTTTTTTTTAAACTTCTTGCAGTCGTGGTGAATTAAGATGGTGAGATGGCACAACCTTTCCCACCCATGTGAAACCTTGCCCATGCCTCCAAAAGATCATGCAGCTTCATATGTTGAGGGTGGGGTTTTTAAAAGCACCAAGCATTGCTTTCAGTCTCTTGGTGTAGTTTGAAAGTTTTTGCTATCAACTTAAGTGCAGTGTTAGGTGGCCCTTAAATGCATTTTGTTTGTCCTGTACTGAAAATCTGAGGTCTGTGACACAGCAAGATGGTGCTTTCCTACATACTCTTCTGACATGTTGGTCAGCTGGTGAGTGGTGAGCTACATATACCAGTGTAAACACGACATCAGAGAGGGAGACATACAGGTTTTAAATTACAGTTGTCACCATAGAAAGCAGGCAAGAGCTTCACAAGGACTAAGAGGGAGGAGGCTGTAAGATGCAGATATATTTGCTTTGTTTAGCAGATCAGAGTGGCAGGGTGACCTGAGAATGGACAAACCAGATAACAAAATAGGACAGTGGTTTACCAAACCAGTTCCTTGAAAGAGTTGAGCAAGTGAAGAGCTAAGCCTGGGCCTAGCTTAGATGTCTCAGATCTCACTAGCTTCTGATGCTCTACTGAGTCACTTGTAAAGAGCTATGAAAATGAATGGAGATGATTACTGATTTAGTTCCACAGACTCTGATTTGGCATTTACATGGGATTTAGAAGGAAAACTGTAAGGTCAACACCTGCTGCTTCTTGGGTTCATAGAGGGGGTTCATCTCCCATCGCATGATCCCAGGAAGACATCTCCTTTTTAAAGAAGGTATCTGGGGTAACTAGTGGCAGTGCAGATGTGTTCCCTGGGCTCTTCCTCAAATATCCTCTTCTCTGATGGACAGAATGACTTGAAGGAGCTCCTTGTTAAAAGGAAATGTTCAAATACCACAGGCATCCACAGTGGTGTGGCCAGAGTGGGTGGCCAAGGAATCATAAAAGAATGGTAAAGTCAGACTGGATTGGGAAATCCTCTGGTTTGTTTTGGTTTTATCATTTAGCTAGGTTACTGTAATTCAGCTTTCCTGATCTCATCTCATTAAGCAGTTGATCAAGCTGTCACCAGCTCTTTCTATGGTTGTCATTAGAGAGGGGTTGAGAATAATGCCCCGCTTAACACCACAGACAAAAATGAATGTAAAGCACATTGCCACTGCCTTGACAACAAGCAGTTACATGCCTTAGCTGATTAAGTGGTGGTGGGTTGCCTTCTGTTTTGTAGTAAGGTCACACACTTACTGGGTTAAATTTGACAAAACTAATACAGGAATATTTACAAAAGAATTGGAGAGGAGATTGTGATTTTTAGAGATTTGAGATACAGATTTGTTGTTTTTTCATATAAAACCTGTTTAAAAAAAAAACCACCACTGTTTTTTTTCAAGATTTAAAGTATTCCTTTCTGCAAGCGTTCCTCTTGGCATCAGACTCATGATGCATGACAGAACAACACAGAATAATAAGTTTTTCACTTCTGAAGTGGAATAGTTCACAAAAAACCAAATAAGAGCCTGAAGTGCTAAGCTGTGCAAATCTTAACTTTCAGCTTTAATAAGCTATGACCTCTCTAGCAAAATAAAAAATGGGGTTTGGATTACAAATGGCACCTCCAGTTCTGGTTTAAAAAAGATTTTGTAAAATCTTTTTTTTTTTTCTTCCCCCTCTTTCTTGCTAGCCTGAGCACTTTGTGTTGCAGAAGGGCATCTGAAGTAGACCTCACTCTTTCCCTCTCTTATGTTCCCTTTCATTTGCTTGATGATTCTTTGTCCTCCTTTGTTGCAAACCAGGCGTTTACTCTGTTCGGAAATGAGTGGGGCTTGTCTTGACCTTGCTGGGGCAGTCCCTCCGTGGCTGAGCACCCCCACACCGAGCTTTTGTCTCCAGAAAAGAAAGCTCCGTTTGGACAATGATTATTTCAGGCCAGAGGGGATCAATGTGTCTAGATGTGATAGGGACGGAGAGAGGGTCTCTAGCATAGCTGGGCTGTGTCTGACTGCAAACCTTACCGCTTGGCTTGTATGACAGGAACTGGAAGTGATAGTGAAGAGAGAGCTGGGTATACAAAATGAATTAGCTGTGTTGGGAACTGGGGCACTGAGCCCCTTTCTTGATTCGCTTCTCAGTGCTGAAGGGTTTCAGCAAGAGATTGTAACCATGGCTGGAAGCTCCTTGAGAAGTAGGAGGAAGATTTGTATCCTACTTCCTCAGCTGATGAGAATGCACACACTTACACTTCTGGCTGATGCTTCTCATTCAGGATTAATTTTTCTTGGATATGGAGATGTATTTAATGCATGGGATTGTGTGTGATGAAGGGAAGGTTCATACTTGCTCTCTAAACTGGGACAGTAGTCTCAGAGACACCTTGCAGGCTTTCCAGAGGGTAGCCAGACAAAGGTGTTCCTAACTTGTGATGGTAACTTGTTGGAAGAAGGAGTGTAATAGCACATTACCGCTCTCGGGCTCATCTTCCGGCGTAATTGGGGTCTGTACAAAGTAATTTTGAAGCTGCTGGATTTGTCACAGTCAGATGTGTCCTGCTTGGAAGATTCTGAACTGGTTTCTGAAGTGAAGCCAATTTTGAAACCTTTTTAAATTTCCATTTCATTTCTTTGGCCTAGCTACCTGACATTGCATTTGTCAGCAAAGCTTCATTTTTATTTTTTTGTCCTGTCAGCTTCAGTAGTTCGACTGATGATGAGTACAAGGATATTATCAGGAACTGAATCAAGCTAACTTTGCTAATCTGTTCCAGATTCAAAACAGAGGTAAAACATCTGCTTTGGTTGTTGAGTGGAGCTCCATGCCAACTGTAGCATGCCTAATGCAAAGAAAGAGATGAAATGCTGTTATGGACTGATCTGCATGTTTGCACATAGTTACTCTGCTATTAATGGAAATAACACTGTCATCAGCCTCCGTAGTTAAACATTTTTAATCTGAGTTTTATACTAGCTATGCAGAAGGCAAATGCCAGTGACTAAAATCTGCAAAGATTTTACTATTTTATGAAAACAGTAATGACTGAGCATGGCGCTCTTCAAGAGCACTGTGAGCTCCATGACCCTCTAAGAGAAAACAGGAAACATAAATGTTAGTGTTTAATGTCTTTTAATGCGTATTAGACACTGACTATATATGAGAAAGTAAGTTGGGAGATTTTCTGAGATTTTCTGGAGCTGACAGGAGGATGGCTGTTGCGATGGCACTCCTTCACGAGAGGAATGAGCTTCATTACCGTACTTAGGAGACAGGCGGTGGTGAGGCTTTGTGTGTGATGTGCAACACAAGGGGAAGAGCAAGATCCACCTGTAATATAATGGTAAGACCAAACAAATCAGATGTTTCAGATTTTGCTCAAGTCCCTAAAATGTCTTGTCCCTCCCTTATGACATTTTCATGACCTCAGAGGTTTGCTATTATCTGGGGCTTGGTTTAGACACCCATGACAGCAGGACCTTGAAGGTGTTGCAGATCACTGCTAAGAGGAAGATGAGATTCAGGAACATGAGAGACTGTGACTGCAAAATATATCTGTCCTGAACAGAAACTCAGCGTGTGAACTCATGTGAAGAAAACCATAGCTGTAATTACCTTCTAACGAGTGAATGAAACAGGGTCTGAAAGTTCTGCTGGGGTCATGCCACACGTTACTGTGTTTCTACCCAAAGGCACTAGACTCCCCTTGAACTTTTGGAAATATATATATATTTATTGATTTCTCTAGAAATTTCTCTAGCACCACGTGTCACACTATTTAATTGCCCCTTTTATGGTGTAATATGCTAGAAAATGCATGTTCTCTGCATTTTATTGGAAGTGCAGTCTGCTGTAGCTTATCGTTTTTGCATTAAGTTTTGTATTTATGTAAGTGGTGTGAATTTTGTTTGGGCTCTTCTGCTTTCATGTGTTCAATCCCTTGCCTACGGAAGCCTGCAGGAAAGAAAACCCTTTGACTTTCACTGATCACTAGACTAGATCTGTTTCTGAAATTATGGTGTTCTGCAGTCCGGTGTTTGTAACTCAGTCAAATTGGTAACTAATGTCCTGGTTTGTGTTGCCTTTAATGGAGCAGAAATGCATCCTCCTTGTGTGCAGCAAATCAAGCTCTGTATGTCTTGGATGTGGAAAACTTGATTTCTTTTAGTAACAACCTTTTATGTATTGCAAATTGTTTTTATGTTTCCCTTTAAATTTTCTTCTGTGTAGGCTGAATAGCTCCGATCTGTTTAGATATTCCCTGTAAATCATGTTTTAGAGCTCTGTTTTGCTCTTCAAGTGGTGCCCCAGACTAAATGTCTCACTCCAGTTGCAGCCTAAGCAGTACTGAGCAGTGTGGAAGGACTACGGTGTGTTTTGCAAGCCGTATTCCTATTTTAAGGTCTCTTCCTCTTTCATAACATTGTTCGGTTATGTTCAGTTAGTAAACTGCAGTCCCAAATTCTTTCTTATACAGAACTGCCATGTAACAACTCCAGATTTCTTGCTAACAGGCATGCTGTGTTCTCCTCCATACTGAACAGTGTCCTCCTCTTCCTCCAGCCCAATTGTTTGTATAATTTGTCGAGGTGGTTGTAAATTCTGATCCTGCCCTCCAATGTCCCTGTAGTTGTTTGTAGTTCAGAAGTATCTGCAAATTTATTAGGGCACTCTCTGTTTCATAGTTGCCTTCTTTGTGTGTACATTAATATAAAACAGACCCTGTTAACCAGCAGAAGTTCTAATCTTACCAAGTAAGATCTTACAGAATCAGATGCTGCTTTATAGTTCTCTCAATCAGGATTAATTTTCTAAAAATGAAAGGATTTTTATTAGAGTGTATGATGGGTATCAATGCATGCTGCGTATATCAGATATAGCACTTAATTACAGTACAGATAGAGATTCACTGGACTGTTACTCTGTACTGTTGAGTGTCCAGGACACCAGATGAAAGGCCAAGTCTCACTATGCTGCTGCACTGAAGGAGGAATATGAAGAAGTTTCTTAAACCAGCTGCAGTGTGTGTAAAGGTCCTTGCTCATGCTTACCTTGGCAAGGAAGAGAGCAGTAAGTCATGGTTTCATAAGTGATAAACTGAAGGAAGATAAACTTGCAACATTTCCGTTTCTCTCCTTTTTTTCTTTTTTTTTTTTTCTACTTGGTTGCCATTGCTGCTGGTAGAGTTGGGTGAAGGCAGGATGTCAGCAGTCTCCAGAGGATGTGGGGCCACTGAACGGAGGAGATGTGTCAGTTTAGGTGAACAGCTACAGCCACCATAAACCTGTTTGTTCCCCAGAGCATTCCCCCCTGTGCACAGAATTGGTTTTAATCCTCTTTTTTTTTTTCTTTGTGGAATTCAACACCTATGCAATTGGTCAAAAAAAAAAAAAAAATTGCTGGTGTGCTTGAAATGTGTTTGAAGACAAGTGAGCAGGAAATGAAGCTTTCAGTAGGGTTGATGGTTTTCAAGTGAGCTTCTCCACTAACTGCTTCGTTCTTAAATCTCTAGCGAGGATCAGACCTGTCACCCGGGTTGCTGTTGCTCTGCCCTGCTGCTGGCCATTTTACTTCTCTTGAGGTTCATAACCTCATGCTGCCTGAACTGCTCATGCTCATGGTGGGGAGAAAGCACAGGGCTCTTCTGAAATCAGGTGGTGTAACATGGCACAGTGCCTCTCACTTGGGAGTTCACTTAAACTGATTTACACCAGCTGGAATTTATGCCTCCAGAGATTTTGCTCTCTGCTATGCTCTTGTTCAGAAACACTGCCTTTGTGCCAGGCCTTCTTCCCTGCTCCTGTCTAGATGATAGATGGATTATGGGGGAGGGAAATAAAAAAAAAGGGCGAAAGCACTGGAGGTCAAAATACTGATGTGACAAGAAGTACTCAAATGGATTAGTAGTGCAGCACTCACTGCTGGGGATGTATAAAAAGAATTGGGATTTTTTTTTTTTTTTTTGGTAGTGCCGTTACAATCTGATGACTGTTATTTAATGGTATCGCTGATATGTCTGTTGTGAGCTATTGCACCACACACACTTTGTATTGAGGCAAAACCCCAAGGAACTTTGAACAAACAAATTCAAGAGGACAAGAAAAATTCAGGATACCATTAGATCGATTCTCCTCAATCTTTGTAGATATTCCAACAAACCTTATTATGCTGTCTGTGACAGACTTTTTTCCACTAAAATGAGTAACAAATGCTGGTGAATATAAAAAATGTTATGATACTATGTTTATTTTTGTCTCCTTTAAAAATGCTTTCTTATTTTAACTAGTCTGCAGCATGCTGAGTCTTTGTCTCCAGTTGATTAACGTAACTTCAAGACAGTATGTATTAACTAATTTCTGATATGATCTGCAGTCACTTAAAACCCCCAACCCTCCCCCCCAACCCCAAATGCCAAAACCAAAACAAAAACCCACCACTTAAATTGAGACCAGTGGACAGCCTCCAGTAATGAGAATGAAGGAAAGGACACTGGGCAAATTGAATTAAACATGCTTAAGCTCTTTTCCTTTTTAGAAGTGATCTAAATTTAACATGCCACGAGTTATTTCAGTGCCTTTAACTGATAAGTTTAACAAAACATAGGCCACTGACGGTGTGTTTGGTGTGTACAGGAATTTCAGGATTCCAGGAATGGCAGGATGTAACCTTCATTTCACCTGGAAACATAAGCAATTCTTGGGGCAGTGGATAGGCTTCATAATGAAAAATGGGAGGCAGCCAAAATCTGGAGCCAAGCTAACAGCCAGAAATAGATCTGCCGAGAGGCTTGTTTTGCACTGTCCGGAATGGCATATCAGAAATTGTGTGAACAGAAATACTGGGCTTGATCCGGCATTGCACAAGCAGAGTCAATCCTGACAATTTTCCTTTTTAAGTATCATGAAAGCTTGACTAAATAAACATTGTGTTAAAGTTTCAGCTGTCCCAATATGTTGTAATATTTTTCCCCAGATAGTTTTCATTTTGCTTATGGTTTTCTTGAAATGCAAGTGTGTATTTGATAGTGTGTATTTGCAATTAAAAGTGTTCAAGTGTGTATCACCTGAGAACTCCAGCTCCCCTGGTCCAGCATCATGGAAATGGGGTAGCAGAGAGAGAGGCAAAGGTTTAAATCTCTTGGAGAAGGTGAGTAGATGAGAGGAAGGGGCCAGGCACAGGGAGGACCAGAATGGGAGGGTGCAGGGGTTGGCAGGGAGTCAGGGGTGTGAAGCAGGTTTATTCTCGTTACTTCACAAGCAGTGTGCTTATGAGAAAGTGAACTGGAGTATATTTTGGTTTGCACATCACTTAATAAATGATTAATTGTGATTATGTTTAATTATAGAATCAGCCCTGTTGTTGTCTTCATCTGGCGGGAGACGTGGAGTTTTGCGGGTGGGGTGTAAGCGCAATCTGTTGGGGTCCTGTTGACAGGGAGCAGAGAGCTAGAAGCCTGTGGGTTTCCAGTCCCAAGCCCAGTTTGCCATTGCAAAGGCCTAACTGGGATGGAGGGGAAATGATTTAAAAGCAGGTGATGCAGCATGTGTTATGATGGCCCTGCTCCCTTTTCAGGGTTGAGCTGTGCTCTAAGCAGTTCAGGTTGTCCTTTTGCAAACATAACATAAGCAACGTTCAAAGCCAGAGCCTTAATGGAAGGTGTTTTTCAGATTGTCATCTGACAATCTTGTTTCAGGCATCTTTACTGCTAACTACTTCAACCCTTTGCCAGTGAGCATGCTTTTTTCCCCCTTTCTTTAATGATGTACAATAGCTGTAATGAAGGAGAACTTGTAGCTTTGGAAAATACACTTGGTGGCCTAAAGGTGATTATTTGGTATTTCCATCCTCAGGAAGCAGAGGCGTGTTTGTTAGGCCTGCATTTCCAGCCTCTAAACCTGATCAGTACTGGATACCAGGCACCTGGTCGAATTCAGCTGGAGGGGTGGGAGTGCTCCTGGGACGCAGGCCCTCCCCTGGCCCATGCTGCCCAGAGGCTTCGCAGCCTGCACAAGCCACCCGGCTGTCCAGAGGAGTGTGGCTGGAGCTGCTCTATTGCTGTAGCTGTTCAGTACCTTGTGATTAATTGTCATCCAGGTAGCAATGTGTACCAGTGATTAAACTCAGGTTTTATTAATGTCACCAGCAGTGGCAGTATCTAATGATCATGTTAGAATCACTGTATTCCAACTATTTCTGCACCAAGTATTTATGGAAATATTCAAGTCTTAATTTGTGAAGCCATTATGGGAAAGGCTGAGTGCATGCCTAAGTGGGAACTACCTACAGACTATATTAGTATGACATGAATTATTCAGACATTTGTGAACAATTACTTAAAATCTGGAACCACTTATGTGTTACTGAGCATTTAATCATTGGGAGGGGGGAGAAAGCACTGAATACAGAACTAGCATTGTTTCTAACACACTGGACATCTTTGCAGACATCCTTGCCTGATGCAGTTGATGCTGTTCAGTACCAGTCCCTTAGGGTTAGACCATATCGATAGCTGTAGGTGTGCACTAGGGTGTTTTTGCATTTGGTCACTGAGCATTTGTGTTTTGATGAAGTTGTTATTCACCTTTGAATAGACAGATCAGAGGGACAGGCTCTCAGGCACTGAGGTGGCGGGCAGGTTCAGGAGATGCTGGGTTGTCCAGGCAAATGCAGACACCCCCCTCCAGCTCCTCTTTCTTTAAAAAGTTTAGGTACAATGTTGCTCTTGACACTAAACCTATGCTCTAGTTACAGTTTATATTTACATTTTTTTCCTAATCTCAGGAGAAAGTAACAGCAAATGAAGCAGTGATTGATTCTCCACTGCTCCCAGAGTACGTTTCCTGTGTGCCCTGCACTATCGACGATAAGGTCTTTTTTATGGTCTGAAGGATGAATGCAGCCTGTTTTTGGAGAAGCTAAATAGAAAGAGACTGTTATAAATTACATGGAGAGAAAAGGGGAGCCATTACAGGAAAAACTACCACTTCTTGCAATGAAACTTGAATGCCCAGCACATCCCTCTAAGCAATTTACAGCACAACGTGGCAGTGAGTTTTAAAGTCATTGGTCTGGGGAAAGTGTCAGAGCACAGTTCTTCTGTGTCCTTTAAGCAGTAGCTTTAAAACAACACGAAGATCTCCTGAAGTTTGCAAGAGCCATCTACCCAGAGTTTTTCTTACTTTCCGGAGTGTTTTGTTGTGTTCTGTTGAATACTTCTGTGTGTCATATAAAGTTTGCTGGTCCTTGAGCATGGAAACTCAGTGGAACAAATTGCAATGGGTAGCAGTGTGTAGGCATATATGCTGTCCTTTCTGCAGTGGATTATGTGCAATCCTTATAAATAATTGGGCTGGCCTGCAAAAAATAGAAGGATGTAAGAAGATAGAATTAAATTAATTGAAAACCTTTTTCCTGACGTATTTGAAATATTTCAGAGTACAGGGTATTTATTGACCTGGTCAGTATAAATGTCCTAGGTATGTACATTTGCTCACTTAACAATGCTGTCAGCTTGCTGTAGTGCTTCCAGAGGACTAGTACACCCTATTTACAGATTTGATTTTCTCCACTGGCCTTTCAGTAGCTTGGAGAAATATTCCTTAGGAGTTGCTCAGTAAAAATCTGTAATTGCTCTGAAACACCCCTTAGCAACCATCCAAGGACATTCTCCTCCAAATACCAGCTCTGTGAAAGTACTTTGCTGTCAGAAACCAGTATATAGAAATTCCAATAACAGAAATGCAATCTTTGAAATAATAACAAATTAAGAGTAAACTTCTCTTTGTATTTACCCAGCAATTAATTCCTAAAACACAGTAAAAGGCTAACCCCAGATGCAAGTGAAATAGACTTCAAGGCCTGTTAAAAAATTATTAGTGTGGAATAATTTTTGTACATAGAACTGTATGAGTACTAAACACCAGGGAAGTGCATTCTAAGAATCAAGAGAGATCCATTTAGTGACAGTTCACTTACAAAGACTTATAAGTTAAAACAGCATTTCAGATATTCATGTTTTGTATGCTTGGAGGGAGAAAGTCCTAAATTAAAACTAGGAAGAGGAGTAGGCTTTGTGCTATGACCAGTGGAAGGAAATAGATGTATGTGATGTGACATTGCAGACAACCTTGTAATCTTGATTAATGGGAGTACCTGCAGAAAAAAAAAGAGGTGTTTGGCAAAACACTGACAAAATCAATACCCCTTTGAAATGATTATGTGTCTTGCTAGTTATAGAGAAATGAGTACATGTATCCAAGTGTTTAGTCCAGCAACTTGATGTAATGCTATTAGAATATTAAAAGGATCAATATATAGCTTCTTTTCACTCACAAGACCAAATGATAGTATATTATACCAAATCGGCATGGGAATCTATCATTCTTTCCTCATCTGCCTTCAGGTCCTGCAAAATGAAAATCTGGCTTAAATAAGTCCTTGTTAGTGAGTCGGGATATCTAAAATGAAGACAAAGTTTTTAATATATGTCGCAGTTACTCAATGAAAATACTAACTGGTTTTCTAGGAGCTTCAGCACCCACTTCGGACATAGTAGTTAAAATGATACCTGAGACAGTTCACTTAACTACTTCATCTCATCTGGGGTTCAGAGACCTGCCAGTGGTGCTTGGCAATAGTCTTGGCTTTCCTCTGTACTGTCAGTTTTACAGAGGAGAATTTCCCAGTGCTGGATTTCTTCTGCCAGTGTGGCTTGTTGGCTTTGTGGATGCCAGCTGAGCTATAGGACATTCCTCCATGTGGGTTTAAGCTCTCCATTGCCAAAATAATCATTGTGCCTTCAGTTCAACAAGCTAATTTTACCTGGTGTATTGAAGTTCAGCTTGCAATTGCCCTGTATGCAGTAAAGATAGGGATATATTCCAACAATGGAAGATGTCTGCAGATAAAATTTATTTTTACTATAATGCTAATTACAACACAAAGTAAAGAATGCTAGAATGCTGTAATAAAACTTGTGATGAGCTTCGTGCTTATAATAGTAACTCTGTAGAAAAAGTAACATGGAAGGGTTTTTGTTAACTGCGGGTGTATATTTTCAGGAAAAAATGTGAACACTCCCAACTGAAATTCTCTTTAAGAATTTGGAAGCTCTGGAGAGCCGAGCTGATGAAACAGCTGTTCATCATTCCAAAACCTGCAGCCTTGCTTAATTCTAATAATAGTTATATATAACCTGCTTTGAGCTTTCTTTTTGTTTTTTTTTTTTAATTCATTCTGAGTACTTAACAACTTCTGAATTTGAAGAATTTTAAAGCAAAATATTTCTGTTAATGAAATAACCTGTTAATGATGTTGTCACAGGTTTTAGAAATTATTTCCAAAAATATACTGTATCCTGTGTGTATGAACATGGTTATCACTGAAGATCAAGGAAGTAATCTGTTCAGATCATTGGACATCCATTATCAACATGTATGTAACTGCACAAGCTCCATTTAACCACTGTCAGCTGCTCAGTGGAGCAATACTTTTTCCATTGTGCTGATGGATGCACATGCTCATTCTTAGCTCTGACCTCAGTTTGCTACAGCACTGCAACACACTTCTGACATTTTTCTGAACAGGTTATTATACATGACTGTGCATCTTACACGGAAACATGCTCTAATATGTAATAGGAATTCCTTAACAGTAATGTCTTTCTCACTTCAAAACTAGTACCTTTGAAAATGAAGCAAGATCATGAAATAGTGAATTAGAAAAAAGGCCAATTGGAAAAAGCTGCACAGCAGTGACTCAGGATGGTTATCAACCTGTAGTGGTTTTATCTTTCCAATTCTTTCCAATTTACAGGCTCTGATCATTCTCTGTGATCTCTGGCTCTTGGTGTTACCATTTGCAGTGATAGATTCTAGTGTAATTAATTTATAGAAAGTATATCCCACAACGAAAAAGGGCTGAAGGACTAAAGCCTTTGCAAATGGGTATACGGCAGCTGTCTCCTGTCAGCAAAGGTTATGTATATCAGCATTGTGAGACTTAGAACCTGCTTCAGAGGCACAATAAATGTGGTATGCTGGACAGAAATTGAGATGAGGATCTTGTATATGTTACAGGTCTAAAGAATACAATGTTTTTCTCAATCTGTTTTCTGTGTTAAGCAGCTGATGTTAATTAAAAAGGTCAATCATTTCCTGTAGAACCAAGTGTCTGATTCAGATTTCTGGCAGAGGAAAGAAGGGTCAAGCTGACTTATTGTAGACTTTCCTCTTTTTTTAATGTAATGATGCACAGTACTTTACCCTCTCCTGATTAAAAGAAAACTGTCACCTGTAACAGCATTTGAACTTAAAGAAAAATATCCAATAGATTTGAAGTTTGTTGAATTTTTCTTTTGGTGGTGGTACCTCTGTCTGAAATGTCAGCTTGCCTGTCATCAGAGCCTGGCTGATGTCTTTCGTTGGGTGCCGGGTGTACCTGCAAGTGCGTTTAGAGACTCGTCCAAGCTGCTGGGGATATTTGGTGCTTGGCCACTGGGTTGTGTTGCCATTCAGCTGGAAATTGAGGAGTTCTCTGCTTTCTTGTTTATTTTGTTATTTAAATATTATGATAAATGTACGTGAAATGGGAATATTTTGATGTGAGCATTCTAATTTCATAAACATTAGCTGGTTCTTCATAGCTGTTAGATTTGCACTAAGTCTAGGAATTACTAATTTTTATTAGAGTGCTAGTGGGCGCAAGATCAGAGAATCACTTTAAACGATTTCTTCTGGTAGAGAAAAATGCAGAAATGAGACCGTCTCACTCTTAGCTAAATTCTGATTTGTTTGAGTTTGGCAGATGAGAGAGAATGGATCCGGCTCCAAGGTCTGGTGTTCGTGTCCTCTGGTGGGGGTCTGTGACTGTTCTGACATGGGCTGGGAGGGAAGCATGCTAAATGGTTCAAGTGAAATGCAATTTAAAAAAATTTTTTTCCAAACATCCACTGCAACATGTAAAACTTCAGACAGTTGTGATAAAAGATGCTGCTTTAGTCTTTTTTCCATTGGAAGAGTGGCAAGAATGAAATTCCAGTGTGAGTCTTTCTTAAGGACATAAGGGATTAATATGTCTTAAAATAGACACCATCGGCTTAGAAATGTGTTTTCGATGTTTGAATATGTTGAATTTTGCAGTGAAAAGATTGGGAAAAAATGGTATTTTCTCTGTTCTTCCAGCTTGTTTGTGGATTTGGAGATAACTTGTTTACAAGATAGTTAAATTCTTCAGGATCATAAGAACTGTTGCGGTTTTATGTGTTTAAGAGGCATGCATGCTTCCATTTTGCAGGGTTATTTTAAATTCTGGTGATTGCGTGACACCACAAACTTTTATGCTAGCAGGACCACAAGGCAATCTGGAGGTGGGCCATGAGCTTGGGGGGGCACACGCTGCCTTCAGGAGGGGTGACGGTGCAAGTGGGACCACTGCCTGTTTCAACTATGTGCTTCAGAGAATAGGTGTCTTTGTAATCTGTCCCCTTCTTTTTCTGAGTCTCCAGCAGCAAGGGTTTTGTTCTTTTAATTCAGCAGATTATGTTCTGCCAGCTTGCTTAATAACTCGGATATTTGCTGCTGGGCGTCCAGAGCAATCCTAGGCAGAAGGACTGAAATTGCCAGCTCTGGACATGTAACAGAGCGGTTGAGCATATGCAGCGCTCCCTCCCACTGACGGGCAGTGACGCCAGCATTGCCAGAGGAATGAGCATGGCATATTGTTTCTCCTGTATGCCTGATTATTTATTTATGCATTCCGATTCATAATAGCATAATAACAGACTTGAAACAATAAGATAATTATTTTGCTTCTTGGGTGGTTAAAATTAACTGTGCTCGTTGCATATTTATTCAGTAAAAAGATACAAGATGTTTAGTAATTGCCCAGAAATTCATTATCTGCATAATGTTCTGTTTCTAAATGTGTATTGCATGACCGTTAATCTGTGCCAACAGCAAGCATGCAGCAATATCTGATGTAATTAGTTTTCCCCTTACATGCCAAGCAGAACATCTGGGCTAATTGCGTGTTGTTGACAAAAGTTGCCATTCTAATGGGGGTCCCTGTTTGTGCACACACCCGCTCATTATACGTACAAACATACTCATGATTTCAGTTTATCCTCAAGCAAACTGATAGTTCTTACTGATGACATATTCTTGGTGATTTGTTACTGGGGTCATTCAGTGTCCGTGGGCAGCATTAGTAAATGTTCGCAGGAAGAATATACTCTCCTTTTAAACAGAAAAGAAACAAACCTGTAATGCTGCTTCTTCTGTTTTATTTTTCCAGCCACCACTGGTCCAAGCGATTTTCAGTGGTGATCCGGAAGAGATACGGATGTTGATCTACAAAACTGAGGATGTCAACGCCTTGGTATGTGACTTGGCATGTTATGCGCCTGTGATACCTAAACACCATGCTTATGAACTGTTGCAATGACAGTATTAAACATGTCCTTAGTAATTAACACATAACAGAATGGAAAATACTTGTAAGTTAGAGACTTGGGGCTTCAGTGGATTCCTAATTAGTAGTCTGAAATATAATTATCTCCATCAGGTGACTTTAAATTTTTTAAGTGTATGGTAATAATTCCAAATGTGCAGGTCAGTCAGGGACGTCATTTTCTCTCTTACTGAGAAAATTAATAAAAACAGCTGAAAGCTGCATATTTTTACTCTCTGTAGAGTTTTCTTTTATGAAGAGTCTTTGCAGATCAGGAGCTGCTATTCAGCATTTGACTGTACTTGAAATAAAGCTTCACTACAGGTCTCAGCAGGGAGAGTAAGGAAGCAGTATCTTGGCTGCCATTTGCCCACAAAGGAATTATTGTTCTGCAGATTGGCTTATTCTAGCCAGAACAAGGGTAAGCAGCTGTAAACAAGTAGTAGTTAAGTGTTCTGGCAGTGAAAAAAAAATCATCTCCATTTGAACTTGGTCTTTTTGTTGGGGCTTCTTTTTCCCCTCTTTGATGTTAACTTAAATCTGTACCGTTAGAAATGAACCTGCCAGTCCTGACTATAATCTGTGGCCTCTGCAAGTGGTGAGAATATAAAGCAGAAGCAGAATGGTGATTTCCAGGTGTTTCCTGGACTTTTGAATCAGCTTTTCTTTTCTTCATATCTTTTCTCTGACATAAAGCCATCAGTTTATTCATAGCTAACTCCAGCAGTTTGTCTGGCGTAGTCTTGGCACCGCAGTTTTTGCAGGCAGTAGGGTCCAACCATCTGGTTCAGAGCTGCAGAAGGGAACTGGAGAAGTGATCCTACAGATCTGGTTAACTGGGGCTCTGCTTCATTTGCTGTCAAGTGGAAGGAAAGACTTGCTATGGTTTTAAATGGGGAATCTGATCAAAGACGACCTTGATGTTAGGCTTTCCCTGTGATTATCAGTACCTGGTTGTTTTCTTGAAATAAGTTCCTAAAGGTGGTTCCTTAAAACATCATATCCCTTGAGTTTCCTCCTTATTTGTTTTCCCTGATGGTATTAAAAAAGCAAAGAAAAAAAACAAAATCAACCGAAGAAATCCAACCTAGATGAACATGACAGTCCTAAAATTTCCTCTGTATTTCATGTTGTTTTTTCAAAATAGCATTTCCTGTACAAGGTTATTGTAGGCTTCTCAAATGTTTTTATATCCTTTGGCTGCAAGTGTGGTAGTGATGGTTGCTGGGGAGATGCTCTCAACTGTCAGGTGCAATATTAAATGAAGAATATGTATTTTGTAGATGAGTACCATAGTACTTAATAGAAAAAGTCATTGAACTTGAATGGTCTTGCCCAAAATCCTGTTTAAGATGCTAAAAGTCCATCCAAAAGTGCTTTGCCTGAGCAGCTGTTTTGTCAGGAGCAAAAACCAAAGCTATTCTTTGGAATAATTAGAAGAATACTCGTCAACACAAATTCTGAAGATTGTGTTCTGGATAGTGATTGCAGACAAGTGTCAAATGCTTAAAATGTCACTAAAGAAAGATCAAAAGATAGCATTTTTCCCCTTTGTGCTATGAGCTGGCAATTTGCAATGCATGCTTATGTTTCTATTTTAAGGCTGTTTTTAATTACTTCCATGTTAGTGTTTCTCTAGTGCTTTGTTGCTCACATGAGAGGAAACTCTGACACTGTTTGGCAGCGATTTGTCCTTTGTTGATAGTTTTGGTTAGTTGTGTTAATATTGGAATAATTCACATATAGGTAGGACAGGGAAACAAAATAAACTGTTTTTGCAGCAAGCTTTGGGGATTTCTGAAGTTTTAAAAATTGTTTTTTGAAATCTGCAACAAGAGAGGTATTTGGAAGGCAGAATTAAAAAGCACATCGAGAAACTATGCAAAATTGATGATATATATACATACTTCCTAAGAGAAAATGAATCTCAGAAGAAAGAGTTTAGAGCAAATCAGAAGTTACTTTTTTTTTTTCTTGTAAAATAATTAATATCTTTCCAAGACAGAAGTGTATGTTGATGGAAATGGCTACATTCTGGATGCTGCTGTAATTATGACTTCTATTTTGAAACAAAGTGAAAGCTGTAACTGTTTGGTTTAGAAGCTGGGTTGAGTTCATTGTGCCACCCTAATGGGTGCTTTGACCTCTCCAGTCCTGAGCTCTGCTTTGGGGGAATATGAGGCTACTTTTGCACCCTGAGGGCATGGACAGCATTATACTTGGCTGGTGGTGAGTGATTCCCTACCACTGAGTACCAAACACACGCTGTTTCTGTGGGAACTGTGGTCTGCCTGTGGGTAGCGTTCAGCAGACTGTTTTCCCAGGGCATTTGGGATTTTGGGTTGGACCATCCAGACCACCAGATTAGTTTCAGGCAGACATTCTCTACGCTTGCTGCTTCGTACACTTAGAAATATCAGGGTGATCGTGCTATGTGTGTGTAGGTGGAGACTTTTTGGGGTGACTTTTTTACTTTGAGAAAAATGTGATAGAATGGTGCAGAGCCTTGAGTTTGTCTAGGAATTATTCTGGATCCAGTGGTAACCCCTGGTTAGAGGGGATTTGTAATATATGCAGCTGTGAAACACCCTATGTATGCAGAGTCCAGTTCTTACGTGCAATGTCATGATTTTCTACTAAACTAAAATCCTTCCTGTAAAATTTCTATTTTCATCTCAGGCTTCTAGTTTAGTTTCCTTTCAAAATATTTGAAGTCAAAATAAAAAAGACAAAACAACCTTCCAGTATTCTTCCCCATAACTGATGAGATGCTTGCAAGCCAAACCAGATATTTCTTTCCCTCTGTTTTTCCTCTTTATCCCCTAAGCTTGCTTTTTCTCTTGGATAAAACCCTAAAAAACAAAATTTATGCAAAACTTTGATTTCCCCAGAATATCTTCTATTTCATTCATATTTTTTGGAAAATAAATAATATGCCCCCTCACTGCTGCAGTGAGACTCTTGAAGGCAACATCTCCTTTCTCAAAACTTAGTTGCTTCTATGTCTGATGTTGGGGCATGAGTGCTAGTGCTGCCTTCTCAGCTTGATCCATGTAGCCTCTTTGCTGGAGAAGCTGCTGCTTCTCACTGCTCATTGGTGTCAAGAGCTGCTTGAGCAAATGCTCCCCCACCCACTTCCACCAAAATGAGATAGGTTAGGAAGTCGATGAGGTTTAGCTGAATTTGGCTTGTTTTCATTAAAGCAGAGCTGCAGAGCCAGCAGATCTAGGTGGACTGCAGTAACTCCTGATGGGCCAGGCTGGGGATGGGTTGGAGCCATGTTGAGATGTGGTGACCCTGGGCATTGCCTGCCTGTTTAGAGCTGCAGAGCAGTTCTGCAGAGGAAGGGCAGTGGCACCACCAGAGACTGCAAGGCCTTACATGCAGGAGCAAATATTTAGAGGGTGGTCTATTACAGGATAAGGAGGGCAAGAAGGAAGTCCTTATGCAGAGACATGGATGTATGCTGTTTTTTACTTCTTTTTCCCATTATCCTAATTTGTAAGGCACAGATTTGCAGGACTGCCTTTGTTAGGAGGATTCAGGCTTTATCCAGGTCTTCACCCATACAAGTTATATATCTTTCTCTAATATTGCCAAGAGTGCTTTTTGAGGTGGTACAAGTGCTTGAGGGTACAAGTGTGCACACGTTTAGGATTGTGAGTCTGAAAGGCTTTGCATGCTTGGGATAGCTAATGTGAAAAACAGCTTGTCATTCGGTTTGGAGTGACATGTTTGACTTAGGACTAAGAGAGATGGTAATGTGGTATTTCAGTAATCTTGGGAACCAGATACTTGTCTCTGCTTTTGTCCAAGGAATGATGATTTTCTTTTTGACACTGCAGAGTCTCACAGGCGAATAAAGCTATCCTGGAAGTAAATGTGCCTCTTCTAGATGTAGTTCTGCTGTGTTGGAAAGTCTTCTGGAGGATTTATTCAAGAATTTTGGAAGCCTTCTGCTTTGACACAGTATGACAGTACAGTGCTGGCTAATAGCTGTGTTTTCAGTGGGTATTTAGCCTCTAGTATGTTATTTTAAGTGGGAAGTGCTGGAGAATTTTTTTTTTTCTACAGAATGAAATTATGAACAATTCTCAGGAATGTATGAAAACTGAATACTAACATTGCATTGATGCTTGTGATGCAAGACAACTAGTATAAATTTAGTTCAGAAGAAATATTTTTTTCTTTTAGAAAATAAATAGATTTTTAAATATTTTATAAAGAAGGTGTTTGAACTGTGAAGAAGATTCAGCTGGAGTTTTCTGAGTGTCTGAAATATTGGGAGTTGCTTTGTACAGCATGCTAGTATAGTAGTGGGTACTAAGTTTTATATATCTATACCTCCTTCTCCCTTCCCCCCCGCCCCGCTTTCTGTGCTGGTGACTCATGTTATTGTTGTCCTCAAAATGTTTGAGATAGTTAAGGGTGTACAGGCCATTAAAAGCTCATGGCAGGGTTTGGCTGTAGCTGCATTATTTTCTCCAAAGGTGTTTCTCCAACGTCAGCCTGAAATACCTGAGTTTTCTAAATCTCCTTTTCCCATCAACTCACAAGTGATGTATGCTCCCATGCCATCAATGCCCCTGCCCCCCCCCAAGTCAATATTGCATTTATAAAAATAGGAGAGTTACTTAACTTAACTCTAGCTTTTGAGCCTTACACAAAACTCACTGATATAAACATTAAAATATTTCCATTAGTTTAGGATAACAGTTTCTACAGTCTCAATGTAGGATTAGTAATTAATTTTAAGTTATCTTTTTCTAGCATGAAAGCTACTGTCAGCCTCACGGAAGAAAAGGGTTAGATGGGGGAGGAGAGGGAAGATAATTTTTCTTGTCTCTAGAAGATCAAAGTATTTGCTTCTTCCACCTCATGAGCACTTGGCAATTAAAGACTCAGTCCAGAAAAATCTTTGTTTCTGAGGCTAAACCGAAGATGGAAGGGCTGAGAGGTGCTGGAACCAGGATCTGCAGTTTGAGATGGGAACTTATGTGCTTCGTAATAGCAGAAGAAAGAGCACCAGGCATAAGTTACACAGCTTGACTTTCACCTCCCAGCTGGTGCTCACAGTTAAGCATTTCAGTTTGCTTTGTGAATTACAGGCTTTAATAAAAGAATCTGTGAGAGAGAGGAAATCCTGAAGCAGCAGAGATTTTCTTTGCACAGCATCAACTTTTGGTTCTAAATGGTTGTAAATAGCTCAAGAAGTAGTTGCTCGTTTGCTTTTAGCTTTTTCAGTAGTTCCCAACTAGTTCCCAATATTTAATTTTTATGAAGTCAAGTTGCATCTGAATGTTTGGGTTTTTTTAATGGTGCCAGCTACTTTGGGCTATTTAATTAAGATATGCTCGGATCTAGAGGTAGTTAACAAGCAGGAGGTTTGTTTCTGCTATTGTTTTGTTTAACCTTGTATCAATGGAAGTTGTAGCCATTCATATGCCTCTAATATATTTTTGTTTATTCTGCCACCCAGGCAGATGGCTGGCTGCTTGGAAGTGGTGGGAATCCAAACACTTCTTACTAGTGAAACTTCATTAACTCTGTTTCTGTGGTGCTTCCTTCTGTGCTGAACTAGTCCTGTTGGCTGCTTAGTCACTTTGGTGACAAAAAGAGGATACAGGCATTTGTTTTCTGTAGTAGTTGCACTTACATTTTAGTAGCAAATAACTGTTCCAAACATCAGATCTGAACAGCTGCAGTTGATACAAAAGTTCAAATCCATTATGTACTTTGAGAAGTAGGCTGTGTTGAGTAGAAACTGTTGGCTTTTTTCTTAATGTGCCTGAATATTTTACATATGCTGATATGATCCATCCAAGCCACCATTCTGCTAATCTTTGTGTACTTGGGGGCCTCTGATCCAATAAAGCACTTAAGGACTAGCCTAACTTTAAGCTTCGGAAATGCCTTATCAGTGTCACTGTGGTCACTTGAACAGTTTAAGCATGTGTTGAGTGTTTTTTCTTGCTGAGGCCTTCTGTCCTTGGTTGCCTGTTTGTTAAATTCTTAATTTCCTTTATCAGTACTTTAGAAAAAAATAATGTGTACAGATAATGTTAAAATGCAGCATCATCTTTTCTGTGAACTGATATAAGTCACTAATACAGTTTTGGGGAGAGAGTGTTTATCTCATCTCAGCATGATTTTCTAGCCATTGTTTAGCTTATTTACTGTCTCTCATGGACCTTTTGTTCCTCTGAGAACTGCACTTGAAGCAGATCTGATTATTTGTCTTAGTGCTATTTGTAATCCTGTTATTCTTGCTCCCACCTCCTTTCCTTGCCTTGATAATATATGTTCAGGTTTGGGGTACTGCCAGACCTTTCCCTGGAATGACAAATTTTCTTTTTATTCCTCTCTCTCTGTAGACTTTAGTCTTTAGATCATTATTGATTTACTTATTTGTACTTCTTTTACTACCATCATGTCACAAGGACATCTGTGGCTGAATAGATGTTAGTGCATGGGCCAGACACAAAGCCAGTGAGCTATTTAAGTCTTGCTAAAGTAGTACACGGCTTTAAGGAGAACACAAGGAGCGTGGTTGGACAGATCGGCAGATGCCTCAGTTCCTCTGTTTCTGTGTCAGCCTTGTGTAGAGCGTAAACAGGAACTTGAGGATGTTCCTCCATTGAGTTGCTCAACCGCACGCTCAGCTGCAGGTGTTGTGTGTGGACTTCTCCTGGCCAAACTCCTGAACGCATTGCCTGTAGGGCTCTTTTGTGGGTTTTTAATTTTCTGTACCACACATTGGGTTTTGTCATCTGCTAGTTCATGTGAGGGTGAACTCTGATTTGTGCCTGGTTGTGATAAATGGAAAAATTTTAGGGTTTTTTTCCTCTTGGAGAAATTAAGCTTAAATTCAGTTGCGTGACTAAACCCATCTTTCTCTGAAGACTTGATTCTCACTTAATTTGATAGAATTTTGCATTGATTTTAAAAAGTGAAAGAGAATTCTTAGAGTTGTTCCTGTTACAGAAGGATAAAAATTCTACTTTTCTGTTTCATGTCCTTTCCTCCCTCAATTATCAGTTTTCTATCAGATTTGCAGTTTAGTATAAAACGTTGCTTATAATCAATAAAACACTGAATAGGCTTGGTTACTCAATGTAGAAAATTGCTTGGTCTTGTATCGTTAGCATTCAACTTCAGACTGCTCTGTTCTGTTGCCAAACTTTGCTGTGTTGCAAGAAGCTGCCGCAAAATTTATTACTGACAGGTACAATAGTTATTACAAATACTACACTATGCTAAAGAGAGATTTGTGTATTAAAATGAACAAGCTAAAAAAATAAATAACACCAAATCTATTTTTGTACAAATGTTTGATCAGTCTTAGCGTATTTTTTGCCATGGATAGCCTTAGGACAAGTAATATGAAGCAATACTTATGAAAGGTCCTGTATGCACTCATGTAGCCTGTAAAAGCTAGTCCGTGGTGGATTATGTTTTAGGAACTGAGCATATGAGAACTCAAGCTTGTGATTTTGACATTGCTGGATGGACACTGCTTAATACTGTTTTAATTTGCCTACCATGTGAGGAGGTGAAGTTCTGTAAGATATCTTTCCCTCTGACCTGTGACAACCAGGGTATCACATAATCTGTCTTATGAGTGTTTTATGTGCATGCCCGATATATAACATCAAAACCCACTGCAGCAGAATTTGAGGACTACATACATCGTGTCTGTTTGAAAAAACCCACAAATATAAAAATTAAACGTAATTTATTCTGGTGACCAGTGGCTCTATGTCTCACAGTGCTGGAAAACAATTTTCAGCATTCACATGACAAATGGTTCTGTTGCACTGATTTTTCCACATTTATAGCATATTTTGAAGACAGTCCAAAACAGCTTGCGGTTGATGACCTCTTGGGCATGTTGAAAGTGACGTTTTACTTGACAAACTCAGAGACATGTTTCAGGGAGAGAGTGTAAATACCCATAGGGTTTCTGTGTTGGTATCATTTGCAGGAACTGTTGAATCTGTTACCTGCTTACAGTGTTTAATGTTGGTAGGTTGTAATTTGCTAAGTTTGATGGATAAGTCTTTTAGAACTTGTTTTGTATTAGTGGTTAAGAAACTGAAACGAAATACATTTAGGACTGGAAACAGAGGTCAAATAGCACGATTAGCAGTATTAGCAGTTCCTGTGATTTTTGTTGCCCATATTACAATGTTTAGCAGTTTCTTTTAAAAGCTTATGTTCTGGAATCATCTGAATAAAGCAACAAAAGAAGGAGTTTTTTGTAAACGCTGTATTTACACCCTTAGAAAAGAAAATCTTAAAATGTGACTCCCTAAGGCTGAAGATTACAGAAATTAAATAAAAGTAGATGTATTTCAGAAATTGTGTATATGTTTATTAGCAATTCTTTTAAGTTTAAAGACACAGACCTGACTAGTAATTTTCTTTATTTGTGTTTAAAGGTCAATCAAGGTGTACAAACCCATTTTGGACTGCTGTAGACAACCAGGCTAAATGGTGTACAAGAACCTTTGTAGACTTAGAGGACTGCATCATGTCCTTGTGTGTGGTTCCAAACCATTCCCAAGGGTATGGTTCCAGACACTTCTGAAGAGTCTGGTGTTATATTGTTGATGCAAACTGCATTACAAAGTCTAACATCCAGCAGCATCTGAATTATGTCGCTGCAGATTTTAGAGTGGAAACTGTTTCCGAAAGAGACCCAGGGATGATGTCTTCCCTCATTTTAGAGTTGATTTGATTTGATCTACCTGTGAACAGGATATCAAGAGAAGACAGTGTCTGCAAGGTCTGGTGGAACCAAGTGATAAAAAAGTTGAGAATTATTGGGAGGAAGTGTGTTGTTCAGACCTTGAATTTTGTTCTTTCATTGGTTTAGATTACATTTCTAATTATAAACAGAAATACACATAGAAAAATAAATGCTATATACAAATTCATTGCTCTTGAATATTAACGCTGCAGTTATTTGCTATGCTTTATAACTGGGCAATGTATGGTTTTGTAGGATGCTGAGAAACGAACTCCTCTTCATGTTGCATCGTTCCTGGGGGATGCAGACATCATTGAGCTTCTCATTTTGTCAGGTAAGGTAGTGTCCCTCACTGATACTAACTGGTAAATTAGCTAATTTTAAAGCTACAGTGAATACCCAGCAAAGCTGTGTGAGCTTTGGGCAGTGCCTATTTCTGAGTTTCGTAGAGCTGGTTGCAGTTGTGATACAATTATAAAACATGCACTGTGACTGAGTGGAATTAATAAACAAAGCAACTAGTTTTTAAAAACTTCTAAAGTATTCAAACTGACAGTATCTGTGGATTCAGAAACTTGCTGAAGTACATATTTGAAATGTGGGCTCATGTCCTGGAGTACAAGCCAAGAATTCCTGTTAAGCAAAAATTATTATGGAATAATAGCAAAAAAGTTATGAAAGAGTTCGAATTGTAAGTGATATTTACATTAGAAATGTATTCTAAGAGTGGAGAAGTTGATTTGGAGAACAGAAACTGTGAAGCAGGATGTATCTAAAGAAAAAAAAACTTTCCAACTGTTTTAGTGACAAAAACCATGATCAAAATATGTCAGAATAAAGCATAAAGCAGTCATCTCTCAAGAAGTACACATAATTCATGGAAAACTCCTGGATGTGCTTGCAGATTTCAAAGGGAGTGTTTTTCTAAACTGGAGAAATGTACGGGTAAAGCTTATGGGGGTTTAAGAATGTGGAATTGAAAGGAACTTTATGGTACAATCTAACCCCTTGCAAGCAACCTTGCTATATGAATGGTTTCACAAATTATCAGACTGCTTCTTCAAATGAGTTGCATTTTTTTTAGACAGTTATTTCAGAACTATCAGTCCTGTGATTGCGAGGCACCTTCTAATTTCCAATTTTGAATCCCACAATAATTCAGGCTGGAAGGGATTTCTAGAGGTTACCTGATCCAGCCTCCTGCTTAGAGGACCAACATAATGATTTAAATGAATGTTCCTCCGCTGACAGGTTATGCTTGGGTGGGTTTTCAATATGCTAAATGCAAACATGAGTTTCTTCACTGGGAGGTAAGAGTTAATAAACTTCATCTGTGCACGTGTTCTTGCAGTGTGTTGGTGTTTATCACATACTGTTGTTTCAGTCTAGTGTGAAAAGATTGCAGGAACAATGTCTTTTTTCAAGTTTTGCAACTAACTGCACAGGCAGTATCCACATAAAGAGAAAGATGAAGCTGTTCTGCTCATTTCTCCTCTGAATCCCCATAACATCAAAAGATGTCCTGGTGAACATTCTTGTTTTCTGTCACGTTCCTAATGAGGGAAGGAGACTATCTAAATGTTCTTCTGGGATGCTTAGTTCCAGCACCTCACTGCCAAAATGTCATCAACGGACTATAGGGTTTGTCTGGTCAACAGCATAAAATGCAGGTGATATGTCTTGGCATTTTTACTATATCCAAGTGAGTGTGAAAAACTTATAATGTGGGCTTTTAAAAATCGGACTTTGTGTCAGTGGGACTGTGCTGGGGTTCAGTCTGCAGGACCTGTGTGGATCTTTCCCAACTAGCTCAGCATGACTCAAAATTAATCTTGTGTTGCATATTCTACCTGTTCATTGTCCTTTAATCTCTGAAGTATCATCACTCATGATGAGCATCAGTACTTGTATCCAAGAGCAGGTTTGGAGATTTATGAGGTTTGGAGGAGCAGATTTATGAGTTATTCTGAACACCACTTTGTTATTACGATCTCTCTGTGAACTAGGCTCCAAAGACAACAGCAGCATCTTCCCTTTGCTTCACCTCTTCATTCAGTAAACTGTATTTGTAAAAGTGTATCATAAAAGACTAATCTGATCATAACATTTAGTTGTGTAAGCAGAAAAACTTTGTTGTCGGACTTAAAATTGAGATGGTGTTTTCACAGAGAGAAAGCACAAAAATGCTTGCTGTTGGTGTCAAACAATCATATTCTCATCATGAGTAGAAGCTAGGAGGAGTAGCAACCCATTGCATTTTGTACAGGGCTGAGGAGAGAAATTAAATGAAATATGCATACTCTGAGATTTGTGGCCCCTGAACTGGTGGCAGCACAAGTAAATGTAGTGTCTAATGAATAAAACTTCTGCCCAGGTGGTTGGAGACAGACCAGAAATGGCTTTCTAGGTAGCCACTGAAATGGAGTCTGGAATTGATACAGGAGAGGGAGTGTCAGATCACTCAACTGGTATGAATCACCCCATTCCATTAAGTGTCAGAGCTAGGTAGATTTACACCAGCTTGAAGGTATGATCCATAATCATATGGTTCAAACCGGGGAAATGTGCTGTGTGGTTTTGTTTTTCCAGGCTACATGAAAGCAGGGAGCTTTGAGCATCTCTTCTCCTTTCTTTCAAGAAGGAGAAGGAACAGGGTAACCATCTCACATAAATGAAGTTCTGTATGATGACACAATCATGGATGTGCAAGAAGAACTGTCTGGGCAAATACAAGCTCTATTCTCATTTGTGCTGGTACCTTTCCTGCTCCTGGGCTTTGAGCTGGTGCCTGAGGGCATAATGTTTGAGCTCAGTCCCTTACCTCTTGCTCCCCCACCAAGGAGCTTGCGAAGTTGGCCATATTACCATGCCTTACTATTTCAGACAGCTCTGAGCTTCTTGGCAAGAAGTTGCACATTGGGAGTGTGCATGCAGTATTGACATCCATCCTTCATAAACTGCACCATAGCTGAGGAAAAGGACAAACCCTGGCATGCTTTGGAAGGGTTCCTGGTAAGCTCTGCCACACAGATTTTGGAAACGAGACTGTCACATGCGCAGCAGGTTCTGGGCCACCCCTGTTGTATAGGCAGCAGGGGAAAGTGCTGTGTAACCTGAACACACAGTCAGGGCTTCTTCTTTTATGGCAGGCTAAAGAATAGGCAGGTTGGAGAGGCAGCCTTCTCCCTGCCTTTTCCGTGGCTTTGAGACTCGTCCTTGGGGATTAGGAGTATCCCCTTTGGGTGAAAGTTTACAGGATGTCCCAGGACTATCTACTCACTCCTTCATGAGTGACCCAGGACTTGTGCGCTCTCACCAGGTGGGATCCCCAGGCCACTTCCCTCCCTAGCAAGTGACTCAGACTTGCCTCCAAGGAGATCCTGCCTACCTCCTGTTTCTGACATGTAGGTGTTCAGTTCCTGTGTTCACATCTAGCCACAGTGTTGTGTTGCTCTCATGTTGTGGGTCCCAGTTCCATCTATCGGGTGGTGCCACTCTGTTGTTACATTTTATTTGTGCTGATCTTTGCATTGTGTCTGGGGGTGTGTATGAGGTGGGGGGTCATTCCTTATATTTTTGTGTGCCTATTGCTGTGTCTCATAGCAGGAGTTGGAAAGGTGCATGTTAATAATGTCATTAATAGGTTAAAGAGTAGAGTTTCCTTCCTCTGTTGTCCATCTCCGATTTCAGAGATTTAGACTACAGAATCTAGATTTATTAGAGACCTGTGGATTTGGCAGATGTGCTGGATGGAAAATTGTACTTTGATTAGGATAAAGAGATGTTAACTTTATTCCCGAAAGCCAGCATCAGGTTGTTTATTTCATATCTCAAAAGAACAGAGGCAATTTCAGATTTATTTCCTCTTTTGGCAGAAAAATTTAAGAGTGAAAGATGGCAAAGATTACAAAACAGCCATATTAAAGAAGAGTGGATTACAGAAAGTTTCCTCTCTGTTGATTTTATCTGTAACGTTATATGTTATGTTGTCTACCTCAGCCTCACAGAGCAAATCCAAGAGCCAAGACTTTCCTTCAGGCCCATTGGTACAAGCCCTCCGAAGGGCAGAGTGCCGAGGATGGGGCTGAGAAAAGGCTTTTCTCTGGAGAGGTTTTTTTTTTAAGTGTATATTTTATGGGGTGGGTCAGTGCTGTGGCTACCTTAAAGGATGTTAAGGAAAATTTTTAAAGCAGCTTATCTTTTAGCCGGCTGAACATGAGCCAGCAGTGTGCCCAGGTGGCCAAGAAGGCCAATGGCATCCTGGCTTGTATCAGCAGTAGCGTGGCCAGCAGGGACAGGGAAGTGATCTTACCCTTGTACTCGGCACTGGTGAGGCTGCACCTCGATGACTGTGTTCAGTTTTGGGCCCCTCACTACAAAAAGGACATTGAATTACTCGAGCGTGTCCAGAGAAGGGCAACGAAGCTGGTGAAGGGTCTGGAGCACATGTCGTAGGAGGAACGGCTGAGGGAACTGGGGTTGTTTAGTCTGGAGAAGAGGAGGCTGAGGGGAGACCTCATCGCCCTCTACAACTACCTGAAAGGAGGTTGCAGAGAACTGGGGATGAGTCTCTTTAACCAAGTAACAAGCGATAGGACAAGAGGTAATGGCCTCAAGTTGTGTCAGGGAAGGTTTAGACTAGATATTAGGAAGTATTTCTCTACAGAACGGGTTGTTAGGCGTTGGAATGGGCTGCCCAGGGAGGTGGTGGAGTCCCCATCCCTGGGGGTGTTTAAGAGTTGGGTTGACATAGCGCTGAGGGATATGGTGTAGTTGGGAACTGTCAGTGTTAGGTTAATGGTTGGACTGGATGATCTACAAGGTCCTTTCCAACCTTGATGATTCTGTGATTCTGTGATCTTTTCAAGGAAGATTGTGCTATGAAGGACACCGTATTCACCATTATGAGTGAGTTATCAGCCCTCTTTGTCCTTATAAATACGGGTTAATTCACAGAGTGTTGCAGGAAGCGCATTGAAACATGGTTAACATTGGTCCAGAGTGAAGAGAGTGACATTGAATTTCCGAGTGACTTTGAGGAAGCATTGTGGGATGGGTTTGAAAATTTAAGCTTCTGATTTTTAGACACAGTTCATTTTACATGCCTTAGCATGTTGTAGCACACTTAGTCTTCAGAGTTGGATTTCTGTGTGCCTCAGTGCTTTCAAAGAGCTGTCCCCTGGGCTGTCACAGGATGGACATTCAAGTTTGTGAAGTGTAGAGGACACCTTTGAAAACATGAGCATTGCTCCCTGACTGCCTCCACTTGATCTCCTTTAAAATGACAGATATTTTCTGTCCCTGAAAGAGAGCATCAGTGCTGGTGAAGTTTCTTTGTTATCGTTATCCATTGCATGCAAGGAACTGCTGGGAACCTAAAAGCTGAATTTTGGTGAAGGAAATGGGTGGTACAGAGGGAAACATTTTGAAGTCTCTTCAGAAAATGTGCACCTCAGTAAATGGACAACAGTGGCCCCTGTAACAGGCGGCAACTGAATTGTGCAGCTCTTTAAAAACAGAATCACAAATATATTCAGCAGATGCATTGAATTAGATATGTAAGAGCAATTTCACTTTGTCACATAAAGACTCCCAAAGCACAGAGGTAAAGGGATGTGGAAAACAGCTGAAGAAGAAAAGGCTGATAGCATGCTGTGTATTATTTTATTTACACTGGTATTGTTTTGCTTTTATTATTTTCTTTAACTGTTTTCTTGGCAACTATTTCAGTTTCTCAGAGTGTAAGTGGATCAGTGAAAGGCATGAATAGGTACTGATGGAGACACTTCCCTAGGTTTTCTAATCATCTTCATGTTCACCAGTGCCACTGGAATTGTTGAATGATATGTTTGTCACACTTCACTACTCCACACATAAGCCTTTCTGATTTGCAACCATCTGCTTGTAGGAGTTAGTGAATGAGTAGAAATAAACCAAAAGAAACCTTAGTTAAGAACATAAGGCAAAAAACCAAGGCAAATACAAAATAAATTTCTAAACCTGAAAAGAGGTATTTGGTGGCAAGCATTAGGAATTCATCTAGGCAATTTGCATCCCCAAGACCCCTACCAGGCCAAATCAGTATAAGGTAAGGTGCCTTGGTGTCCCGTCTGTCAGCTTTCTGATGGTGGAGGAGTTTGTTGCCTTAGTCTTTCTAGAGCCTCGGGCAGTGTAGGCAAAGGGCAGGATACTAACATGGATCAACTGTAATGGCCTTTTCATGAAGACAACAGGAGCTAACAGCTTCCTTGCTTAGACAGATTCATTAGACAACTCTTTGAAACTGTTGCCTTTTCCAAAGGGTGTTTTTCCAGAGGGCAGGTTGTACCACTAGGTACCAGGTTCTGAGGTGAGTTAGGAGGATTGCCTCCAATTGTTGCAATAGTTATGAAAGTGGTTTTCTTTTCCTTGCAGCCAAAAAAGTTACATCCCAACTTGTGGAAATACGAAAGAACTTGTTTCTTGTCTGATTATCTAGTACAATTCCCAGTAACCACTGTGATTCAGAGGCAGACACCTTAATATTCCTGAGAAATGGCTCTCAGAAAGTACTTCTGATTCAGAGAGTGTGATTTATTAATTACAGGCTTTTGCATGCATTTAAGTTATGGTGCAAAATGAAGCTTAAGAATCCCTTTGTTCATGAAGTTCAGAGGCTCATCCAGGCTATGTGTATGATGCCTGTTCTTCTCTGAAATTTTTCTGCATGTGCTGGTCTTCTCAGACTAGTACTGCTACCAGCAGACCTGAGAGGTACAATGTTTTCAGGTTAAGCGCTTTTTAAAATTAGTGTCTCTAGTCCTTCTCACTAGATTGCCTTTCTGGGGTATCACATTAGTGAATAGCTTTAATGTTTCTTTCAAAGAAATGTTTTATCACACAAATGTACAGGATCCTTTTTCTTGTCTGCAGTCAGCCAGCACTGCTGTAGTTATCCTTTATTCTGGCAAGCGACCCCAAACCCATCCTCTTGCACAGCTGTTCTTTGTTGGAGTGCACGTTAGTGCTGAACCACACAGGAGGCGAACAGATAGTCTTCTTCATCCCTCTTCTCCTGATATTTGCTGAATAACATCCACAGAAGCAGAGGTGTAGTAAGTGCCCAGTTCTCTCCTCAACCTGAGCATTTACCAGTCCTGTTTTCTTGGTGCTGGCAAGATTTGCGAAGCAGGGAAGCAGTTACGTCTTTTAGTGGTCTGCCTGATGGAGCTGGAAACAAGAGGCAGTTGTTCAGGCTCATTCCTTTCATTATGTCTGCAGACAGCAGCAGTGCTCCGAGCAAAGGGTTGCTTTTTTTCCCCAACTGTATCAGTTGATCTAAAAAAATGCATATACATAGACATACATGAACATACGTACATACATATGTCATCCCCTACAACAAATATTCCTTCTTTTGGGCCCTGTAAACAAAGCAACTCCTGATAATAGCCTGATCTATCCAGTTCCTTTCCTTCCAAATCACGCTTCAGCTCCTATCTGTCCTGGATCTGGAAGTGCATTTCCAAGGTGAACATGGTGCCAGGAGAGTCCTGGGGAGCACTGAGAGTACCACATATGGCTCAGCTCTTGTTACTAGGAAGCGGTGGGGCAAGGCTTTCAGTGTTGCACCCAGGGCATGGATGTAACCTCTGCTGTTTACTTGCAGGCGCTCGTGTTAATGCCAAGGACAATATGTGGCTGACTCCTCTCCATCGAGCAGTTGCTTCAAGAAGTGAAGTGAGTAAGATTTGATTACCCTGCTTTTGCACATAAATTACATGCTGGCGGAAAAAACAAACCATTGTGAGCCCTAGTAGGTAGCACAGTGACGCAAATAGGGAAAGCATTTTCTGTGTGCAGGGCCTTTAGCATTGCAGCTGGAGGCCAGCTTTTACAAGTTATTGAGCCTTAATGTGGTTGATTTTCACTTTGTGGAATGCTTTATGTTACCATAGCAAGTCATATTGAGCAACCATCAGCTGGAGTGGGTGACTGGGACTGAAGTGTGATAGAGTCCACAGTGGTCTACAGTGGTCACGTCATCTTCAAGCGGTGAAATAAAGAGGAATAAATCCATATGGATGTATGCATGCTGTGCGTGTGCCAGAAGGGAGTGGATGTGTATGAGATCCAACACGTATTACCACATAGTTTGTTTTGGTTAATTGCATTTCAAGGCATCCATTAGGTTTTCTGTTAATGCATTTGATTCATGCATAAAGAAGGCTTAGCCCATATTTCTTCTACCTGACAACTAGAAATCTTCTGGCATCATGTACTTCTTCCGTTGCTATCTCAAAAAGGAGCAGCAATAACTATCAGGAATGCAGCTCAGGCATGACTGTGTTTTCAACTGCACCATTATTCTTGGCTTTCCATTTTGGACCTCCCTGTATACTTTTATCCTCCTAATACTTAGTTAACACTGAGCCCAACCGAACTGGCTGCTGGGGAGGAGGGGAGGGGTTGTAAAAGAGACAGAGGGTGGCTGTCTTCCAGAGATTGATGGACTTGAATCACCTCCGTAACAGTCCCAGTGCTTGCCAAGCCTGGAGGCAGGAATCCTGGGCTCTCTTCTGAACTCGGGCATTGTTTGGCTGCTGGCTGAGCTTCCCAGCTGCTGGCATCCACTGAAACCCTCTGAAAGGAATATCTGATAGAGTATGAATGCTGTAATGAGGCAAAATACAAAAAGCCATGTTGGAAAACAAAGATCAGACTTAAACCTTAAAAAACAGCCACAATCTTTCTGGTGCGGGAATTGCAGTGTGCTTGGTTTCTTTTTTTGGATGTGTCAGAGTACATGATTTTTATTGTCAATGACAGTCCTAACAGAAAATGTACGTCTTTCTGTGGGTTTGTGTCTCATCTTTAACTCTTTGTCAACTGAAGGCCAATTGCACAATAAGAAACTGTCTTCCATTGTGTCAGCAGTTCTGGTACCTCAAAGTGAGTACCCAGGTGCAATAGTGAGGCAGCAGGGGAAGGCACCAGTCTTTGATGCCTTTCCGTGGTCTGGTATATATTTCATAAACACGCAGAGCTTTCTTATCCTGATCTTTTTTCTTTGTTATTTATATGATAATTGCTACTTTAGGTAACAACTTTGAAACAAGAATCAGCATTTTGAGGCTCTTTTGGTGCTGCTTTTACTTTATTACACAACCTAACAAATGTGCAATATATATTCAATATAATAGAACAAAACTGATGGTGATAGTAGTAGATATCAGTAGGTGAAATCATAGTTCACATTGATTGTAGGAGATGAATTCATGGTCCAAAAGTTGACCAGTAGGACTTGATGTGGTTTTTGAAGTTCCTGTGAGCACAGTTGCTTTTAGAATGACCACCTATGAGTTTTAGGTTTTATTATCAATCTTTTACCATGAAGCTTTCACAGGATTTGGAAGCTGTCTCCTTGCACCCTTTTATAGATTGCTTAAAAGCATGAACACATTTTTACTTAAGTCTTAATGATTTTTCAAGTGGGCTTTAGGGATTTAAATGTTTATTTACAAATCAACAGCCCTCAGGTGTGTCTGTGCAGGATTGTTGATGGATGTATCAGCTTTCAGCCTTATACAGTCTGAAAAAGTAAAGAGATTTCACTCTGATAACTTGGGATAGCTAGAGACACCGAACACAGAGGCTTACACCATGGCTGTGGCCTGCATGCACATATAGAGATTATGTTAATAAAAAGGGATACCTCATGCTCTCAAAAGCAATAAAATTAAAACTTATTCATAAAGATTTTAACACCTTGATCCCAAATCTGTTAGAGCAGCAGATTTGCAGATGTAAACAAAAATGTGCAAATGTTTTTTTTTTTTAAAGTCTAAATATTTTTAGCTTAGACTTTTCAGTCCTTACTATTTACTTTTAAAAATTCTCCTGTAACATTTTCTTTCCTTCATTAAGAGTCAAAGTGCATGAATTTTCCTTCTGACTTCATGTCCCAGCTGGGGAGGTCTCCAGTGAATTATATTTAAATGACTTTTAAAATAGTAGGCCTGTAATATGAAAAACAAAATCTTGTTGAGACATCAACAGTGATATATCATTATTGGTGCTCTAAGAGATGCAATGTCACTAACTGAACAAATCTGTAGAGGACAGTTTGTGAGATGGCTGTAGAAAATAAAGACAAAGAACTAAAACTCCTAGTAATGGATGTACTGTTGATACAGACGGCAGGCACTCTCCCGGGCCATTCTAGATACAAAAGTGCTATTTAAAGACACTGTATGGGTATGTTACTAATTAATAAAATTTTGGCTGGGCTTACCAGAAAACTTTTCGGTTTATGGAGAAAGAATAAGGTACTATGTAGGACTAGGGCTCTCCCACTTACCAGCTGTGAGTTGTAATTAGCAGACAAGGCTACTTGAATGCTACTGTGTCCCAGTGGTTTCTCTGTATTTTGTTTGTTTGTGGCGAAAAAAGGAAGAAGAAACAAAATGTAATTTTGAAACTTGTTTTTTCATCTGAGTTGTTTAATGGCAGATGCATGAGTAGAAGCAGAAAAGAAGTGATTGTGAATTCTCCAGTGAGGCAGTCTCTCAAGATAGAACAGTACATTTTCTCACTGGGAAATATTCACTTTTAACCAAGAAAATTAACCTTAAAAGATGGTGTTTGGTCTCAAGCTGACAGAATGGATGTTGCAGTGAAGACCTTTGGCCTGGCCTAGCCCTTGGGGAGGGAAGGAATGCTAATGCTAGCTTGGGGACACCAGCATCAACCCTTGCCTGTGATTCTCATGTTTTTGCAAAGCTAAAATTTTGTTTTCACATATTCTGTTTTATTTTCTCCTTTTTCCTGTTTATAAATAAAACTTACACAATTTGCTATGATTTTACTGTCCAAAATTATGTGGTTTTCATTTTGTAAATCATTTCTATAACAGTGAGCTCAAATAAGTACATTCATTTCTTCAATGAGAGCACAGTTACGATGTCTGAAGTACTGAAGGTTAATTGATGAAGCAGGTTGGGCTCTCTGCATAGGCAACTTTGTACATGCTAAAATCAAACTGGGAAATTTTGATTGTGAGGACACTGCTCTAAATGGCAGCAGAGGTGACGTACTCTGGCATTTGAATCAATGATGCCATTTCACTAGCCTGAGAGGTCGTTTTGATAAATGTTGGTCTCTCTCCCTCCTCCTGGCCATGTCTAATATGCATAAGTAATATGCATAGGTAATATGCTCGAGCTGTCAAGGAGGTGGACCATGTATTTATTCGAACTGCTCGGTTATGAATATAACTGTGTTGCCGTTGCAGGAAGCAGTGCAAGTATTGATTAAGCACTCAGCTGATGTCAATGCTCGGGACAAGAACTGGCAGACACCATTGCACGTGGCGGCTGCAAACAAGGCAGTGAAGTGTGCGGAAGTCATCATCCCCATGCTGAGCAGCGTCAACGTCTCTGACCGAGGGGGGCGGACGGCGTTGCACCATGCAGCTCTGAATGGCCACATTGAGGTGAGTTGTTTAAGAGTGTAATTGATAGTTTGTTTATTTATTTATTTTCTCAGTTCAAACAGTTGACCTGCTGTGGCTGGGTCTAGACTGAACCCTGTATCCCTGACTCCCACGATTTCTGTCATTCAGCTGCTTTCCAAAATGTGTAACAGGTTTCCTACCTGCGGAAACAAGACAGTGGCTGGAAAGTACCTGTGCAGAGCCAGCATGCAAGTGAGATGTGCATGCAGACTTGGAGAGCTGGCTGTGCCACCAGCTCCAGCAACTCAAGCGTGTCCTTGGCTCTTTTAATCTTGACTGCCTGTGAAAATATGAGTGGCAGAATGGGAAGAAGGGAAAACTGGTGGATTCATTGTGGATTCATTTCATAATGAAGAAATGTTCAGCTGTGTGAGATCCAGTCAGTCTGCTTTTCTAATTAGTCTTCTAGAAAATGTGTTTCTGGATTTTCTACTTATCTTATACAAGCAAAGCCTTCCACTCTAATTACTGTTTCTATATGAAAAAAGCATACTTTTGTAAATAAAGCACCTATGTAAAGGGTTTTGCTACCATCTTTAGATCTGGGTGCAAGGATCCTCTTTTGCCCATTCCACACCTGAAGATCTAGATATGGAATAACAACTCTTAGACTGAGACAGTAGGTTTCTGTCAAAAAAAGTTGATCAGTTGTACTGAAATTAAAAGAAGGAAGAGGAATGGTAGTTCCTGTAAAACAGTGATGGTGTTTGGATTTTAAAATGCTGCACTGTAGGAAAGAGACAGTAATGCTTGAGTCTAACCGTCATAATCTAAAGCTCCCGAATTTTTGGATAGATTATATCAGAAATGTTAACTGAATATATGCTGTTATTAGCTGATCTCTGTGGCAAAGCAGTGTACGAGAGGAGGACAATCATCCAGCTCTGCAATTTATGATTTTAGAATGTTGTGTTGAAAAAGACATTTGTTGAATGTGTTTTCCATTCAGTTTTCTTTCTTTTTTCCCCTGATTTTCTTATGTTTAATGTTGGATGACTGTCAATGGGGAAAGCAGCTTTTCACCTCTTAACCGTGCTGTCTAAAAGGCCAGCGTCATATGCAAAGCAGCCTGGTGCCTGTCCGCACCACCATGGGCACGTGAAAACCACTGTGGTGTGGCAAAAAATAGACACTCCTTGTTGAAAGATCAAGCAGATTTTAAGGTTTGTTACTCCACGGTCTGGAGGAATCTTGTCCCAGTCCACAAGAAAGCCCCTTAAATTGGTCTTAACTAAAAAACTAAGAGCAATGTTTCTCTTCCAGGCCCGTTTATCTTCCAGGTTGTTTGCCAAGCTGAATTTGAAGCACACTGAAGTAGCAGCACCCTGCATGCTCTCAGCCCCCTCTGTGGACACAGAACTTGGTCTGGTTACTTGTGGCCGTCACTGGTCCATGACATTAGTGCACACAGCTTTGAACATTCTTTGTGTAATTCCCAAATTTATCATTCAAAAGCAGGATTTTGTGGTCCCAGATTTATTGCTAGAATGACTTGTTATAAACTGTTGAGTGTGTGATCTACAGGGCTGATTTACTTGCTGTTGTTACTTCTAGATGGTGAACCTGCTCTTAGCCAAAGGGGCAAACATCAATGCTTTTGACAAAAAGGACAGAAGAGCTCTTCACTGGGCAGCGTACATGGGTAAGGCTTGGGCTGTTGCTCCTTCTTTTTAATTTCCTATTCACAAACCAACAGCATGTTTTAAAATGGGTAAGAGCAGACCTGACTGTGGAAAGTGAGCATTGTATTCACCCTGAAGAGTGAAGGGTTCAGCTGATCTAAATACACACTGCCCATTTATGGCTTTGCAGCAGGTGAGAACTTGGCTGTGATCTCCTTTTTAACACAGTTAATTGTGGGATTTTTGTGTTGCTTTTTTCATTTTGGTCTTTTTATCCTGATTGTAATTCTAGCCTGAAGTATATTTGGGCTTGAAAAAATACAGATTATATTTCTGTCAGCTTTTGCTAAAAACTACTTCATGTAAAATGCAGATCAATGCGATCATAAATTTTGCCATTTATCTATGTTTATAAGTAGCTAAGTTATGATATTGTTAGGAAGCACTTCATAGACTTTCTTTCTGTTAGGAGCAAATTGTTGTCTTTTTTTCCAGAGTGGACAAGAGCAACCGATTGGTCTATTCAAAACATCACTGATGTTACCAAATACTGCCTAATTAAATCAACTGACCTTATCATTCCTTTTAAGTTAAAGGAAGATTTCTTATAGTGGGGCATTATTTAAAAATACTAGGACAAGGTTGCCTGTGATAGTGGTCACACTTGTTCAAGATCTTTTGTTGGCCTTGCAGTATATTCCAGATTACTATTTGTGAGGTGTTGTGTGCTCTTGGCCAGGAACTGTTTCATCCGACTAGTCAAAATCTTGATTTTAATCTTGGCACTTTTGGAAATGACATAATAGGAGATTTCAAACTGTGAGAAAAGCATATTGTGCATTTTTTGGATATACACAGACAGATGGAAAGACTCTTGCCAATGAATGTGATTTGGCTGTTGAGCTAGCAAGCCTTGAACTCCACTCTGTAGAGGTGAAAGGTTTTTATGTTGTGCCGTGCAATTCCACATCTCTTTTGCTTAATTATTTTCAGAAATTCATGATGTACTTTTCAAAATATTTAGATAGCATTTAAGGCCGAAATTAGCAATGAGATTGTATGTGTAATTTGGACAGAATTTAGACAATGAGACCTGAGCATCTTGTTGTGTAAACCCTCACATAGTTTCTCAAATGCTTAAATGTCTTTAGGCACTTTGGACTTCATCTATGAAGTTTCCTAGTTCCTGCCCATGACCAGAGTTGCCTCTGTCATGCAAGTGCTGTACAACTCAGATGGTGCACAGCTTTATATGGTGTTTGGCATAATAAATTTTTAATTCTAAGAAAGACAGCTCTGCTTCAACTTGAAGCAATGAGGACTATTCCTCAGCCTTGATTTAATTTTTGTGGTTAGGGCACTATCTGGGAAGGCAGACCAGATGGTTTGAGACCTTCAGAGAGAGGAGGAAACTGAAGATACACATGGGTTATAAGTTGCATTTTGAGATGCTCAGCTCTTCCCCTGTATTCTGTAGGGAGATCCTAATTCAGGGGTAGGCGTTTTGATCCTGAAGACAGATGTCCCATTGATCTGGCAGTCAGATCTCAATCTGTGTGACTGTTGAGGCTATTGCAGTTATTTTAGTTTGCAGACTAAGTATGTGTGTGTAGACTGAGTTCAGATTCAAACATTTTTAGACCTATATTCAGGATTTTTTGCACAGTTTTGTGTTAATGATACAGTTTTGGAGATTCAAAAACCTGATCCACAGATCAGCGGATTCAGTAGAAAATCTTGTGTTTGTATTGGTAAGCTTTGGATCAAATTCTGCACTCATTTAAAATTTAGTTTTCTGTGTCCTCAATGGTGCTAGAAAAGAGGATACCTTCATTTTATCATTTATTTATTTTGTAATGCTAACAAAAAAACAGTGTTAGCAGTCGTGTTTGCACATAACATCAGTAGGATGCTGTTTTGGGAGACTTGTATTATCATGCTCCTGTGCTCACTGTTCTTTCTGTAACAGGGAGAATAAAATATAAACTGTTATTTTTAGAGAAATAAATGGGAAAGAGGTGTGGTTTTGTTCTTTTAATAACTGGAAAACTAATTCAGTAAAGAGAAATTTGACACATCTGGTGAAGGTGAATGCATGGATTTCTTGACACGGCTTGGAGCCAAGATTAAGAACATTTTCGAAAATGCTTTTTTTCCTTTGTAGAACTGTGGGAGCATTGTGAAACAGCAGTGAAAGGGGCAGTGCATTAGCAAGAAAGCAGTACTCTGGGAGAAGTGATGCTGTAGGATGGTATACTCATTGATTACTATCTTTCATCTTTTGAAGGTCACCTGGAAGTTGTTGCCTTACTGATTAATCATGGTGCAGAAGTGACTTGTAAAGACAAGAAGGGTTATACCCCACTTCATGCAGCTGCATCCAATGGACAGATTAACATTGTGAAACACCTCCTTAACCTGGGTGTAGAGGTATGTGGTAAAGGGCTCTTTGTGGCTTCCGTGTTTCTCCGTATTTGGAGATATTCTTTTCTTCTTTCTCATGGATGCTGCTACAGACATTGGCAGAGAGCTTCTAATGAAAATAGTTCCCATTTTCTGGACCACCTTGTACTTCATGTGGTTTATTGGTTCAAGAGCCAGGAAACATTCTGGAATAAAAGATGTCTGAAATGGACAGTAAATTCCAGGCCACCTTGCTGAAGAAATCAGGAAATATATGCCATTTCTGCAGAGGAAGATGGAATAATGAAATTTACCTTGGCTCAACATTCCTTTTGATATGATGAGTGGTTGTTCTCAACATATATACTGCATACTTTACTAAATAGCAGTCCGGGCTGTTTAAGTTTAGGAACCTGTATTTCTACTGTAGCTGATGGAGGGAAGGAGAAGGATTATTTTCACTCGGAAAAGAACTTTTTTTTCAGGGCACAGACTTCTCTTAGTGTAATATTGTCAAGTCAGTGGTTCAAAGCAGCAGCGAGATGACCAGAAGGACCTGCATGAGTTAATCAGAGATGTCAAATAAAGCCACTGCATTTTCAGCTGACTTGACCTGTCAAAAAAATGTCAGAAGTCCGCGTTCACAGGCTGTTGACTGTGAAGTTGAAGGGGAATAGGTGTTTCCTGTTATTAGCAGTACTGTGCTAATAACTGTCTTTAACTTCCACATTCTCCACCACTGGGGATATGATTTTTGAGACACCTGTATTTCATGGAAGGGTATTCATGTAGTCCCTGAGTCTTTTTTACAATCTGTCTAGTCCTATTTTACAGAACAGCAGCTGAATACTAAACCAGTCATCAAGAAGTAACATAATCTTAATTTAATCTTCGTAATACTGAGCTACTGAAAGTGGTTTCTTATTGAAGTGTAAATGGCTGTGCAGTTTCACCTCCCCTTCACTCAGACACCTTCATTCCCTTCCCAAAACAAATCTGTGGAAAGAGTTCTTAAGCGTGATTCTGTTCACAAAAATTCAGTAGTTGCTGTTTTAATTTTTTTTAAATAAAGATTGTGAGCTTTTTAATTATCCTACTTTCTCACTTATATGTAAAAGCTTTTCAGCTGTTAGGACTTTTGTCATCATCATCATTACACAGTCCTGCTATCAGCTTTAAGCTTTATACTGGCTTTAAGAAATTGCCAGTAGGATAAAAAGTTAATAATAGTAAAGGTAAAGCATTCCAAATTAAGGTCTCTGGGAGTATATTTTTGTCAATGAAATTTGCTGGTGAGAAATATACCCTATGACAGTTCAAGCCTCCAGCTATTTCCATTTGCAGTATGTGATGCATTATGTAAAATGGTAAGCTGATGTCTGTAATTTTAACTATGTCTCCTTGTCTCATTTTAGATTGATGAAATGAACATCTATGGAAATACTGCACTTCACATTGCCTGTTACAATGGTCAGGATTCTGTTGTTAATGAGCTGATTGACTATGGTGCTAATGTAAATCAGCCTAATAATAATGGATTCACTCCCTTGCATTTTGCTGCTGCCTCCACTCATGGAGCACTGTGTCTTGAATTGCTAGTGAATAATGGGGCAGATGTTAACATTCAGGTAAAACTTGCATTGCAGCTCTTCAGTTTTACTTTATCCTATTTTGCATACCCCAGGAGACTGGAAACTATAATAACGAGTACAGCATGGCTTTAAATCTTTGATGGAAGTAGAGTGATGCTGAGAATGTTGATCATTAAACTGTTTGGATGAGATTACTTCCCAGCAGAGGAGCTCTCAGTGCCTTGATAAATATAATGACAGCTTTAAACTCTAGGCCAGCCACTCTCCTGAAGGCATGAACCACTACTAAAATATAGTCCCAGGAGCTATGTCAAAATGTTATCTCAGAGAGTGGTGGTAAATTTTCCTTCCCCCTGCAATATGGATTTAATTAAAACTGAATCTAAAAAGTTCCTTTTGATTTTCCTGGGGAAGTAAGAACTGAAGGTTGTTTGTTTATCTGTTTTAGAGCCTGAGTTTACAAAGTCTGGTTGTTTAGGATATCTGAATGCTCTTGAGATAAATTGATACATCTTGATGAAGCTGAAAGGGACTTGCTGTTACCCAACAGAGGGTACTGGTATAGGTACCAGAAGACTTGAGATCTCTGAGTTCATATAAGATTTTATCTGCTTTACTTTAAACTCGGCATGTTTCAGTTTCCCACCTATAAAACTGGTCTCCGAGCATTTAACACCTCTTGCAAGTCCCCTGAGATCAGTGAATAGTCAGTGCACTATTTAAACTCAGAATTATTAAAATGAAATTAGGGACTGTGCTTGCCAATGAATGTGAAACCCCATGCCAGTAAACATGAAGTGATGTGAGTAGTGTGGTTGGTACCCTTCCATTGCTATTTTCTCAGCTCCTCGGCTTCCCCAGTCTCAGTTTTTTTCTCTAGAACCCGAAACATTGATCTCTACTCATTGTACCTTTCCTTTCATGTGCCTTCCCTGTTTTCTAATTGTCTTTTGTAGACATCCTGGTTTTGACTGCGTGGAAATTTATTAACCAAAACTTTTTAATATAGTGGCTTTTATTCTGGGATGTATGTGTAAAATGCAGATTGAGAAACAGGATATAGTTCTTGAATCTCTCAGAGACTGCTCCTACTCAGCTTTATGGTTCCTTCGCTTTTCTTTATTCCCCTTGTTGCAAGGGTTAGGGAAAATAATGACTGAATGGGAAATGTTACTTAAAACTAATATTCAGGAATAATATGTCATATACCTGTAGATTTCTAACAGGTGTTGTGTACAGCCAGGCTGTAAGGACGGGCTCCACTCCAGCCCATTTCCTACTCATTGCTGAGGAACTGTTTAACTTGTACACTTCTAACTTCTGCATTTACCATCATGTATAGATTCAGTCCTACTACGGTGGAGGTTTTATCTGAAGAACAGCTGTAGGATGTTGAGCTGAGAGACTTCAAATTGTTTCCACTGCTTTACATGCAAAATAGTTGGGTTTATGTTTTGTTTCTGTTAGAGTAAGGATGGGAAGAGCCCGCTGCACATGACAGCTGTCCATGGGAGGTTCACGCGGTCGCAGACCCTCATTCAGAATGGTAAGCTTCTGTGCCTATTTAATGACTCTCCAAAAGATTAGGCATTTCTAAGGTTGCAGTTTTCAGTTGTTCTGACCCAAAGTGCCAAAGGACTGCTCTGAGAGTTGCTTAGCTCTCCATTAGCTTCCGGCTTTGAGCTGCACTGACAGCTCTCATTCCAGCATGTCATCACAAATTGAGATTTTGGTTGTTAACAAAATCCTGTATTCCTTCAGCTGACTGTGGTCCAGCTGATCTGTTGTGATTCTTAACCTGAAAACAAGAGTTCAACTCTCTATTTAGGTCTTTTGGCAAAAGTTTTCTTCTCAAATTATTTAAAAACTAAAAAAAGAAAAAGTTTCTAGTTGTCCTCCCTTGGGGAGCCTGGTGTTGTTAGAACTCAGATCATTTTCTCTGCCCTGCACTCAGCAGCTCTACTTCTTTCACTGCCCTTAGGTCCACCCCTCGCCACTGTCTTCATTAAGTGTTGAATAAATACTCAGGGGGGTGGACCAGTGCCACCTTGTTTGTTTTGGCATAGCCAGGATTCCTGATTATCAGTCATTTATCAGGTAACTCCTTTGTACAAAAATACTACAGAGTATAACAGGTATTATTGTTGGAGATCTGGTAGAGAGAGGTCTGTTTCTTATTGATAGAGGTTGCTATTACTGATTATTTACTTATGCTTCCCAGCCTTGGCCAGTATACCAGACAGGATGGTCTGGGGTTTGTTGGTTGTTTTTTTTTGTTTGTTTTCCAAAATCCCAAACTTGGAACTTAAGTGTGAGATGTTGAAGATGACTGAACAGTTGCACTGTGAATGTAATTACACATTTACACAGTATTGTATTTTAAAATGCAGGTCTTCAGGACCTCATTCTTATTTCAGGTCATCATGCAAATTGTTGTCATATGTCTCCCTGGATAAATAAAACAGTAATAATAAAAGGAGTTTGGTCAAACTGGAAGAACTGTGCTTTAATGCAATTTTTATTTGTTTAGTCAAATATGCTCTCTGACTTACAGCTGTTGTTTGTTGTATTTGTGTGTGAAAGGACTGGCAGTTCTTCATCTGTCCTTCACGCCTCTCTACTCTTCTTCAATATACTTGGGTTTTGCTTCTTTCTTTCTTTGTTTGCAGCCCCTCTGATTTTAGTATTGTACACAGATTTGATTGCAAGTGACTTTATGCCTCATTACCATGGGATATTGTGGAAGAGAGAAATGTCAATGATTTAAAGAAATGGAGTTTCATTCTGCAGTACTTACTGCAGTACTTAATGAGTTGGCTAAAGAGTCTCAATTTCTTACTGCTGTCTCTAGCGACTTGTAGAGGACGAATGGATTGCTTTAAAATTGGAAAATTGCAAAAGTCATACCTATCTTTAAAAAGGGGGAAAAAGAAAAGCTGGAGAATTTTACATAGGTCAGCCAAAAATTCTGAAATGAGTGAATGAACAGTTTGTAAACACTTAGGGAGGAGTGGGCAATATTTGGCATAGATTTTTCAAGAGTAAAAGATGCTGAAACACGTAATTCTCTTCTACAGCAGGGTAGTAAGCTTTGCAAACACAGAACAATCCTCTGACTTTTCTGTGGGCAGGTAATGTTTGGGGAGACCTCTGCTGGTGGAGGCTCCACCCCAGGGAACCTGTTCCAGCATTTCACTGACCTTTATTTACTGTTAGAAAACGTTGTATAGTGTTTTACTGGGACTTTTCTTGTCACAGTTATGGCATTATCTCCTGTGAATAGTGGACATGCAGTAAATATTAACATGATGTTAGCAAGACTTTTTACATGCTTTCATAAAGTATTCTCACAGCAAACTAACGGAGTATTAAAATATTACAGTGTTGGTGCATAACTAGTAGAAAAACTACACTCAGAGATCAGTAATAAATGGATTGTTGTTGAAATGGAAGGTGTAGAGAGGGGTTTTCAGTTTCCCTCCTGGGTCTGGAACTATCCAGTATTTTCATTAACAACTTGGATAGTGGAGTAGAAAATGTGCTTTTAACATTTGGAGAAAACATGAAGTTGGGAGAGACTGTTAGTTTGGCAGAAGGTGGAGTCAGAATGGAAAATGATCCTGTAAAATTGGAGTCAGAAGTTATAATGCAAGTGAAGCAAAGGAAAGATCCCACACACAGGCAGGAGTATCAGTTGGACAAGTTCAGAATGGCAACAGCTGGGTGGATGGCAGTTCCTCGAGAAGGGATCTGGGGCATGTAGAGGATCAGAAGCTTGTTGACCACAAGTCTACAATGTCATGGTGCTTAAAACAAATGATCAACAATGTACATGGTACTGTAAAACGTACAGGATTATATAGATAGGAGTGTAGCCAGCAGGCATGAAGTAATCCTTTTGCTCAGCTCAGCGTTGGGAGATGTCAGCTGTAGTACTGTTCCTGGGCTTTTGACATTTTACTTCCAGAAGGATGTGGGCCAACTGGAGAGGACTGGGGGAAGGATGAGAATAGTTGGAGTGCAACAAACCTGACTTACAAGGAGAGACTGAAAAAATTACAGTTCCTCGGTCCAAAAAGAAAACAAGGACTTGATAGCAATCTTTGCATGGATCAAAAGCCGCAGCATAGAAGAAAGAAATAATCTACTTTTCCTGCTTGTGAGGATAAAACACAAGATGACAGGCTTAAATTATAACAGGAAAAGTTCTACTTAAGCGCTGTTCAGTTGTTCTTTGGTGAGACACAGAGAAGGCACACAACACACTTGTTGTTTGCAGTGTGTGCTGGCTGGACTCCTGAACAAACTATTTAACATTGCTGTCTTACAGGTAAGGTTGAGTGGCAATGCCTTTATGAATGAGGGCATAGTTTCAGCAGTTTATTTGGTTAGTTTAATTCCAGGCATCCATTTGTACCTTTAGATGAGCAGCAAGTCTGAATCATGTACATGAATGTTGTATGTCATCCTGTCACCTATTTCCCACCATTTTTCCCCACCACTGCAGTTGGAGAGGGAGGTGAAAATGCTGCTGCCAGACCACGTTCAGTACCAGTGGCTGACAGCTTGCTGTGTGCTGGTTCTCGGTCTCTGAAATGTAGTGTTTCTGTGGCTAGACTGGTTATGCTGCATTTGCTAGAGAGAAATAATGTTTGTGGCCACTGGTTCATGCTTAATCTTTCAGTGTTAAACTGTATGAAAATATCTTTTGCAGGGGGGGAAATTGACTGTGTTGATAAGGATGGTAACACCCCTCTGCACGTGGCTGCAAGATACGGACATGAGCTTTTGATTAACACCCTCATAACCAGCGGAGCTGATACTGCCAAGTAGGTGCCTGAAGTGGAGCTGTTTCTAATGACCAAGTGTTCTGTCTGATGCCTAGAAACACAGTTACTCCTCGGGTTCTGAAGTGTGAAGGTTAAAATGGATAAGCATGATTGTACTGTACTTCAGCAGGTGACATGGGGTTAAAATATGAACACTTGGCAAGTGTGGAGGGGAAGGAAGTCCTACTAAGTTCCTATGATGAGTTAAGCAGTTACAAGTAGTACAAGTGCTGCTTCTTTTTCCTAAAGCATTGATGTGGCACAGTGGTATATAATGTACATGAAGTACGTATGTATATAAAGTGCATCTTGATCACAGTTATTCCAGAAAGTCCGTAGCAATGTGTTTGTATAGGAAATGTAATTGAAAAAAATTCAGATGCCTTTCAAGGGAATTGTGTGCACATTCCTTACTATCTAAGTTAGCCTAATGTTTAGTGGCCTGTCATACATGGCAATTATTCTTTTGTCTTGTGCTTTTTGGTATGACATAGGATAATCAATAGAAATGCAGTATTGCATAGCAGATGATACTAAGTATTTCTGATAACTACAGCTTGTCTTGATGTTGCATGGTTTCTGATACTCAGGTGGCTGAAATAATAGGACTGCTTTTATCTGATCTGTGAGTTTGGGAGTATTTTTGAACAGAAAGACAAGCAGTTGAAATTAGACACATTTCTAAATGCTGTTAGTGCTTTCTGCTTCAACTCAATTTGTTTGGTTTTTTTTTTTTTCTCTTGCACGTGTGTCAAGACTGCACCCACAGTATAAGTATTGTCAACTCAAACATTGGCAGGTGCTTGATTTTTAAGAGTACTTGAGTTTTGGTTAATTATGTTAGGTTCTTATGGTCTGTTAAAAGAAAATAGCAAACCCGAAGGTAAGCAAAGGGGTATAAGGCCAGAGTAATGCCATGCCATGAAGGATATCTGTACCATGTGTTTAATAGCAGCATCTGATTTCATGAATGGAAGTTTTCGGCAATTACCTTCACATGTCTCCAAAATATGATTTAAGAGTCTTCTACTTAGAACCTATCATAGAAATCAGTGACTATTCTTGACTTACATAGGTAGGAAAACCTGCTTTCAGATGCAAATGAGCTGGTTTTAATTTTGAAGATACTTGCAGCTCTCAGTATTCTGTTTGCTTGATGATGTTTAAAAAGGGTCACATTTTTGCCCATATTCCTTTATCAAGTACAACTGTCACCATGTAAACTCAGAAGGTGGAACAGATCTTCAGTTGGCATGGATAATGAAATTCCACAGGCTTCAGCTAACGTCACTGGATTTTATTAACTTAGCCAGCATCAGGATCTTGGTGTCTCGGTAGACGTGTATTTTTCCTAGCTCTTTCTCCAGTACAGCAAGTCTCAGTCTGTCTCTTATCTTGAGGTTTAAAGGGAAAATGAGATGCAGTGGGATAGCCCACTCTTGGAATCAGGGTTATCCAGTTAGAAATTTCTATTTCACACATGGACAACTGGAACATTGATTGAATAAAATACTTTTTCCAGCAGCAGAAATAAGTGAAATAAGAAGTTGGCTCAGAGACACCAGGCAGATCCAAATGATGCTACTGTCTGTGCTAAACAAGGAGCATTGAAATGCTGGGAATGGGCTTTCATATGTGCTGCATGTAAATAACTCTGGCTGAGCTCCCTGAACTGGCTTTGAAAAGAAAATTCTGCAGTGTTGTTAGAAACAACTGCAGACAGCTCAGTCAGTCTTTGAGGCAACTGCATTTAAAGGGGAAAGTGTGTAAGGGGTGGGAGGAACCAGTGTGAACAGTGCTATAGAAGTGTGACACTGGTTAGCAGATGTGCAGATAGTGTATTTCGATGGAAACCAGCCAAAACGCGCTGGTGGAAAACTTGACATGAAAGAAGAAAAATATTCCTTTAGATAACTAGGTGGAGGAGGAGATAGAGGGAAATGGGTGTAGGAAGATGCACGGCGATACAGAATGTCCTATATTAGCTTAAATAAATGAATCCACAGCTAAAAAAGGCAACCTGTTCGTACAGATGCAGCAGCTTGGTGGAGCTTGTGCCTTTTCCTTCAAAGAATAGGATGTCAGATCATCTTTTAATAGATTTACTCTAAAATGTAGATGCTGACACTAGCTAGCAAAATTAAAATTTGTACAGCACCCCAAGTCACTCCTAAGTGTAGTGAAGCAGCAAGGAGGACACATTTAATGTGAAGACACAGGAAGGATGAGCCTGTGCTTCTGGAAAAAGTAAGTTTTTCAAAGTTAGTTAAATACATATGTGTATAAAATGTTGGAGAGAGCAAGATATCTTTATAAACATCCACATTAATTTTTGTCTAAAGCTTCATTAGTAATTATGATTTATAGTGAGTCTTGCAGAAAAACAAGTTTCTTCATCTTTGGGTCCGTATCTGAAATCCTCTTCCATGAGGTGATCACACACTCCCATCCACCAATTGTCTTGCAGAAATGAAGGGCAGATATGAATCCATCTGCTATTGTTCAAGAGTGTGTCATTTTTCAAAAATATATCTGCTGAAGCAGGCGGTAGATGATAATCTTGTCAAGATAGTTGGTTTCAGAAACTCCGTGTTTATGTGCACTTGGAGGACTGCCGGTAGGATAATATTTCTAGAATAACAAGATGCTTTTCACAAAACAATGCTAAATGACAGAAGCCAAGATGTCCAAACCCAAAAGTCTTCTAAGACAGTAAACAGCGGCATGCTTAGGGACTGAACTGGGCTGATTTGCTGATACTAATAAAAGCTGCTGAGTGCTCAGCTTGTTTAAAAACTATGTGGTTGCCTGATACAGATTTAGCCTAATGATAGGTGCCTACTTTTTTTTTTTTTTACCTGGCATGTCTGCTCTGAGAAGTTTATAGTGTAATGAAGAGAGGTCCTGTGTTAAAAGGGGATAAAAGTGAAAGGGAGTGTGAGGAGTGTAGCTGGAGCAAATAGGAAAATTGGATGTTTGGTTCTTAGGATGTGGGAAGAAAACCTAAGTGTCACGGCAGCCTAAAGGAAAGCGTGAAGAAGAGCCATCAGCTACCCCAGCCCCAGGGAAGAGAGAGATAGAGGGAAGAAGGGGAAGCTTTGAAAACCCACGAGAGGTATCTAAAGGATGTTAACTGTAGGAAAAATGGGTTTCAGAAATACTGTCAAGAAGATTTCTGCATTTATTTTTACTTCAGAATGGCAGTTGCAGTATGTGTAGCTAATGCAGAAATTTGTGCATCCCGCACCGGGAAATTGACTCCAAGCAATAACTGCTCTCTCACTTCCTCCCTTACCTTGGCTTTAGCCTTGAATTTTTAGAAACCTTCCTGCCCCATTCTGTTCAAAGCATAATGCCAAAATTTTGCTGTATCAGAATATTTTTAACTCCCAAGAAGGCTGGTAAGGAAATACAGATAAAAATAGCATGGCAGGAAGAATCTTCCTCAAAAAATATAAAAACCGCTGCCTTTGTGGAAGGAGCTTTTGATGTGTTGTGTCTGTATGCAACCTGCATTTTCACATGACTCTGTGTAACGAGGCTGTTGTGCCTTTCAGGTGTGGGATCCACAACATGTTCCCTTTACACTTAGCAGCGCTGAATGCTCACTCAGACTGCTGCAGGAAATTGTTGTCATCGGGTAAGTAAATCCCGCAGTGTCTGTGGAGCTCAAGTAGTGTCTGTCTCTGCTGCTTTCGGCCCCCTTATACTCGTTGTTGTGAATTGTTCAAATGAAAGACTTCCTGTGCTGCTGTGTTCGGCTGTGTGGTGTAGTGTTCGGAGCCTGCGAGGCTTTCCTAATGGCATGCTGGTACTTCCTCGCATCCTGTATTGTTCATGCCTGAAGCTCTTTTCTCCTGGCAGGTTCAGAGAGTGTATATTAATTCACCAGGAGGAGGGAGGAAATTTAGGACCCTTTTCCAAACTGTAGGAGTGTGAGATACTGTTTTGATTTGGATTTTTTTTCCCCCGAAGGAATAATTCAGGAAATTATCTCCTTGGTGCCTGCATTGATGCAGGTATTTATATCTCACTGACGATGATGTATTTTAGATACAGCTGAAGTGTGTTTCTGAATCCAGGCAGAGTAAAGGAGTTAGGCTGGCCAAAGCTCTGTGGGCACGAGAGGGGAAATGAGTGAAAGTGTAGTGTCGAGAGAGCAGTCTCAGGATCCTCATGAGAGCCCAAAGCAAAAGAAGCAGGAGTTTGCTGATGCAACTGTTTCAAAAGAGGCAGTGATCAGGTGCCAAATTCCAAATTCTTTTTTTCCAGGCAAGAGTTCCCATGAGTTAAAAAATCACAATGCAGATCATATGCTTTTTCTAGAAAACTGCTTCATTACTTAACATGTAAAATCTCCTACAACTACTTTTCCCCCTAAACTCGAGTTCTGTAGGATATTAAAAAAGTGTGAAAAATGGCAAGTACGTATCCCATTACATTAAACATTGGCGCACTCTGGCCTTGACCACTAGATCAAGAAGGAAGAGAAAAAAGCTCTGGGTGACCCGAGTTAATACTGCTAGGCTTATATCATTGACCTTGTGCATTGTGATGAATATCCCTAAGTGCTCCTGGAAGCCTCTTTCCAACCTTGAAAACCACACATAATAAAAATGGCCCCATTTCATGTTCAGACTGACTCTGTTTTTTTCTCATTTCTTCATGTTTTCTGTCTTCATGTCCTGCTGTTGCCGTCCTCTTGATAAGTATCTGCCTTATAAATGCCTGTCACATGGTTTTAAATAGGGATGGGGCGCAGAGCTGGATGCGGAAATAGATGCTCGTCGACTTTGCAGCTCTTTTTATAGAGCTGCCAAACTGGAGCAGCCGCTCGCCGTTCCCGTGACAACCTCTTTCTGACTGTAGTTGCTTGCGTTCTGTTTTTTTCCAACTAACTGATTTTTCTGTCTCTGCAATGTTTCTTGTGGTTTAACTAGGACAAAAGTATAGCATAGTGTCCTTGTTTAGTAATGAGCACGTGCTGTCTGCAGGCTTTGAAATAGACACCCCTGATAGTTTTGGAAGAACGTGCCTCCACGCTGCCGCTGCAGGAGGGTGAGTAGCTGTGACTGTAGCTGTTGTAAGTTATTTAGTGGCTTCATTGCAGATTTGCTGCCAGCCAACTTGACTGTGCCATCCACAGAGGAATTTATTGTGGTGCAAGAGAAGCAAAGTGGTCAGATGTCAGATCTGGGTCACTTGAGGCTGTCTATTGCCACTGCCCTCGTGTAGGGGTTTCTTGCAAAGTAAAGGAGATGGTCTGGTTCCCTCTACCGCAGAGAGCTGGGTTGTGATTTGAAGCATGGGTTTCAGCATAGGGTAAAACTCTTTCTTTTCATGCCCGTGTGAAGAATGCTTCAGCTTTGGGTGGGGGTACTGCATACTCACCCAGGTCTGTCTGTTGGCCACAACGGTTGCTGAGGGCCAGTGGTCAGCAGGAAATCAGTTCCTCTAGGGCAAAGCGAATGAGGAGGAGGAGCTGTAGCTCCTGGGATGCTGCTGGCAGGGAAGTTAATGCTTTGAACTGTGTCCTCGTCCAAAAATGCAACTACGCAACAGTGCCCGTCAGGTTGCAACTCTGGAGTCCAAATGCAGCCCATCTCCCTCTTTCCCATTTTTCAGGTGCAAGTTCGAAAGTTTCTAGATGAAAAACCAATAAACCAAAACAGCAACAACAAAACAACCCCAAAACAAGCAAACAACCCCCAAGCTCCAAATTAGAAAGTCAAAGGACTGTCGTTCTCTCAGGGTGATGCATTCCTAATAAGTGCTGGGAGGCCAGAAATGGAAACAAATGAAGACTGAAATACATAATTTAGGTTGAAAATGTAGCATCCACTTAGCTTAAATATTTACAAATAATTGTCAGTGGAGTCCTGTGAAGTTAATCTAGCAAAAGGACAAAACATTTGTCAAGGATTGAGTTTTGACTCTTCTGCTGAGTACTTTATGGCTCAGAAAACAGCTGAAATGGAGCCTTGGCTAGAACCCAGCTTGGATTCTCTGTGGTTACAGCAAGCAGAAATGGTCATCCACAGCAAATACTTGTCAGTCTCTCTGGAAGTTGTTTTTACTTCTTAGTGGACCAAAATGTATATCACAAATTTTTTGTTACTACAAAAAACTAATAAAATTGATCCAAATACTGTTTTTATTATTCTTACGGTGTTACTCTTCTTGATACTTGTCTCACATTAATAGAGGAGGTGTGACTGTTGCTTGGATGGAGATTATCATAGTATAGTTCAGATGCTACCTCTTTGATAAGGCTGCACCCCAAAAGAATAATAAAAACAACGTGGCTGTCCTAAAGAGAAGGAGATGCTTCACAAGAAGCAAAAGTGGCTCATGAAAATAAACCATATTTTTCCAGTGGTTTACTACAGTTGTCATCACTAACAAGTGTTTTTATTTTTAGTACATTGCGGTGAGTGTTCTGTAGCTATTTTATGCAATAGCAATTTAGGGATGAACATACGCCAACATACTGCATCCGGTCTTTTTTTTTTTTTCCTGAAGCTATACAGAAGGCATTCATTTTTTGCCTGACACATGCTTGTTACTCCCATTACATTAATGGGAGTTGCATGGGTACTAGGAGGAGAACATATTTCAAAGGCCTGCTCATCTGATTGTGAACACAAATGATCTATTGCCCCTGTAAATGACAAGGAGTCTTGGAAAGTGCTGTGCTTCTTTATGTCATTTTCTGGCTTGGAATCATACATTTATTGGCTTGAATTACAAAACGTGAGAATTCAGCTCTTTTATTTTCTACTAAAAATCACCTAGCTTTAAACAAGATGAAGAAGCAGCTATGCTGTGGTGAATTCTTTCAACAGATACAAAGCAATGGAATCTAACTAATCCACCTATATAAATGCAATCTTGTTGTGACAGTCACTTCAAATAGCTGCGCCCCTTAAATCTATCAATAGTCAACAAATCATATGAGAATAAACCTAAAAGTAACTCTTGTGATTAAATCTTACTACGTAAACAGGATTTGAGCAAAGTGCTTACTGTTGAATGCTTTGCTGAACAGGGGTGGATTTCGTTAAATGTCACCTCTTCATTATTAGACTGGCATTTTATAAGCTAGCAACAACTTTCTTTTGAAGTTCTCTTACAAAATACCAGTTCAGTGTGGGAAGTATTAGAGTACAGCTTGCATTGAAAATCTACAAGCACACTTGTAGAATTCGAATCACATTTACTGTGCTGCCTTTGGAAAATTATTTTTTTTCTTCAGCAGAAGTTTGAGGTTTTCTAGAAAGAAAGAAGATAGTTTTTTAAAGCTTCATTTTCTGTTTAATTGAATTTCATGTTGTATTTCTCCGTACCCTGTTTTTGCATGGCAAATAATACAAAAATAGAGTAACATTTTTCTTTTTGGGGGGAGGGGGCAACACAGATCTAAACTTCTGTTTTGTTCATGTTTTGTTTTCTTTACTTCTCTTTCCAGTAATGTTGAATGTATAAAACTCTTGCAAAGCAGTGGAGCAGATTTTAATAAGAAGGACAAATGTGGGAGGTAGGTAAATTATGAAGCTTGTTTAAAAAAGAAAAAAAAAAAAAGAATCTAGCAGGCAAGGAAGAAAGACCACCCCAGTCTGGAAATCATATGTTCTATGAAAAATTACAGTAAAATAAAGTAGGAGTTTGTTCTTCTCTGCAGAACTCTTGCTGCTGCAGTTATATGCCAGGCAGACAGGTGCAGGCTTCATTAAATACATAAAAGCCATCCTGCCCTCTTGAGTTTTCTGTTTTAAAATATCACAGGTTTATTTTTTTTTCCTTATTGCTTCTCTTATTGCCTAAATTCTTGTGCTTGTGTGCCCAAGACAATACCTGGATCGTGATGGTGATATTTGATGTGCTTCCTAGAGGTTTTTTTCCCCCATATGAACTGCTGCTATGAGTGTTGCTATGCTGGCTACATAAGATGCTGCAAGGGACACTGTGCTTTGCTCTGCCTCCCCACTGGAAGAAAGTAGTCTGTATGCAGAGCAACAGCAGAGGCTGTCACAGGCAATAGGTCGTTTGCAAGACACAGATTGATGATCTGTATCCTATTAGGCTTTGTAGGAGCACTAAAACTTCCTATTAACACATAATTTTGTTAAATTTCTGTAACTTTGCATTTCATCAGAGGAACTTAAGGCGCTGATATTGACTGCTTGAAATCTGTAGGAATGCAGCAGTTAAGGTTTATTGTTGTCCTTGGTGGTGCGTACTGGAATATGAGGTAACAAGTTGTCACTTATGTTCCAGGACACCTTTGCACTATGCAGCTGCAAATTGTCATTTCCACTGTATTGAGACACTGGTGACAACAGGAGCCAATATTAATGAAACGGATGACTGGGGACGCACCCCTTTGCACTATGCTGCTGCTTCTGACATGGACCGAAAGTAAGAAAGACTCTTTGTATTCCCTGTTTAAAGTGTTTTGCTAAATCAGTGCCATTCTATTCTCTTCATGATGCTGTCATTTGAGCCAAAATAGTGATCCCACTAGCAAACGTATCTCTCTCAGATGTATGCATAACTCCACACTGAGTTGCTCTGACTATAAGCCATATCCCCAGATGATGTGGCATTTCAGCTCTATGGATCACCTTTGATGTAACGCACAGTTTTGCAGCCACCCTGTCCTAGTGAACTATTTTCACAACGTTTTGTCTTCTGTTTTCTTCTGTGTGGTTTCCTTATAAGAGTAAGCTCAGAGAATTTTCTACATCTGCTTTGCAAGTCCATCAGAAGGGGTGGAGCAAGAGACAGCAGAAGGATAGATTTTCCTAGACGGGCTATAGTGACAGATGGACATCTGAAAAAGATGGGATAGATCTACCCAGCAGTCTCTCTCCACTGTCAGAGCTGATAAAAATGCTCACCCTGTCCAAACAGGTTGCTTTTTAGAGACTTTAAAAAGAGAGAGGCCTGGGGAATATGCTTTGGCAGAACGCAGTGCTGTTCTTTTGAGAAAGGGGGAAAACAGCTGCAAAACATAGAAATCCGTGGTTAGTGGCTGTAGTTTCTAATTCTCAGATAGTTGCATATTTTGGCAATCTCTTCCTTATAACATACTGTATAAAACAGGCTCACAGTTATCCTGTTAGTTCTCTCCTAAAACTGTTAGCGACCTGTATTTATTTTAGGTCATCCCATGTTTCTCTGTCTCATTCCTCTAAACAGTAAGGAACTATTTTTTTATTTTCTTGTATAGTGAAGTCTGGTAAAAATACATCTGGTTCATTCCCAGCAGAATACCACCTCAAAGCCACTGCAGGAAAACTTTGGCTTAACCTTATGGTAGAGGTTTGCATGCCATACCAGAGCCGTGGTAGCTTCTTCATCATTTGCTGTGATAATACTGACATAAAAAATGTCTTTCCTATCACCCTCAAATGTGAACAGTGCTGGGAAGAAGGCAGCAGAATTTTCAAAGGTCTGTGTTTGGCATTACAGTCAGAGTAGGCTTGTAGGAAGGCTTTCACCGCTGACTGTTTCTAATTCTGTCTTGCCAGGGTGAGGTGTTATTTGGGGTGTTGAGAATGGTTGTGCATTTTTCAGCTTTTGGCTCTTTGTAGGTGAAGTTCCTGCATTTAAATAAGCTCCTGATTAACTTCAGGATGCATCTACTTCCATCACTATTTTTTTTTTTTTATAAAAAAGCTTACTTCAGTCACATCCTGAACATTGGCAGGAATATGTGGCCTTTATTTGCCCCTATAGTCCAAACAAATTGATTCTGATATGGTGATGCTGTCTTCTCATTAAATTTTCCAGTTTGAGATGTTCTGGAAGAAGCCTTGTTACATAGATGAAACGCTATTTGCAGTCCATTATTTTATAGGTCAGCATATTTTTTTTCCTGCTGAATGGCAAAAAACTCCCAAGGTCACGCAACCTCAGTCCAAAGAATATTCATAATTATTTAACTTTGGATGTGGGCAGTTAATGAGCAGGGAGAAGTCTTGGTGCAGTGAGGTTGCCCTGTTGTTTCAACTATTTTGGTAAATGTTGCTTCTGGTCCCTTTCCTGCAATGGAAATCACAACAGCATTTTCATTAAATAGATGATTGCAGTTTCTGAGTACGTACTGTTTCTCCAGATCATCACTTATTCTCTTCAGGGAATCTTATTTTGGGATCTTGCTGATTTGTAGTTAACCGAAAGCAGATGCAGGTAGGACTTCAACATAGCATATGAGTACTGTCTATGAGCTTACAATGTTAATATTCAGGGGAGTTATTTTATTAATAATTAAGTTTTTTCTGAGTCAGTGGACATCTGGGTTTGTAGAACAACCATTATTTCTAGCACCCACAGGAAGAATGTCAAATCTTGACAGTTACGAATGGGAAATTGCATATTAAAGAAAGAATGTACTGTTCTGCATTGTGCAGAATCCAGTCAGGAATTTGCATGTTATATTGAGAGTGAAATTATCAACTGTCCTTCTACAAACCTTTCAAGCTACTAATCCATGATGATGGCAGTTTGTAATATATTCTGTGTTAGCCTTGGTGGCCAAGAAAGATCATAATCACAAGCTCACGATTGTAAGATCACAAATCATAGTCTTCTGTCTGCCATCCATCCAGCTGGGAAGCAGAGGTGCCAGAAATGATCTGGGTATGCAGGAATATGAGGACATGTTGAGCATTTTGAAGAATCCAGAGGACCTGACCAGGAGATTCACACAGTGTTGGCCAGATATTTCACAGAAAGTGATGAGAGTCAGCAACCCAGCTAATGCAGATTCAATATAGACCGATTTAGTATCAGTGATTAAAGTTTCTTTAAATCCTAAATGCTAGAGAAGAACTAGCAGGTTACTGAAGGAAGAAGCAAGCTGTGGTAATCCTGAGTTCCTCTCTGCAAAGGAAACAAAATGCACAGCATTGCTGTGGGAGAAACGGAGGGATTCTAGAAAGTGATGGTCAAACTGTTTCTGATAGAAACCGGAATTTTCTATGAGTTTTTTTCTGGCATTGACTTGTGGGATGATAAACTACCATGCTGTCTCCATAGCTTGCAAAACTTATTAGCTGCAGACCCATGAAGTACACACATTTAACTTGTATAATTCTTATTGTTGGCTGGAGGAGGTCAACTCATTGAAGAGGAGATTGGGGATGGGTGGCAGATTGCGGCAAAATCACTGGTATAATATTTTGAAAAAAAGTTGCATTTTTCTGTCCTCTGTGCTAAGAAGAAAGAATATTTTAGGTAACTCCCATGAAAATGCTGAAGAACTTGAAAGAGCCAATGAGATGAAGGAAAAAGAAGCTGCATTGTAAGTTTGGTGTCAATAAAGCAGTTAGACTCCATTTCTGGAGAATGCCACTGCTTTGGGCTGCAGTCTACCCTCTGCTTTTGCTCATTCATTGCTCTGCTAAACACAATGCTTGGCTTTAATGAGGGCTAACCTAAAGAAAAAAGCTCTATGCTCTTCTCCGTGCATATATTCCCTAATATTTCTGTTTCTGTGCTTGTTGCTGTTTCTTAATTGAAAATGCACTGCTTCAGTAATTTAATAATTCTTTAGTATCATGCACTGTCTTATTTTAATGCTTTTCACTGAGCACGGATGTTGCAAAAAGAAGTAGCCAATGGATTCCTCTATTTACTTGGATTGACATTTTCATCTAGCTGCTTAATGATTTTTTTGTTTTAAAAAATCCCCCTTTTCATATGACAGCCTTACATTCACTACAGATTACAAGCTATGGAAGAAAGTACCAATAACAAAACGATGATTTCTTGATGGTATAAGAAAAAGTGGCAGGCACTATAAAGAGCATAAGGGATCCTCTGAAAAACACACGGTTTAAAAAAAATTAGCCAACAAAGAAGAAAATATATTTATGAACATACATGGCAGGAAATTCACTCAGTTAAGTTTTTATTTTTCAGCTTGCCATAGTGCATGTTTGGAGGTTTGATCTAAGAATTTTTACGTACAGTAGTAACAATTCTAGGTGTTTACATCACGATACAGAGTGTGAAGGTTTATTTCAGGCTTTGTAATAGAAAATGATGTTGTGATCTAGAGTAGCAAAGGTTGGGTTGAAGATCGTTGTTTATGAAGAAGATCTTCAAAGATGAGTAGGAATTTTCTGTTTAAAAAATGGTGAATGTGGGGAGCTCTTGGTGAAAAGAGGGAAACTCGTAAGTGATTTGAGGTGCCGCTAGAAATACAGAATTAACTGCCAGTTTTCAGCACTGCTCCTAGTTCCAGTGAGAGATGTCTGTTAAATACTGTGAGATCTCATTTAAACCAGTGAATTGTCCACAGGTGTCTAGAGTTTCTTCTACAAAATGATGCCAATCCGTCCATCCAAGACAAAGAGGGGTACAACACTGTGCATTACGCTGCTGCCTATGGGCACCGGCAGTGTTTGGAACTGGTGAGTGCTCAGACAGTTTGGAGAACTCTTAACTGCTGAGATATATATATATATATATATATGTATATATGCTAGTATTATGAAATGCCCTGATGGTTACTATTTGAATTCTTTGGATATTCACAAATCTGTGAAAACCTGCAATACAGTGCAGTTAACTGAAGTATATGCAACCAGTTGTATCTTAAAAACATGTTAATCTTGATAATCCAGCCCTTGTTCAGTAAGCTGGTGCTTAAATGTTGTCTTTGAGTGGAGTCTATGTGTTCTCAAATTGTTTTTAACTGTGATCAAAATATTCTCGGTGTGTGTGTATGTGCCAGTAGTAAGGGATAGTTCCTAGTACATGATGGTGTATGTCTTCTGCAGCTGGCACATTATCTGACTTGCAAACTGAGAGAGTAAATAGCTTTTGTCAGCTGCATACCTGCAGTGCCTGTTTTTTCTCTGATGAAACAATAGGAGCATTGATAAAGTTACCATAATCAAGATTAACCTTGTATGCAATGTCACTGGGGTTTTTGTTGTCGTTGGTTTTTAATATCCTGCTCTTGAATGATTAGAAATTGTATCTTATAAGAAGCCAAACATTTTTAGCCGAAACTTGGATTTGGGAGATGTATAAGTATGGATTTATAGAAGTTTGTGACTTCTAAAAATCAGTGTCATGAAGATGGATGTTAACTGATCTGCTTTATATACAGGGTGATCCATCATTATTGTGTCACATATATGTAGGCTCCAATTGATTTTAAAAAAAGCTATAATAAGAAAATTGTATAGATGTTCAGGCTTTAGTAAGAACACTGTGTGCTGTTTAGTGTTTTATGTTGTTTGGTTCTTTCTTTGTTGAAGAGTCAAAGTACTTAATTATTGAAAAGGAGCTCTGCACAGCACGTGCTGCTTTCACACCACGTTTACCAGCCCTGTCAGGTACTGCCGCCACAGGAGAAATATTGCAGCTGGCCTACATCAGGGTCACAACAGCTAGAAAACCGTAACCTGTAATTACACAGGGCAGCCCTGGGCCAGAATTTCAGGTGGGATGTTAAGCCTTTTTAGCTCCCACCTGCAAGCATGTGTTTCTAGGACAATTAAATATTATTGATCTTTTGTTGCTTGTGGCAGCGAGTTTGGCCTTTCCTTGTGTTGAGTCTTTTCCTAGAGCTGATCTCTTGTGGCTCTGCACGTGGGCATGGAGGGGTCTTCTGCTGAGCCTGAAGCCCTTTTGGAACAAAAGCAAATGTGCTTGGTATTTGAAGGGTGTATATATAGAGTAGACTCCTCTGTGCTGTGTACAAGCCTACGCTTGTATGGCCACAGCAATGTGTATTGCAACCTTACCCGTGTCTTATCACCAGATTCTTGCATGACTTGCCCGAGCAGAGATCTCTATAACGGCGTCTTCACTGGGGAATTGTCTTTCAGCTTTCTTATCATAGTCCCTGTGCACCACTAGCGTGGAGCAGGCATGGAGCAAGGTCCCCTGTCTTTTCTTTTGCTTGTTGCTGTGCATGTTTTCTGGCAACATATCAGCTGCAGACAGTGAGCTGCTATTGAGTCCTAGTGTTGCTTAGGCTTGCCAGACAAAAGGAAGAGCTGGGAATGCATATCAGAGGTGTTGGATTTTATTTTAATTTTGGAGGGTGAAATGCAAACTGTGGGCTAGAGACAGCTGTGCAGCAAGTGTTCTATATTTGGACAGAGAAATTCAATGTTTTTCCATGTCGGTCTTCCCATATTTGTGACTAGCTGCAGTATACAAACCCAAGGTCAAGCATCATTTGCAGAGTTGTAGTCATACAGCTGTTCTGTGTACAGTGGTCAAAGAAAACTGCTACAAATTTTAGCCTATTGCATGCAAAGGGCCACTATTGTGTGCTAGGGTGTCTACCCTGAAAGTTCTGTGGGGACTGGGATTTTTCCATTGGTTTTCAGAGGTTGACAGACATCTTGTTTTCTCTCTGAAATACAAAAGCTAAATGTACCAGAAAGCATGTGTGCTCAATCAACAGAAGGACCAGGACTTGTCATCTTTGCACCTACTGTCAGGAGAAGGTGATTCTGTTTTGTTCATGTGAGCACTTGTCCCTTAGCTGTGAGGAGTTACTGAGGCTTGAGTGTAAGAACTTATATCTCATAACAGTGACTAATAGATATGAGCACCGCCTTTATGATGATTTTTTTTGCATTGCTTGGATTCAGGATGGCAAAAGGGTCGGGACCAAAGTCTTGAGTGGCTGAAAGGTAATTATGCTGTGGGCATGAAATGAAAATAATCCTTGTGCCTAGGTTTATCCACATATTCCAATATGAGACTCCCAGATGTTAAGACAATTCTTGATTCCTGTGCTTCATTTGGTAAACTAGTGTCATCTATAGACATCACTATCCTGTAATGCAATCAAGTTAGTTTTGGTAGAGTTGTGGTTCATGGCTATTTGTAGGCTGTGTGTAAAAGCTGCCATAAGAATTAATCTGGTACAGATGGAAAGGAGCCTCGCTGCTTTGTGAGGCTGACTGTTAGCTTGGTCACAGTTTGTTGTGCTCTCTGTGGTGGACCTATGACAAGGACTTTGTCATGAACCATGATCTTTATTTCTGGTAGCTATTAACCACAGTACATTGACTGCTCTAGTTATTCATAGTTGAATGAAGCATCCACTAAGGTTTAATTGCTTCTAGGCATGACTTTTATCTAGAGACCTCTTCTTTTCCACACAGCGTAGCAAAGAGAACAGTAAGTCATCAAATGCCATCTTAGTCCTCAAGCCTCTGTTTATCTAATGGAAAGCCAGAAAATCGGCAACGCCATTTGCCTCATTTCTCTCTTCTGAGCCACACTGGGCTCTCCTCAGTAATGGTGGAGGCAGCTGCCGATTCCAGTTAATGCTGGAGGTTCACTTGGTGGACTAGTGTAGAGTAGGTGCACAAGGACAGCTGGCTGTGTCTGAGGAGTACTTGACTAGTTTTGTTGCTGTATCTTGGAAATACATTTTTCTCGTTTTTCTTGTCTTCAGTTCTAATGAAAAGAAAAAGTAAGATTCACAACACTTTTATTTGCTCTTACTTAAGGAACAGTGGGAGTCCAGCAGCCCTAATTCCAATGTAAATATGTCTGTAGATAGGCAAAGAGATTTTAAATTTTGGTTTCACATGTGCAATAACAAAGATAAATTGATGTCTTTCTTAAAAGTGCTAACTTTGAACCACTAATTTGTATCCTAGGAACTCTGACGTAATACTCCTAAAATATTTCCAATCCCTTCCATCCTGAAGAAGAGATTTTCGGTCAGGATTATTGAAATAACAACATTATTTTTCAGTGCCAAATTAACTCTTATTTTACTGTTTTATCCCTTGGGTAAATATTTTTGGTTTATTATTGATAGCTCATAGATGAATGTATCTAGGAATTATCTTCCCTAGAACAAGACAGTTCTTTATGGGCTCTTTAGAGGAAGCAGTGCATATAAAATATGAAGCTTTAGTTCTGATCAAAAGTAAGGCAAAGTGGGTGCAACGATAATCTTGATTTTATGAGTAATGGTTACTAATATTTCTCTACATGCCTAATACCGAACTTTGGCAAAATGTTAGGGAAATTTTTAGTGTTCCAGAACATGTCAAGTTTATAAAAGACCTTGCAAGATTAATTTTTTCCTCCCCTCTCCCTCCTAGTTTTTATAGCAGGTATCTAAAATAGCTTATTTCTAAATAAATGGTCACTTAAAAAAACAACTTTGGAAGAAGAAGATACAGTATCCAGTGGAGTTTCCTTCCCTGAGGGATCTGATCTGTGCTTCAAGCACCATAGCTCCTCAGCATTACAAAATATTTACACATTTGAGTACAGTTTAGGAAAGGCTAGTTTATCTATGAAAATATATTTTCATTTTTTGACTTCTGTGTTTACTGTGAGCCCAATACCTTGGCCAGAATTTAGCTAAATTGCTTTGTGGGTAGAGGAAAGGTATTAGGAGAAATGAGGATTAAGAGTGAAAACGTCATATCCTTTGACCCAAACAAATAAAATGTGTGTTTATGTGTTCAACCACAGAGCTCAATGACAGAAGCTTTTTTTCCTGGAGGACCTTTAGGTTGTCAGGGATATTAGTGGGGTAGTTGCCCTGCAAGGAATGATGTGATGTTGCTAAAAAGAGGAGAGTGGAAGCAGATTCTTGAATTCTTTCTCCATCTGTAAGAAGCCATTCATAAAGGCTGAATGGTGGGCATGTGTGCTCGCAATCAACTGAAACTCCCATCTGCTTCCCTACTTCTAAAAATAACCTCACGTTTGTTAAGATTGGGACTAACTTCTTTGGTGTTCCGTAGTCAGGGATATCGGTCACGATCGCTAGCTGGTATTTTAGAGCTGATCACATCACCAAACTACTTTGAAAAAAAGAAAAATATGGTGGGTTTTTTCATTGAAATGATCTCTTATCACAAAATCCTTAGTGGTGGGAAAAGAGTGAAATTGAAATTGTAATTTCACATTAAAATTCTATCTGGAGAGCCAGTCAAGCACTTTGTGCTGGTAAAAATAGGTTTCTGTGCAGTGTTAGGGCAAACAGAATTAAACGCCTGTCTCCTGTAGTGAAATCTCCTCTCTGACTGTAAGACTTGATGATTATTTTTTCTTTTAATCTGCTCTTCTCTTTATTCCATCAGCAAATGAAATTCAGTCTTTGGCTAATAGAAATTGAGGATGGGAGGAAGTATGGTTTAACCGAAAACAGCGTCCAAAAGAAAAGGCAGATCTCAGTCTGCCTGCCTGCCTGCCTGAAGCAAGGCGATGCGCACGGCTGGGTGTGTCAGGGAGAAGGGGCAGAGGGAGATTTCTTGCTAGCAGGAGGCCAAAATGCCCATGCCATGAAAGGAGAGGCTGGGTTTGAAGAGAAAGAAAACGCCTTTCATTAGACGGGCTGTTGCCACTGGAAAATAGTTAAGCCTTAAGCCGTGCCTTCCAACATTTGGTTCCTTAACCTGTGGAAAAATTGAAATCAGAGACTGCATAAATCTTTGATGTGGCTGCTGCTAATTATATATGTCTCTTATCAACAAGAATTTGTTCATTCATCCATCTGAGAGCAGGACACTGGTAATTAGTGATGAGTGAATCACAAGTGTGGTTAGGATAGGTGTTCAAAAGCCTTTTGCCACATGGCGATCTGGCTTGGATGCTTGTCCAGCAGCAGCCTCTAGGCCTCCTTCTGACCCAAATCTTTACATTCTGGGTTTTCTCCTTATAAATGCCTGTCCCTCTCCACGACCAACACCCTCTTTCTTAAAGGGAGTGTTTTGTCTGAAACCAGTGGTGATAGTGTTTCGTGTGGTGAATGACTTCGTATCTGTGTCTATGAGTGCTTTTCCTACGTGGAAGCTCCTCTTTTGGTGGAGAAGTGCAAAGTCATTAACTCAAGCGGTTCTAAAAAGGAAAAGAACTTAGGAACTTAATGCTTGAAGATAACTTTAATGAACCTAATTTGTCTATCAGTCCTAGAAGCCCCCAAATCATGGCAGATTGATTTAATCACTTAAGTTTTGATGTCAGCATTAGTGCGATATGTACCCAGTGGTTAAATGATCAATAGGAGCCTCTACATCCTAGCTATACTGGTATATGTTAGCTTATAGCAGTGCATTTTGGCTTTGATTTTGTGTTTTGGAAACTAGATAATTTTGATCCTAAAAAATGTTTTCTAGAAAGCTAATGCTACTTGTGAACTCAATGAGCGCAGGAATTTACCATGTGCTCTGGCACCCTGCTGGCACTTTGGCTTGTAGGGATAGGAGTATTGCCTAGCATCTCTGAGGTTTATTTTCTGTCTCTCTGACAGATTTTCTTTTTTTAGTTTATATTTTTATTTTCCTTGGGTGGAGAAGCAAGGCACTTAACATCTGCTGTCTTCTGACAGAGAATAACAAGGCCCTTGCAGAAGTACAGGAGACATTTTTTCTTCAGTTTGGAAGGAGGTCATGGACTTCTGCTGTTGCCTTAAATACCTGTCTGTGTAGCTGTGTGTGTGGTGTTTAAATGTGTGAAGAATATCTGATTCCCTCAAATCTACTGAATCCAATGAAAAAGGGCATTTGATCATGGCATATGGCATTGCATTAGACCGTATAGCTCAGAATGAGCTGTGGCCACTGGAATTTTAGGGGTGTAATCAGGCTTATTTATACAAAGCAAGATGTTTGCCTGCATGAGCAGACTTTCAAAAAGAAACTATCACTGGTCTGTTGGTTTTTGTAGGCTTTCAAAGCAATCTAATTTCATTAGGCAAAGTCTCCCACAGTGTGTGTATTTTGTGTCTGTATATCTGTATTTTGTCAATGGAGTAGATTGATCTAAACATTCTCATTATTTTCCTCTCTCCCCTCATCCCTTACGAAGCAATGCAACTGGTGTCTATTCACAGGAGCTGTCTGACAGCAGGCAGTAGTCTTACTGCTTCAGGAGTCTTTCATCCGTAGGTGAACAGTGCAGAGATGGGTGCACGCAAGATGAGGTCTTGATTTATGATTCTGTTCATGCACTGCTTGCAATGCAGTTTATTCTACAGGAAAAACCAAACAAAACAAAAAACCAAGAAACACTTGCAGATTACCATTACTTGAATACTTATGTCTTTAATTATTCTAATTGACATTTTTAATTAGATTGGAAGCAAAACTCCATTGGATATAGTGAGTAAATGAAAAATGATTGCATGTTGTGTATTTTCATTTTTATTTAAACTTCTTAGTATTTTGCAAATCCTTGTATTCACTCTGATAAAGCCTGAGGAAGAAGAATCACAACTCTTAACTAGCATGCCATGTACTTCAAGCAACTGCATGTGTGCTGCTTTCATTTCCATTGGATTTCCTTCTTGCTGTTGCTTACAGGCTCAAGCTTTGCTAGGAAGTCTGTTGCTTTTCCTCAGTCAGTCTTAGGAGCTGTGAGTCAAGTGCACGTACCTGACTGGCATGACATTTTTCTGGATGTTAAAGTAACTTTGCATTTGGTAATGTGAAATGGAACCAACACTTGTCTGTTTTCTGGAAGTTTGTGGCTAATTTCAAAGTGGTTCAGAGAAGAAATGTAAATTCCACATCTTCAAGTGAGTCTGAATTTAAAAAGCACTTGTGTGTATTTCACAGTAGAGGCACAAATGAGAGGAGAGTAGCAAAAATACCATTGAAATGCACATTTTTTAAATTGACTGTCACTGTATTTCACCAGTGCTTGAATTTTCTGGCTAAAAAGGAAAGTTTTAAAGGATAATAATTTCTCTAAGTAAAAGCCTTCCTATACCTTTTACACAAGTGTGGGAAATTTACGAAACTTTCACTGGGTAAGAGGGTCCTTAAATCAAAGTATGAGGCTTTACAGAACCTTTGAGGTAGAATTTCTGGCCAGAAAGAAACATGATATACATGATTGGAGTGTGAAAGTTCCAGGTTCAAATCTCTGCCCTGACTGACAAAGAAATTGGATTTGTACATCTCGGGAAGTGACCAACATATTATGCTGGCTGGTACTGGGTGGGATCTCTCACTCTCATTTGGAGCTGTCCTGCTTCGTATAGTACTCGCTGGGTGAGAATCTTCTGCATAACCCACTGAGTATGGCACTCGTATGTCTTAATATGAAATGATTTTGTATGAAGTGGAAGAGCTCCAACAGAAGATTAGTGTCCCACATGAGAACAGCCAGTGGCCTGGAGGTCTGCTTGAATTTTGAGATTTAGATATGTTTAAAGACTTGAACGTTGTTCTCTTATATGCCAGGTAAGTGTCCCATTTGCATGGCGGTGACTGTTCTGGTAGGTATTGGATATTTAAACTTTGTACTGGAAGAGTTGCATGGACCTACTAATAAATTTCTTCAGACTCAGTCTACCTAAACTCTTGTGAAACAACTTCTTGCTTATGTTATTTTAACTTCACCCATAATCTACACACATGAGTGAAATTGATGTAAATACTGATTAATCTGATTTTTAAAGCCTGATTTTAGGGAACATATCAGACACTGGGTTAAGGATATGTATTGGTTTTAACCTGATCAAATTGAAATAATTTGATCATTTATATTTACAAATATGGAAAGAGCTTATAGGATTGCTTGTCCCCCTCAAGGATATGTTTGTACCTCTTCACCTTTGAATTGTTCAATCAAGAATAATTCTGAGATTTAAAAATGTGTTTCCTTGGTATAAAGTAGTACAGAAGTTAAATCTATTACTGTTTTCTATCTCATCTGAAAAAAATGATGAGACTCTTCAGTCTTGTGCTTGCTACTTGCTGGAAAAGCCTTTATTTAAACGAAGCTGCTGCTGGTATGTTTTTTCCCAGTAGAGACAATTATCTATTGCAATTTATCAGGACAAATGAGATTAAAAATTACATCCTAGCTGATATACTTTTATTTAGTTATGAAAGTGACATTAAAAATTGTTAGTAATTGCCACTTCTGAATGACCTTGTAAGTGATAAGCTACATTGCTATGTAATTATTGCAGAAGAGCAATGTTCAACTCTTTCTTTTGTCTTAATTGCCTTTTGATCAGCTCTTCACATGTGTGAAAATTTCTGAACGCTGTTTGCTTAATAACCTTTCAGAGTAAAGGCCATTTACAGATTTTACACATGCAATCTAATGTTTTGCCATTTTACGATTAATATTAGTAGCGCCAAACTGAAGAAGTTCATTAACAGTGCTGGAAGTAGGCGTGTTGGAATATACAAGTTGCCTTACTCATTAAAATAGTAAAACTCTCAAAGAAAAGTCACTTTAACTTAAGGGGTAGTTAGCTCAAACCTTTGACATAACTACCAGTAGTGCGCTTAAATGGCTGTGCCTAGAGGTGTGGGTGCATGATGGCTTCTACAGAATCACGCGTTTTGTTCATTTTTAGGATTTGAGATAGCACCCATTGTTACAGTGTCTGTGGTTTGAAGTCTCTTCTGACATCTTCCTTTTAAAAGTGTAGCTTAAACCTTTTATGCATGATGAAAATATTATCTCCTTTTCTGCCTAATGGTAATTTTAAATTACCGCGATGCTCCATGAAGCTGCCTTTTTTTTTTTGACCAGAGCTGATTTTTAGAATATATTATCGTCTATAAGGACAATCATATAAAGTATCCTGACTCATTAACTGGCATATCTGAGTCAGAAAAAAAAATGGAGGGGGAAAAAAAATCTCACACCATATCCCGCCATATAATCCTTTATTATAACCACAGACTAAAATCAAGCAGTAAATCCTCTTATGCCTGTAAATACCCTTACTGTACAAATAAACCAGTGAGAACTGTAAAAGTTATTAATCTTCATACAGAGCTGGGGGAGAGAAGACAGTTTATAATAGCAGCCTTGTAGTGCTATTAGTTTATAACAATAGAACTGAATAATTGACAGGTTATCTTACTTTGTCTGCATCTCACTCCCAAAGCATTCAAGTTCCTGTTTAAGAGCATGAAGAAGACTTTACAAAATAATCACATACAGTATTAAATAGCACTGTTATGGGAAGTGAAGGAGTCATGCTGGGAATTTCCAAGAGGCAGAAGAGAGTATGGGTATCCTTACCTTTTAAAAGGTTATCACCTCACCAGAGAGAAGGGTGCCATCAATTTCACTTGCAGTGTCTCTGCACAATTCTGACATCTGCTTAAAATCTGCAATCAAGATATAGAAATGCAATCAGCTAAAAGACATAATTTCAATGGCACAAGAAATTAGAAATGAGATACGATGGGACATTCTCCAGTCAGCCACCACTAACCATGAACTGTTAGTAATTGATGCTTACTTGTCTGTCTTCAGTGAAAAGCACTGGCCAGGTTCTGACAGGCAGGTATGTGTCACAGCACAGCAGACACGCTTGGATTGCGCTGTGTGGTCTGTGGATTTAAGCTTCCATGGCTGTCAGCGCAAACAGTTTGAGCAATTCACCTTTTTAAAAACATGCAACTGTGGGTAGCTTCTTACAAGTACGCTCTAAGATGGAAGCATTATGGAGCTAGAGCCCCCAAGGACACACTGTTTTATGTGTTCTTATTACAAATACATAGAATTTACTATAAATACATTCTTAAAACCATAGAAACACTGGTGAAACTGGAGAATTGCTTGGTAACTTGGACCTGGCACTTTTTGTCTCTTTGCACATGATGTTTATCCTTCAGGTGACTTAGTTTTAATTGTTATAAAGCGGTGCTTAACAAGGCATACTAAAAAATTATTAGTGCTGTGTCTTCTTGCTCTCCTTTATAATTTCTCTTCTCGCACTGTATGGCTATGTACTTGAACGCTACCAGCTTTACCATGGAATTCCTGTTTATGCTTGACTTTATGATGGAGATGTTCAGCCTTAGGAGTAATAAGCTCATTAAGTCTAGTCTGCATCAGCCAAAGCTGCTTTAACTCTAAGCCATGGAGATGCCTTTTGTGAGGGGCTCTGCAATCCCACAATTTGTTCCTTTAGAGCCTTAATTTTGTCAATTTTCTGTGTGATTTTTTTTCATCTACTCGAAAGGCAATTACCTGCCTTGTTCCAGGAGACTTTTGGAACCTTCTGACAGGTTAAAGGAAGTATTTCTTTGTTAAGATTTTGATCGTGGCATTTCAACAGATGATGATAAATGTAATTAAAAGTGATTAAATTAGTCTGCTGTGCTGGCCTTATGGACTCAGAGTACAGGCCAGTATTAGGCAGATAGAGAAACAGTCTTAGTGCTTGGGTTGGTTTGGTGGAATTTTTTAGTTTGTTTACTCAGTAGAGAAAATCAGAATGTATTCATGTATTCAGAGCTGGCTACTGCTTCATCCTGTTTATAGCTATCTTTTATATAAGAGAAGAACAATATTTTAAACTGGAGGTGGCTCCACATGGTAAGACCAAATGTGTTTCCTAACTCTGCCCCAAACCTACTGAAAAACTGGTGTGGGACTTGATTTTTTTTTTTTTTTTTCCGCCTTAGCTGCAGGGAAGTGTTAAAATCTGTATTACCGGTTAATACACACACCCACTTGCTTATAAGTGGTATTTGCTTCAACACACTTTTCTTTCCCAGTCCTGACGTTTTACTAGGCACAAAATATACAAATAAATGAAATTACTGCTTAATTTTCTAGCTTTTTCATAGATTTCAGATTAGTGTCCTGGTTTAATAAGAGATTTGTGACACCTTATGCATTATTAATTCTAGCTTGTATTCCAGATTGATTTTTGTATAAATTTATCCTTGATACAGCTCTATTAAAGACTAATTTATTACACCAAAAGTTCAGGCATATGTCAGAGTTTAGGATGTGCCATCCATCATCTTGCAGCGTAGGCAAGCCTACTGTAGGCTTTCAGTGGTCTCTTTGGAGAGTCTTCCATGTTGTCATACCCTAGAATTGTCCAGATTGTCACAAAAACTTCCTTTCCTCTTTTTCAGTCTTTTCATCAATTCCTTACTCAAAAAAATCCAAAACAAACAAACAAAAACCCTCAAAAAAACTGTGTGAAAAATTGACTTGTAACTTTAGAAACATTACAAGTCAGTTGTAGTTACCTGTCATGCTTTTCTTTCCTTTTTATGGTCTCCTACTACTAATTTTCTGTAATATTCTATTTTCCAGTCACAAAGGTATTTGGACAGTAACTCTTTGAGTAGTTATTAAGTAAAAGGCCATGCACATGAACAGTGCTACTCAAGAAATGTTGAATTATCAATATTGTTGTCAAGACTCTGTATGATCTTCTTTGCAGTCTCAATTGGATAAGTTGTCAGGGTTCGTGTGCTATTGCAGAGTGGTGCTAATCCATAGTTACTTCTTCTGCTTGGACAGAAATTTCAAATGGTTTTGACACCTTAAAATGCTTTGGGATCCCTTGAATTGAAGAGGATCATATAAAAGTGCAATGCATGTTATTAGATGTTTGTAAGAGTTCGAGGATGTGATGCATTTCGGAAGACTGTCATTATAGGAGCAGGTTCTACTTTGATAAATTATAAAAATGACTGTGAATGACTCACAGCCCAGTTATAATTACTCCCAGCACTAATTATGTGTCAGAATTATCTGAAGCACTGTATCAGACATGGCTTGCATATGCATTACCTGTGTAATCATGAAACTGCACTTTTTCCGATGTAAGCTTACTGGGGGCTGTACTCCACAAGTCCTTCCTTCTGAGGGTTCCTTTCTCACCCAAGTAGGCCTTATGATTTCAGGGAAACTAATTAATCAGGATAAGGATGTTCATAACAAGCTTTTAAACTAGTTTTATAACTTTACCCTGTGGGGAAAAACTTGAAAATACTTTACAGAAAAGGTTGTGAAGTATTTACTCCTCACAGTCCTTCAGTATACACTGCGGACATCTGAAGACAAAATATATCTTTGTCTGCTGATGTCCATGAGAACTTATCCTGTCTCATGCAAAGATGTTTTAAGACTTGTTTTGTTTTGTTTTCATTTTCAGCTTCTGGAAAAAACTAACAATATGTTTGAGGAATCTGATTCTGCGGCTACGAAAAGTCCTTTGCATTTAGCTGTAAGTATGAGACATGTGTAAAGTCTTTGATCATATCTCCTAGAATAATTCCTTAATCTCTGTGCTTGAAGCAAATTTAATCACAGACTTGTTTTGAAAAAGCTGGGAAGGGATGTAGGCCTGGATGTAACAAAAAACAGGGTCTGGGCTGGAATCATTAATTAAGTTTTTGGCAGTTGAAGCTCTTGGTTCTTACTGACGACACAGACACTGAAGTGAAATTAAATGGAAAGTTGCAACTTTTATTTATAACTAGTTTATAAATTTGGGGCCGAAACCTGTGCCTATGGATTTGATCATGGAATGGGATACTCTGATGTTCTCCTGGAGATGTGCAGAGTGCCAGAAACTGTCTGGTACACAGCAAGGTGTGGGAAAGCATGCTTAAACCCCAGCAGAGCCCTGGGAGCGTGCCGCGGAAACTGCACTATCAAAACGGGATCCAGCACATGTGGCCTCATAGATCACAATAGCTCCCCTTTCCCAAGAGCTCAAGATTCATGATCTCTCTTCACAGTTTTCATGTGGGAATCACAGAATAGTAGAGTCTAACATGGAACTCTGTAGGTCAGCTAGTCCCACCTCCGTGCTAAAAGCAGAGTCAGCTAGAGCAGGTTTTCTCAGGGCTCTGCCCCATCACATTTTGAGTATCTCCAAGCATGGAGAGTTCACAGCCTCCAGGCAATTTATTCCAATGTCTGATCACCATCACAGTAAAAATGGGTTTTTTTTGCATTAAATGCAATTTTCGGTGTTTAAATTTGGGCCCATTGCCTCTTGTCTTGTCACTGAGCGCCCCTGAGAAGAGTTTGGCTCTGTCTTCTTTGCTCCCCCATCAGGCATTTATATACATTGGTAAGACCCACCCTGAGCCATTTCTTTTTGAGGCTGAACCATTCCAGCTCGCTTAGCCTCTCCTCAGACATCTTTCACAGACTGGCTCTTCACTGAATATCCAACCTCACTATGAAGATGTCCTCCCCTGGAAAGGAAACCAACTTGTTTACTCAAAAATAGGGGCAAGTTTTAATTTTGTAGCAATCATATTTCTGCTTACCAGTCAGCCAGAACAGCTCTTGGCCTGATGTTTGAATTATCTATGAGTAATCTGAGGGAAGAAGAGTCAAAGCAGTTGGGTTAAAAGGCTAAGTTTGTCACTGAACTCTGCTTTCCATCTTTTCTTTCTGCAATTTGAATATTGCAGGAAGGAGAGTGTCACTCTTAAGCCCAGAGAGGAGTTACAGCCAGCATTATCACCAACATAAATTGCTGTGCTGGGAAGGGCCTTGCCCTGCAGCTGGCCAAACAGCAAACTCATTTCCTCTCTGGTCCCTCTTGGGCAGAATCCTTGCAAGGACACTGCCAGTGGCTCTCCCTCTTGTATCGGTTGCTGGTTAACATCAATTCGTTCACCTTAGACACCCCAAACCCACAGTCTAAAAATTAAAAACCTTACATAAAACATCACTATTTCACACTTCAATCGCAGCTATCCAGGAGTGTCTCTGACATTTGTTTCAAACCCTCCCATGTATTGGGGTGCCTGTGGCCATCCTTTCCCAGGTCTAGCAGTGTCCACACGAATCTCTCCACATGTGGATCCAGAAAGCCAGCAACCTACACCAAACCATGAAGCCTTGTTAAATGGCTGATAATGGCGCAGTGGCCAAGGCCTCTGCTCACAGACATTTGACCCTACAATGTAAACAGGATTTAGAAACAAGGGGTGGATTAGCAGCCAACAAAATACTGACCTGCCATTCGCTGAGGCTTTAGTGCATGATTATGGTCATGGCTGAGTAAATGACTGCACAAGGCAAACCAACAGGAAGAAAAAGTCAACTTTATTATCCTGTCAAGGAGAAGATGGGGTATACAGTCTGCATGGCACCTTCAACATAGATACCTCATATTGTGTCAAAGATCAGGTTGTTGCTAGTTGTTTTCTAAGTAAAATTGCCGTGAAGAAAAGCTGACAACTGCGTCAGAGTATTTTCTGAGATACGTTTCCCGGTGCCCTAATCTCCCTTTAGCTTTTCTTTTTCTGCCTTTGCCTTTCTGCTTTCCTTAAGTAGTCTTCTTGGTCTAACAGGGAAACAACTGTTATCTGCACTGTCCTGCTCTTTTGAACTTTGGACAATGATCACTAGGAGCAAGCTGCTGCCACCACTACTTAACCTTGAAATTCAGTGGCTCATTGGTTCCTTCATGTTTGCATTTCTCTTCTGCTTTCATTAATTGGTTCAACTCTGGTAATACTAATTATATGTTCATCTATAAATAAAAAGGGTGTTTTCTGTGAGTCTGACAGTAAGGAGAGGAGGGCAGTCTGTGCAAAGCTGAATGAAATGTTTCTGGTTTCTGGGGCTATCCACTGGGTTTTTGCAGTGTCACCTGTGTTTGTGCTGTTGGCCCAAATGTAGGTCTGGAAGCGCATCTACTTCTCCACTGTAGTTGTTCTACCAAATGATCCTATTGGCAGGAATACTCCATGAAGCATCAGCTATGAACAGCAGGTCAAGTTTGTGTTTGCATTTGCACAGAAATCTGTTTTGAGAATTGCTTTCATTTAGTTGGAGACCAGCAGATATGTTGAATTTAGCACCCAGTTAGGTGATAGTCCATGTGACCTCTGACCAGCATCACTCTAGTCAATCTAGTTTTTGAAGTAAACGTTTCCCTTGAAGATATTGTAGAATGTGAAAAATGAATTGTTGACTTGCCTGTGCTGAATTGGCAAATTATTGACTGAAATTCCTCACCTTGGGTTGTATTAGAAGGTTAAACCAAATCAACAATCATAATTTCAGTCCCTAATCACTAAGAATTTTTCAGTTTCTTGACTACAGTGTAATTTGGGAAAATCCTTTTAAGTTGAAGAGAGAGTCCTAAGGAAGCAAGAAAACTGTGTGATTTCTACTGTGTTTAGGAGACTGTGACAGTGTTGGATTTTATTCACGTTTCATGTGAAAGTCTTTGAAAGAAAAAAGTTGTGTTCTTTACATGGCACTTTCCATGTTTCTAGGCCTATAATGGTCATCATCAGGCCTTGGAGGTACTTCTCCAGTCTCTGGTAGATCTGGACATTAAGGATGAGAAGGGACGCACAGCTTTGGACCTGGCTGCATTTAAAGGACATGCAGAGTGCGTGGAAGCTCTCATCAGCCAGGGTGCTTCTGTCACTGTAAAAGACAATGTCACCAAAAGGACCCCCCTCCATGCTTCAGGTGAGTGTACGCTTATGTTGCGCTTGTGGTTTAAACCCCTCAACACAGAAGCAGTTACCTTTACCTACCTACTATCTCTATGCACGTTTTTTCTAAACAGGAGGAGATTTTGACCTGTACTGAGGACTGCTGCTTGTTAGTTGAGGTCCTACAGTTAACCCTTTCTCTTTCATTTCCTTTGTCTTTTTTCCTCTGTCCCTGTGATTCAATCATCCCTCACACAGAATCCCATATTTTTCCACACCACTACTGCTCTGCCCTTCCCTGCTTGCCTCCACTTTACCATACCTCTCTATTGCCACCTATTCCTTAAGATACCTGGTGTTTCCCCTATGATACCTTCTCTTAATGGTTCCTCAGCCAAAAAATCAGGGGAAGAGAGAACACTTGCCTCACTGTTTCTCCAATGGAAGAAAGGTTGAAAATACAGGTAGGCTCTGATTGGTGATGAAATTATGCTGGTGTTCAAAACTTTCAACCTTCTGCACTGGCAACACTACAGAAATTCACCCCCTTTCAGACATTATCCTTCTCCTGAGCTACCTTGTGAACTTGCTTTTGCTGGGACTCTCCTCCATTTCTTATGTGTTGAGTGTTAATTATGCAAAGTTCATAATTAACTGGAATATGTAGAATTTGCCATTTATTTAAAGGTTATTATTTAATATGTACCTGTCAGATAAATACACGGAGGTGCCAAAGGGAACGTGCTCAGTACAGCATAGCAGTGACCTCTAGTGGGAAGTGAAATTAATACCTCACTGGATAACAATTATTTTCAGGGCCAGACTTAATTGTCTTTCTGTTTATCTTTTAATCTTGCTTGGATTAAAATGCATATACATCCTCTAATACCAGTTTATTCTCTGCGTGTGATCATGCAAGTGCAACCTAGAGACATAAGGCCAAATAGACTTTTACAAGTTTTGTTTGCAGTACTGAAGAAAATGCATGTAATAGATCTTCACAGCATACTAGAAAATGCTTTCTGCCTTCTTAAATTTTGCATCAGAACTGAGAACATTACTCCCAACAATGAATTAATCGTATAGAGATGTGCTACCAGAGTTTACATATCACAAGTTTGAGACCAGAATTCAGTGAGAGGGGGTTTTAGTTGTTTTTGATAAAAAGACAAAATATTATGTCCAGCTGATCCTCACCCTGTTAAAACTGTTGGCTTAATTTAAATCAAGATCTGTGCCACCGCAAAACTGGACTTGTGTTGGTCAAGAGCTTTCCTGTAGTCACTTCAAATATAGCTGGAGGTCTGATGACAAACAAGGTGTGACTTTTGTACATCATCACTATAGCAATGATTTTGCTTTTATTTAAAAATTTGGTTATAGTGACATAGCCATATTTTTGTTAGCAGCTCTGACTTAAGATATGAATTTGTTGAATAAATCTGTTGAATAGAACTTAGTAATTTGTTCAGTAGAATTATTTTAATACATACATTTCTTACCTTCGTACAAATTCTGATTGTGGTGGGTTTTTTTTTCCTGTTTTAACTTATTTTTTAATTGCCCTCATCACTGTAGTATGAGTGCCTTCCATGTAAAACCAGTAGGAAGATTTGTTGTAGACTTTTCTGGTCTGTGATACTTTTTTGCTTCTCAGATTAAAAAAAAAAAATAATTCCAGGGATACAAGCAAAATGTTCTTTAAATCTGCAGTGAAGCAAAATAAGTTAAGTATGTATTAAAAAAAAGGCAAGAAAATCCTACACACAGGAATGAGACCCTAAAGAGAACATATACCTTAAGCAGAAGGGAAAATACTGTACAGACAGAGTGAATATCTGAATTCTTAGTAAAGGAAATTTATCACTGTCATGAATTTGGAGGCTTTCAATTGTGAGATAAGTGCACTTTGGGTAAATATCCATTAAGACACTCAAGAGCTGTGCGGAGTTCTGTGGAAATTACCTCTGGAGTAAAGCTTCTGTCTCCAACTATAAAAAACCACTTGCAATCTGATGATTTTTATTATGCTGTTTCATAACAATACATTTTGTTTAGGAGGGTTTTAGCAAAGAATGATGTCACCTATCGGCAACTCTGCGTGGTACCACTGCAGTATTAGTGGTTTTTTCTTGCAGTGCAAGTGTAAGAGGTAAATTGGCATATTTTGAGAAATCAAACAGAATTCTTGCTGATTTAATCCCTTGAGTGACAATGCGAGTTTGCACACTTGCATATGCAATACTGTGCACTGGAAAGGAACCAGAAGGCATGTGTGCCCATCCCCTTAAACGTGTTTGCCTTCATTCCTTCTAATTACACAAGCACAGTTGCTGAACACAACAGTTAAGGAGACCTGAAGTGGTGGGTTGGATTACAGGATTCTGCAGAGCTCCTTTCAGTAAAGGGATTTGTAACTTTAGTAGAGAAATCACCTGATGAAGTATTTCTTTTTTCTATCTGGCCCCCTCAGGGAATAGACTTCCTCTGGCCTCATAATATGGAGAATTTCCTTAGCCAAAATCATATGTTCCCTGTATAATTTTATTACCACCAGTCTTTCTTCTGGCTAGTTTGGGGAATCTGTTGCAAATGTTCCCCTAGTGTTAGTGTTGCAGCTCTGTTGGCAAAGCTAATGTTTCCTGCAGGGTGTGCGATGCCTCACAATCACTGGGTCAGCTCCTAAGAGTTTCTGGGAGAATCTGTTCTAAAACTCATCTACCAAAATCCTTTTCAGATGTCATTGTGAACAAGTTATGATTTCTCTTCCTCCTGCTGGGAGGAAGAACAGATTTTTTTTTTTTTTCCCCCCCCGAGCCAGTGACTCATCAGCCCTGTAGAACTGTTTACATGTTACGTATATGGCATTAGTTAGTGGTAAATAACTAAAAATGTATTTTATTTTTCTGGGTAGACCAACCAAGAGTATTTTTGGATGACTGATTTAAATGTGATGATGTGCGCCTGTTTCTCTGCCAGAATGATGTGACATAGGTGGTGTCCAAGGGTTTTGCCTCAGCCCACAGGGTGTAGGCTGTGTGAATGCATGACTTGCTGTAATACAAACACAATCTATATCTACTGAGTACAGGAATTATTGTTTTTCAAATAAGAAAATACTGTTCTTTTCATCCCATGGAAGGCTGAAGCCTTTAAACCAGCTGACACACAGATGAGTTTCCAGTGTCAGGCCCCGCAAAATGTAGTGACTCAGAGCTGTTTTCCAACAGCAGTGGTTACAGTTTAAAAAGCAAACTCTGTTTTTGAGAACTAGCTGTGGCTTCCAATAATGTTAAACGAGAAAAAATGGAAAAACCCAAAGGGAACTTTAGTCTCTGGTGTTATGTGCTGTTATGCATATGACATTTGTATCATTGGTCATTCTTTGCAGATGCTTCTTTTTTCATAGCAGCACTGAAGAACTTGCTTGTACAGTGTACACAAAATTAATGAGCCTTGCCAACGTACTTCTTACTGTGTTCCAAATCTGATCGCAGAAAGCCTTGTCTGCCTGCTTGGTCTGAGGGGTTTTGAAATGCTGTGTGGTTTAGTAGAAGTCTTCTCAGTAGTGAAAATCACGATTTCTGTTTTATTCATTTGGGATTTTTGTATGTGAGAGAACTAATCCTTGTCTTACTGAGGTCAGGGAAAGAACAGCTCACCATCTCATCAGCACAAGTTAAATGAAAATTGTGGGAATATTAATTTCTTACACTGTGGAATGTTTTCCTTGTTTGTAAGGAAATTTCTTATCCATAAGCATTACAATGGAAAGGTATCTGAAATTAAACATGTTTTAATTAAACATACTTTTTTTTTCTTTATAGTCATTAATGGCCATACACCTTGTTTACGGTTGTTGCTAGAAGTTGCAGACAACCCTGATGTGACAGATGCCAAAGGACAGTAAGTTTTCTTCATGATTTTTTTTTCAGCTCTGTGATTCAAATAACATCTCAGATTTCTCACAAAAAAAATCATTTATTTGAAATACTGTATTTCCTGCACTTCTCCTCATAGAATTTGGCAGAGGTTATAAAGTACACATTCAGTTGATCTAAGCCATGTGGAAAGGATTATTCATTAATCTTAGCCTCTGCTTCATACTTTAAACAATTCTTCATAGATGCTAAGGGCCAGATCCAATAAAAACTAACAAGCTTCTGAGATGTTTCTATAAAGAGTCTTTTTCTTTCTAAACATTGCTATTTCAGGGTTTACTTGGTATATTAGGCTGGTGCAGTGAAACGGTATGTTTATTTGAGGTGACACATGCATCTGAGATGTTCCTACAAAAATTTTACTTCTCTTTAAATGAGTTATAGAGGGAGAATAAAGTACATTTTTGAAGTGAAAATGTGAATGGTTTAAAAAGTTCGTTTGGGGTGCCTGGAACATATCTGACTGTACATATAATTTTAAATGGTATTAGCCTTATCTAAGAATAGAAGGAGAATAGATGCTTTCAGAAAAAAATGGAAGATATATTAGTCCAGATTTTTGCTTGAATAGTTTCCTTATGTCCCTTCATCCCCTTTAAGTAACTGCCAGCATTTGCAAAAGAAATGCTTTGGGTGATTGTCATCTTGGTAACTAGCAGGGACTTCATTCACAGCAAGTGGGCATTGTAAAGCTGATGTGTCGCTGGAGGTGACAATAATTGTAGGTGATTGTCTTGAATGATGTTGCTCTGTAAACTGCTTACAAATGAGTTTGTTTCCATTTCAGTCATGGTAGTTTGTTGTTAAACATCTTAATAATTTCATACAAGAGGTCTTCACTTGGGTGTTATGTATGGTGGGTAGGAACAGAGAGAAATGCAGGGCTTCCTGATTTCTCTATTCCTGTAAGTTAGCAGTGGCAAGTCATATGTACTTTTATAGCTGTGACTGGTTTGTTTTTGTTTTTTTCTAGAACCCCACTAATGCTTGCAGTGGCGTATGGGCACATTGATGCTGTTTCTTTATTACTTGAAAAAGAAGCATCTGTAGATGCAGCTGATCTCCTGGGATGCACAGCTTTACATCGAGGGGTGACTTAATTTTTATAATTCTTAATTATTTGTTTTACTGTGACTACAACTGACAAGCACAGGGATATTGAATGTAGGAAATACTGTAAATGATTGGAAAATGACCAAGCACAGTCAATAAGGTAAAAAGCAGGACAGATCTGCTCTCAGTAATGTTCTGCTTTTGACTTTATTTCACGTTTTCTTTAATTAATTAGCTAAAATACTGATTAGACCATTTTTTTCTTGGCTCTAGACACTTTACAATAGCAGTCATTATTATTATAACTGAGCACCTTATGAATTCTGAAAATGATTTATTTAAAAGAACTGCCCAGCAGTTATTTTCATTTTTCTTGGGGAAGATGGTGTAAATAAGTAAGCCTTAAGTTTTTTCTAGAGGCAGTGAAACTTGAGGCAGGTCTAATCTTTTCTAGGAGTCAGCTTCTTACCCAATGCAAAGTTGATGCAGGAGGTGACATTTACACAGAACTCTATGATACCTGAAGCAAGCAGTTCAGCTTAGGAGTCCAGCACAATTCCATAATAAAAGCTGTGGCATAAAAATTCTGTTCTGTTTTGATAGCAATACATGAACATGCCCAAGATACCAAAGCTAACCTATATATGATACAGAGGTCGCTGATAGTAGCTCACCAGCAGTTAAAGCAGCTTTACATATTTCTGATGATATTCTTGATCCTTTTTTTCCTCAGTTCTTCTCTCACATTCATACATGGTTTTGAGAAGCTAGACTCAGGTTTTCTGAACATCACCCCTTGTACATCTGTTTCCTTAGCCTTAAACTCCTCCTTGGTGTTGTGCCTCACCTAGTGGAGTCTCTTCCACAGACTAGGGATCAATGCCTTTGAAAGACAGCACCAAATACATGTCAGTGTCTCAGTTACCACAGGTACTCATGGAGCAAAGGAGCTTTAATCTCTGCCTTCTGAATCCCATCCAGGCCATTTCATATTCACAGGCGTCAATCATTCCATATTTCCTAGGCAAGAATCTGTATTATGTCAACGTCTTTACTAATTTCTTTGTTATCAGATTATGACTGGGCATGAAGAGTGTGTTCAGATGCTGTTAGAGAAAGAAGTATCTATTTTATGTAAAGACACCAGGGGCAGAACACCTCTGCACTTTGCAGCAGCTCGGGGTCACGCCACTTGGCTGAGTGAATTACTGCAGATAGCACTTTCAGAGGAAGACTGCAGTTTGAAAGATAATCAAGGTTATACACCGCTGCACTGGGCTTGTTACAACGGTAAGTTTCTCCCTGTGGACTTTTGCCAAGTTCAAATGTGGCCTCAGTTTTAGGGAAATGTGATAACAAAGCAGCCTAAGACTTTGAGAAGCTTGAAATGAAGAGGCAAATTATCTCCCCTCTACTTGCTCTCCGCAGTTAGCATTTGCTATGTTCACCCTTCCCTTCCAAAGCCAGGGAAATTCCAGCCATACCTCCCAGTGGCTTTGCAGCTCGTTTGCTTCCAGTCACAGAAGGCCAGGGTGAAATTCTGGTTTTAGTGACATCAGTGATGAAATCCTCATTGGTTTCTGTGGGGCTAGGAATGCTCCTTTGAGGTGTCATCTTCTTATTTATTGATGCAAGAGACTAGTGAATAGATGGATATTCTGAACTGAACTGATTATTCTAAACTGGATAATCTGAACTTGTTGCTTAAAATAAGGATAAAGCTTCCTAATACCATCATTTAAAACCATCTCTGGAGATGTGTAAGGCAACATACATAACATCACATAAAAAAGACATCTTTTTTCCTTTCCTTTTTTTCAGTAAGTGATAATATTAGCCTGGATCTATCTTCCTGCTGCCATAAAAAAACCCCAAACTGTTTATAATTTAATCGCATAAGAGCTTATATACACATTGTGTTCAGCTTTGAATTTAGTGTTAAATTCTAATCTATAGAAGCCTAATATGAATGAAGTGAATTACTTGCTTTGTGCAACACTGAAATGTCTGATCTCTTATAGGTCATGAGAACTGCATAGAGGTACTATTGGAACAAAAATTTTTCCGCACATTCTATGGTAATAGCTTCTCTCCATTGCACTGTGCCGTGTAAGTAGAAATCTCCAGTAACAAGTGCTTTAGTATATGTCTGGAAAAAATAGCAGTATGAGAAGAAAGCTTTTTTTTTTTTTTTGCATGAGCAAATAATTTTAAAGCTGATCATAAAATTGCGCTTATGCTTCTGCTGAAAAAGTGCCAGAATAAAGAGTATTTTTGCAAAAATTTCATACATTTAGGCTGTTTGATGAAATTCTGACTTCTAATTAAATAGCTCCATTTCTGCTCCCTTTCTAGTTTCTTTTCCCTTGCTTACAACTACAGACCTATGCCTTTTCTTCACACAGGCTGGAACTTCATAGCTCTTCCATTCTTAGGCCATGACCTGGGCTATAGTGCCTTGGTCCGTGTAAGTATGAGCTCTTGAGGTTCCTTTGAAACCCAACGGCTGAAAGTTAAGAAATTTGTCAGAATCAGAATGTCAGAATCAATCCTTTTTTAGCAATAGGAACAAAGTGTTAATGAAGGAAGCGTTTGAAACAACAATCTGTGTCATGCTAGAATGCTGTTCTGTGGAGGCCATATTTCTTCCAAGACAGCTGAATGTTCTTCAGACCAATTTTCTTCATGGTCTTTTTTCCTTCTGAGATAATCTCTTGAAGGTTTGGTACTTCTTACCCAGGTCCCAGCCAAAGGGATTGATTGGTTATAGAGGCACACTCTGTATCCAAAGTTCTCATATTACTTATAAACAACAAAAAGGTGGTGGCTATTATGAGTTATTAATCTTCCACGCATGTATTTTATACATATTCATAATTCAAATAAAGCAGTATATTTTCATATGGGAAGGATTCTAATAGAGCAAAATCATAACTTTTCATAACATAATTGCAAATGCATTTTTTTTAAAAATGAAAGATTACTTTAGTTTGTAGGACCTAACATGCTTATTAAAACGTTAGCGATCAGAAGTAAGGAACTAAGCACTGAAAAAACAAATGCAAACTTTCCTAATTTCTGCCAACAATTAGAATGACTGTATTCTATTCTGTGTTCTGTTAGAAGAATGAATGTCTTCTAGAAGTAATGATAGGAGTTACTATTGTGTAGGCTTTCCTTCTACAGTCCACATCATTGGAAAGTGGAAAAGTAATTTGTCATGTATCAAACTTTGAAATTGTAAAAACCACAATATATTAGAGAAATAAAAGCATATATAAAGCACTGGTTTTACTCTGCTTAAAATCATTTGTGGCTGAAATATTTTGAAATTTGAAATCTGAATTTCTAGTGATGGCTTTGAAAATTTTTTTCTCAATATTGATATTCTTTTAAACTAGTATGTTATTTTCAAACCCATTAAAAATGTGTGCAACTTAAAAATGCATGCAAATTTAAAATGAAAACAGCTACTAATCCAGCAGTGTGTATTAGATATACTATGTGTCCAATACTGTTTCTAAACACTGTTTATTTTCATAATGAAATGAGACAAATTAACAATAACCAGAAAGAGTATTCATTGAGTACATCCATCAAGAAAAAGTGTTAAATGTGTGGGTTTGAAGAAATGTGGGCTTCAGAACCTAAAGCATTAGAGTAAAGCTTTCTATATGTAGGTATCTCTGACTGAGTGCTTTCCAGATCCAGGTGTGTTTGACATTTAAACTAAAAGATTTTAAGGTATCAAGGTTTTAATCCTAGGTTTGTGCTGCACTTTGTTACATTTGTGCATAGTGAATTACAGGATCAGCTTTGCTTGAGACTGAAATTCATAGTAGCAGATGCAGTTTTGTTAAATGGAGAGATGATAAATAATCAAAAATGTGATTAAAAGAATTATGCAAAGGTATGTTAGGATAACTTAGAACCGATAAGAAATATTAATGGGAAGTGTGGTAAATTAATATTGGAAAATGGGAAAAGATGTAGACTTTTTACCTTCTTGAAAACGTTTTTTCTTTGGCAGAATCAATGATCATGAAAACTGTGCATCACTGCTCATCGGAGCCATCGATGCCAGCATTGTCAATTGCAAAGATGATAAAGGAAGGTAATAGTTTCTTAAACAAATTGCATTTCATCTTCATGAATCCATCTAGTATTTTTCATAATTATTTCTGAACCTCTGGAACTAATCCTTATCTGATACGGTTGAGCTAAGACTTGTCATGCTGACTTTCAGACAGGAGTTTACACTGCAAGAGAGTTAAATGGTGGCTCACTTGAAGCAAGAGTGCTATGAAGCATTCAATTTCATAGTACATATGAAAAGAAATACAAAAGAAATAGTGTTTTGTTTGTTTAGAACAGCTATGACTATAGGCTGTTTACCTGAACCAGTTGTCTTTGTTAAATAAACACATTTATCTTTGCTAAATGGAGTGATACTATGTATGTATAGAAAAGTAATTAAAAGCTTTAATGTTATGCTAGCACTCTGAGGGCGCAGAGCTCAAAACATGTGCAGCAAAATAATACTGATACAGCAAGCCAAATCCTTAATTTGTCACGCTTATAATCTTCTGTGCGTGTGTGTAGAGATTTATTTTTAATTAAAATTCCTGAAATTCTAAAAATTTGTTACTAATTTTTTCTATTAATTAAACCAAATTCAAGACCTTCAGTAATGGTGATTACTTACTCCTGTAAAGGTAATACAACCTCACCCCTACTGAGAGGCAGAACCTGAAGTAACATTATGAGCTGGGCTGTGTACCAACTGTCTTTCATCTCTGTTAGTCACACTTCAGACCCAAAATGTCATAGGGAGACAGCTGTCTCTCTACTGTCTCAGTCTTGTGGAAACTGGTAACTTTCAAAGTGGATAGAATTCCTTCTGCCTTTTATAGTAATACTGTTATTGTTGTTTGTTGCTGCAATGTTTTTGACTATAACTTAAAGTACTTCAGTTTTTTAAATAATGGATCTGTTCTTTTCTGATAGTTCTTCCCATCTTAGGCTTGTTAAAAAAAAAATAATCAGGTGAATAAGAATGATGGATTGTACTGCTTTTCATACTACACAGTATGCTCCATTAAATCAAATATGCTGCTAATATGAGATTCTCCAGAGTGTCACATCTCCACAGTATCATATCCACCTTATGCTTCCCTTTTTATAAAGTTTATATTGCACCAGAACAGAGACTGTAAATATTATTTAACTTACTTCAGATGCTGCTAGTGTAACGTTCCCCTGGTGATAACTCAAAAGTTTCATAGAAAAAAAAAAGTGTCTTTCTGTTTCAGTTTCTTGGGAAGGTAAGTAAACAGGAATATTGTTGTTCTTTAGCAACAGCTTGTGGTCGTGTTACTTTCCCCACAGAACACCCCTTCACGCAGCAGCCTTCGCGGATCACGTGGAGTGCCTCCAGCTCCTCCTGACTCACAGCGCACAAGTGAATGCTGCGGATCACGCAGGGAAAACACCTCTCATGATGGCAGCTCAAAACGGTCACGTAGGTGCTGTAGGTAAGTACATCCTTGCCTCTGTCTTGAAGGGTGAGTGCTACTGCGGTTACTATCCCAAGTAGGTGGTCTTTTTCCTGTGAAAACTAAGGAAGAAAAATAAATTGTGTGGATGTCTGTAAGAAGCTACCTTTACATCTGTAAAAAAATTCTTTTTCTTGTCAATCATTGCTCCTCAGCAGTCTTGGTGAACATTTGCAATAACAAACTTGAGTCTTACTTCCTCCTAAGAGCACACTGTAAAGAGCATGAGGGGAGTAATTCTGTTCTCCTGTTTACTTCCTTGATTTTATGGAGCAATAAAACTGCATGTGTGAAAAAGATTGTGTAACCTTTTTCCCCTGCTCTATTATAGGAAGTTGTATTCTTACAATTGCAGCTATCAGCAGCTGCTTTTCCAGGCTAGACTGAAAACATACTGTAGACATACAGATTAGGGTCATACTGGCTTAACAGAATTCCCTTTTCTCCACCTTCAACAGCACAGACTGCACCCTAAATTCTCTATATCCATAGTACTCTCAAAGCAGGATCCACAGTTGTGCTCAGGAGAAGGTGATTCAGGCAGAACTTGCTGATCTGCAAACGGGGAAGTTTATAAATAATATGTTTGACAGTTTGGGGCACAGTGAACGAGCTGTTAGCTCTGCCTTTGCTTGCTGATTAACTGCACAAGATGAGTCTGTTCTCATTCATTATTTTCACTTCATGTTCATAAAGCTTACATCACATAAAAACTTAATTGATTAGCATGTATGGACATGTATATTTAAATAGTAATTTTTTTCCCTCTGTTTTTACATGTTCATCTGCCCATTGGGTTTGTTCATTGATACCTATTCTATACCTCAGACTTTTTGGTGAACATTGCCAAGGCTGACCTGACATTAAAAGATAAGGACTCAAATACATCTTTGCACTTGGCTAGCAGTAAAGTAAGTTGAAGACCTCTGTATGCTTCTATTCTTGTCATAGTCTGTATGTCTATATGTGTGTGTTTATGCTCCTAAAATTTTTTCTGCAGTGGAAATGTCATGATCAAGCTTGTGGTGAGGAAGGGAGCATTGGTCTAAGTTTTTTCTCAAGTCTGTTTCAAGGTTTAGTAAATTGAGAAAATATGGATGCCTCTTATGACAACTGAAATATAAGGAAGGGAAACTAGGAGAAATAATGGAAAATCCTTTGAGATTTTACCAAATAATCTCACTGTAAAGTAGCTTAACGTGGGTTCAGTGACAACAACAAAAAAAAGAAGGTATTTATTCTTTTTTCTTATTCTCCAGTTTCTGTAGAAGGAACCCAGAATTTTTCCTTATGCTCTGTAGCAGTAAAACCAGAAACATTGATCAGATTAGTGGTGGTGTCTTTTCCCACCCTTTCTTCCTCTTAATTCAAATTGCTACCGCTGTTTCTGCAAGAAGAAATGCCCATGGGATTCCCTCTCTTGGGCTTTTGCTTCTTTTCCCTCTCTTTTCTTTTGCTTCTATCCACAGACTGGATTCCAGTGTGATAGTATTACTCCGGTTTCTGCAGACACATGAGCCTCACTGAATTCTCAAGGTCTTTCAGGCAGCTGTTCACCTGCCAGGGCTGTAGGCTTGGCATCCCCAACTTGCTGTGCTCAGTGTTGGAACTAAGGCCCGGATCTGTATTATCTGCAAAGTTTCATTGTTAGCGCTCTCACATCAAAGGGGTTTTGTAGTAGCTTATTTATAATGCAGAAAGGCCTGTAAAGACCCAGAAAGTGTAGTATTCATTTCTGAGATTAAACTATCTCTTTCTATGTTACTATGTAGTTCTAATAAATAATCCATTGAATGCTCTCTCAAGAGAAACAGTAGTCTTCTCTGAAAGCTGAGGAGGTGAATTCATATATAATGAATGGAGGGTTGAAAGACAGGTGAATGTCTAAATTTCTAAACGCGCTAAAGCATCCTAGCAGTGGCAGTTCGTAAATGGTATTTTAAGGCTCCTACAGTTCACTTGCTACTTATATATCCTTATAAACTGAGTAGCAGGTATTGTATTTCAAACTGAGTTATTAAATTTCACTTTTATATGTAAAATTTCTTTTGTCTCAATTTCAAACTCCTCAGCAAATTAACACTATTTGCTTTTTTCCCCAACTACAGGGTCATGAAAAATGTGCCTTGTTAATACTTGACAAGATACAAGAACAGAGCCTTATTAATGCAAAAAATAATGCATTACAGACGTAAGTATAGCCTGATCCTCTCAAGTTCAGTTGACTTACCAGAAGATTACAATTTAGCATTTCAAATTCATGTCTCAGATTTTTTCATAGAACAAAAAAGTTAATTTCTGGGGGTGTTTGAGTGCTTGCCCTTGAAAAGGCCAGATTTGTATTGCATTTTCACTTTTAATTTTTATTTCTTTGACACCAATTCTATACATGATCTGGTGGAAAAATTATATGAGGTCATTTATTTGAAGACTGTATCAAAATGTCTGTTAATCACGTGAATGTGTAAAAAGTGTACATCTGGCACTTCCTAGCTTTTTTAGCTTCACCTTAAATAATTTATTTAGACTTAAGGTGATACATTTAATTTTTAGAGGGTTTTTTAGGTGATATTTTATGTGTAACTCTCATTCACACCGTACATTATCAGAAGAGTTAGAACCATCGATATTCTTACTCCAGCTGCAAATGTTTGACTGGGATGGGGGATCCCACAGTAGAAGATTGAACCACGAGTTCAGGTGGCAGATCATCTAGTGCTTGCAGAAGAATTCATTCCCTCTTAACCCTTTTTTCCCCTCTGCAATACGAAATTGTTTTTCCTGTCCCATTAGCTGCCCCCAAACAGGACCATTGGGTGTTGGCCCAGGAAAGGAGCAAACCACTGGTTATTTTTAATTTCCAGCTGTTCTGCAGTAATGAAGATTAGCAATTGAGTATTCAAGGATAAAAAGGCAATATGTTGATTTTGAGCAGTCTGTAGTAGCCAGAATTAAGGATGGAACAAAAGCATTTCTTCAGTCTGAGATTAATTTTCCTTTTAAATGTCAATTATGTGCTGCAAACAGTGGAAAAATTAGAGCTTTTTAAAGAAAGCCTTTAGACTGGAAAGTATTAAGCAGTCTTTGTGTATGTAAAAGGTAATTATAGTTGTCTTGCACATATATTTTATAGATGTGGAACATGAGGATTATTTTAAAGGCTGTAATGTAGTTTAACGTCTACAATATAATTGTAATGATCCAAAGAAGGAAAACATTCTCTCTCTGATGCTGGGTATGCTTTAAGCATTATCTCACTTTTTAGAAAGTCTGTTTTAAACTGACCTTGAATTTAGTTGTTATGTTTTTGTAGACCTCTCCATATTGCTGCACGAAATGGCTTAAAGATGGTGGTTGAAGAGTTGCTGGCCAAAGGGGCATGTGTCCTAGCAGTAGATGAAAATGGTAAGTAAATAATACACTTTGACAATCTTCAGTAGGACCTAACAGGTAATTTTACAACAGACCAAAGCAATAGACTTAAAAGCTGATGATAGACATCATTGATGCTTTTATCCTTCCAAGAACAGACAATGAGCTGTGTGAGTACCTATTAAAAAACCAAGATACTATTTATTTTTCTTGAATATAAAAATGTATTCTATACATCACAGCGGTCCCTTTTACTGTTCATTTTGCATGTACTGTCAACAGCTAGTCTTTTTTTAATGCTTGAGTGCAGTGGTAACTTGAATTTCCTAAACATGCAAGTGGCACCGGATAATTCTGACGCCTTGCAGAAGAATTAAGGATTATGCATTCAATCAGCGCATGTTTTAATGGGTAGGAAGAAAACCATCAACATACGTTTGATTGTGTCCTAGTTCATTCTGAGAGCAAAGCTTGTGCTTACCAATTGTCTGACCTAATCCAAGATGCAAGTAAATTACTGTTGCCTCATAAAATACCCGATTAGTTAATAAATCTGATAATTTTGTTTCAGATCTCAATGAAGTCCTTCCCTAAACATTATAAAGCCCATAGAGGGCTGTGCTTCTATAATTAATGTTTTCAAAAATGTCTTCCTGAAATAAGCTGGTCTTTCTTACAATACTGACTTCATGGCATTATTGTAACAATTTGGTACCTCCATTTTCCCATATCTGTAATGTAACTATAATAATACTCACCCATCATTGCAAGACATTTGAGATCTATGGATGAAAAGAACTGAGTGGTGAGTATTTACAAATGCTACCTAGATATACTTGCATGAATGAGTTCTGCTGAAGTCATCTGGCCGTAACCTCGTTTTAGAGATAGGGGACAGAAAAATGACCCAGACTAGCTTCTAACCACATTTTTTATCATTAAAGTTGTACATACAGATCCAGCTAATTTGCATGTATGTAACAAATGAAAATTAAGTTTAAATTTTATACACATTTAACTCTTCTAGGAACAATTGCACACGCAGTTTAAAAGAGAGGAATTTTAAGTACAATCTTAGTATAAGTACAACTCTAAAGAATATTCCAGCTTGGAACTCTGTGGAAGAGGAAATTCCATTTAGGGTATGCATTCACTGCAGTCAGTGCTTAAATGTGGGTAGTTTGCTACAAAAATGTACTCACATTTGTCCACAAACTCATCTACACTGCAGGTGTTCTCGGCTTCCTTGAGGCAGTAGGAATCAGTAGCAGCCATTGCCTCAGATTACTATTGCTGCAGCGCTTAGGATTCAGCCATCTGCAAAAGAATTTGTTTGCTCTTAGCGTAAAGGAGGATTTGTTGGAAAGTGCTGGAGCACTACACAGCAGCCTTCAAAATGTATAGATGGCGTGATCAGCATACTGGTTTCCAAGATTTGCATACGTGAAGAGCTGCTTTAGGGGCAGCGCTTGGACAGGAGCCAAGTTAAACTGCAGTGAAGACAAACTTTTAATAGCCCCCCAGTTCTTTGTTTTACTGACATCTGTGTAATATTAACATTATATTTAAAGTGTATGCCATGCTTTCTGAATATAGTAATTATTTTTCTAACATAATGTTAATTTGGGTAATTAAACATCCACGTAGCCATACCTGCTATACCTCTACCAAGTGCACCGGTCTAATTCTTTTCTCTATTAATTTAATTCCTAAATAAACTGCTTTCTGAGTTGAGTAGATACACAACTGATAAAACCGTTTGTTTATTACTTCAAAATATTTTTAAACTAATATCTTTTATGTTCTAATGAAAGTCATTGTTCTCAGAATGAGACTTGTTCATACGCACAGAAACTGAAGCCAGTTTCTGTCCCTGTCGCTGTACTCCCCATGTTCTGTATTCATCATACCGTCTGTGCTGTAGAACTGTGTTTAGCAAGTGCTTTTATTCATATCGTGAAGTCTGTTTGCTGCCTGATTTTAAAAAAATAGTGCTTGTTGTGGTCACAGTGATTTAAATGCTCTGTAAAGTGTGTATTTTCCCAGCATGTCTAATTTAAAATAAGTAACATACCCCTGTTGCCTGGCATGATTGTAACTGAACATACATCTCCTGCTTACGACGTCATCTAGAGATGTACATGAGGAATGCTCAGCGCCATTCTCAGTACCCTTAGTACTAACCATTGCCTTGTCTGCATTTGTGCCCAGGTCATACGCCAGCCCTGGCTTGCGCTCCTAACAAAGACGTGGCTGACTGCCTGGCACTCATTTTGGCTACCATGATGCCTTTTTCTCCTTCCAGTTCAATGACGGCTTTCAACTTCGTTTGTTTTAAAAAAGACAATTTGGGCAGAACACATCTCTGCGATGGCTCCAGTATGAGTAGCATTAACTCTTACAATAAGCCCTTGAGTAATAACATAGGAACAGTGGATGGGTACAATGAAAATGATTCGGATTCTGAAACATTTTGACTTTTTGGTATTCAAAAACTTTTTTTCATTATTATTTCATTTCAGCTTTATTTTTGTCTTTTTAAACAGCTCAAAACCCACGGCTATATTCTTAATTATTATTCCTGACAAGTAGGTATTGAAAGATTCGTAGTGTTGATGAGAATCAAGCCTTGAAATAACAAAGTTAGAGGGATTTACTGGAACATACTCCCATTAGTGTTCTGCAGCTTTTTAGTTTTCTGATGTTTTCTTTAGGCCCTAAGTGCCCCTGTGGAAAGTCTCTACCTCTTATTTTAAGTAGAAAAAGAGAAAATGCCTTTTTTCTTTTTGACAGCACAAATAAACAGGGAACTATTTGTAAAAAGTTCTTACATGTTTTAGCTGTACCTTTAGTAAACAAATATATTTCCAGTGTAGCCTTCATAGATTCGAGCATCACCCTTTTCCTGTGTTTGTCCGTCTCCTGCTTCCAGGGGGTCTGATAATTAGATAATTTTTTTACACAAACCAAAGGTAAAGCTGTAAATCTTAAAACTGCCTGTATTACTTTTCTACAGGAAATGAAACCTTTTACATTCTGTGTGTATTAAGCACTTAAACGTACAGAAGGCACTTTTTACAGTTCTTAGTTGCAGCACACAATTAGAAAAATACAGTTATTAACTCTTAAGGCCAAATTCTACTTGTCTCACCATATTTTCCCGTGGACATTAGTGGAACCGCTTGTGTAAAATGAAAATCACTTAGCCCTTATTTTTTTTCAATTTAGCACAAACATGGACAATTTATTTGCACTACAGAATTAGGGTCATTAGACGTTTCTGTCACCTGAGCCATTAACCATGAATCTAGTACCAGGAAAAAAAAAAAGGGTGGGTGTGGAAATCGGGTATAGACAAAGGTGTATGTAAAAGTTTATAATGACTTGCCAACTTAAATGGATTTTTTTCCTTTTCTGTGCTTAAATAACTTTTACTGTAAACATTATCAAATTTTAAAATACTTTTGCCAGTGTTTGGATTAACAGAGCAAAAGTAAAGCAATGAAAGCATAACACCAAAAGTTGATATACCAAACACCAGAAAACATAGTAGTGACCATGCAGGGGATTGGAGATACATGCTAAAAAAGCCTACTGTCACCAGCTTTTAAAGCAATGTCAACTTTGTGAATATGTTTACTCCTTCTGCCAAAGTTTCTAGGTCAAATGGACCACGACCCGCATCTGCAACAGATTTACAAAAGGAAGAATGAGACTTTGTAAACAAAAACAAACAAAAAGCTATCATGAACTAACCAGCTGTACCAAGAGGACCAAAATGCTTCAGTAATTAAATGGAAGACTTTGCTACTTTTATTTTTTCTTCAAATGTGAGTGACATAATGAAGTAGTTTTTCTAAACCATAAAAATATAAACTTTTGAGGTAATGAGTAGCCTTCAGTGAATTTTACATTTTATGACACAGGTTTCAAGTTGACATTTGTAACTGATGATGTGTTGACCACAGGTGTTTTTTTTTCCAGACTAAAGAATATGTTCATATACTTTTAATGTAAATGTGTTTATATTTATTTGAAATGAAACAAATGCCCAGGAATAGTAACTATGGCTTGTTCTCCTAGTTAGCATTTGTGCATACTATTTGGCATGATGCAAAATGAAATGTGAATCTAGGCAAGACTGATGGCCTGACTAGAAAAAGGAAGGGCTGATGCACTTTGGAAGAGTGCCTGTCTTCTTGTATGGAATGCAGAGATTAAGTCCACAGGCTATATGGGTAAAAAGCAGAAAGCAAAACACCTTCTCTCATTTAAGAGCATAAGAAAGGGATCCCAACCCCTTGCTAGACAAGTGAGAGAACACTGTACAGCTACAGTGAAGAAGGGAAAACGTAGTGTAGCATGGAGTCAAGGTGTTGAAGTTCCTGTGGTTCATGCTCAGGCTGTCTGCAGGCCTACATCTGTGCTGGGAGGAGGAGATGAGCTTCCTCAGTGCAGACTTTCGGCAGGGTAAATGAAAAGTAAGGATTTTTATTTTAGTTGCAGTTTTTAGCCATGTTTCACTGAATTGTTAAAAATGTATTGGCAGATTCCAATTCTTTAATTAGAAAAAAATTTATATGTTAGGTTTATTTTGGTTTGCTAAAAGTAGATATAATTTCCTTGAACATTAGGTAAAATTAAATATTATTTCCTTGAACATTAACAAATTTCCAAAGTCTACAACAAAAAAATCACAAGGATTAGTGTCTCTAAAGGTGAACATTTCTTTTCCCTCAACTCTATATTTTCTGCAGTAGAATGACAGAACACCTGAAACGCTGGTTTTCTCCTCAGAAATAGCACAGAATAATATTTTTATGATCGATTTTTCTCAACGCTTTTGCTTTTAAAAGTTGCAGAATAGCAATAACCACCTTACTTTAAGCACTGAAAATAAGAGGAGAAATCAGTTGTTAAAGTTTTCAGCAGTGTCTGTTCAGAAATGAATAGAAATCCCAAATTTTGCTTTTTTAATGTTGAATGATGGCATTGAAAACAAATAAACAGATGGGAAATGGCTGCCACCTGTCTAACAGCAGGATCAGCCTTTTAATCTTATTTTAACCAGAGATGTAGGTAGGCTCCTTGGCAGGATTAGTTATAAGTCTCACCCTGAAATACAGAAAGTTACGCTATCCTACATGAAGTTGTTTCATTAGGAAAAAAAAGAGTCCTCTTTACAAAGAGGATGCTGTATTATTTTAAGCAGCCATTTTAAAAATGTCAGTATTTTTACTTGCTACCATACAGAGTTACTGAAAATATTTCTGTATATTTCAATACCTTGTAACTCTGGTAATTGCGTAGTCCAACAACTGCTGCATCTTGATGATGTATACAGCATTATAGAAGCATAGGTGATTACTGAATTACTTTGATTCTTCTAGGAACCAAATCTAAACTTTATTGATTAAACTTTTCTGTAAACTAACAATGATGTAAGTATGCAATATTCCAAAAATCATAGAAACACGTGATTTGTTAGCATCTTAAGGGCACTGCGAACATCGTGTTTTGAGTATGCTGTATTTAGGAGGAAAACTGTCATGAGCAAGACATTTGGAAGTACTCAGTACTGGCCTATCCCACATCTCACGAGTTACCAGAATCCCTTTTTTCTTATGCTAGTACGTTAATCTGTAACATAATTTATCACATGTAGAAATAAATTTCTAATTTAGGGCAGGTATTTAAGCATGGGAATAATTTTACTCTTGTAAATAATCTTCTTGCCTTTCTGTGGACTTTTTACAAGAGTAGAGTTAGTCATACATAATTGTTGCACTTAACCCTGGATCCTGCAATTTACAGTACATGGAGGACTCCTGTGTCTGCACCAAGCAGAGGTTATTTGGGAGGGGCAGCCATCTGCCCAGGTGTATTAGCAGGGTTGTTTCTTCCTGTGTTTTAACCACAGCTGCAGGTGGAGCCCATAGCAGGATGGGATCGCAAGTCTCTCTCATGAATACTGAGTTACAACCTCTGGACTGCCTGAAATTGCTGTGAAATAGCTCAGGGGATTTCTGTTCATTGCTACTAAAAGGGCACCATAATGTGTTTGGTACTTTTATGCAGTAAACAACTGCCTGATGATTGAATTAGAACAAACACATGAAATGAATTGTTTATTCATTGTACTGTTGAGAAACTTGGTTATGTATCTTGAGGATGATTTTAAAAAAATTTTGTGATTTTTATTCTTAGTCATGTAAGAAATATTAGAGTGCCTTTTTATATTTGTGTATTATGGAAATGTTTTGTGAAACTCGTCTTTTTTTTTATTTGAGTGTTATAAAAGCAATATATTACCAGTAAATTTTCATTTCAAACCTTCTTTGAATGTATAAAGTGTTTCTTCTTTTCATATGTTCTACCTGCATTGAAATGAAAATTAATATGCTAAATTTCTATAGGAATAATGTATAATTTTTGCAGTGCTGAAAATGCTTTCTTATTACACAAAAAGTAAACCTTAGGTCAGTGTTATAGGAAAGGGCGTTTTAAACTAGTGACAATCTGAGTGTGTGTATAAAATGTAATTTTATGCGTTTCTTATGCAGTGATCTACATATTAAAGCCAATATCTTATGTTTTGTAGGTTTTGTCTTATATTTTCTGCTTTAGCATGTGCAATATATCTTTACAAACTATGGTGATACGAATCTAGTGCCAGTGTTATATTTTGCATAACATTTGTAATAAACAATATAAAATATTGTTTGATGGTTTCAGTGGGGTTTTGTCGGTATTGTTTGCTTTTGTAAATTGAAGTTGAAATGTCACATATGAAATGAGGAAAGAGACTTAATTCAGTGAATGACTTGGAATTCAACCTGAATCTTCTCAAGCACAGTTTAGTAACTTTTTCAACTACTGAATGCTGTATTAATGTAATGAAGAACCCTAACTGTAAACTACTATTGCAATGCATTCAGATGGTTATTTTTACAAATAAAAATGGTACAAATACAGTTGGAAAGAGTAAATTTTGTTTTTTTTCAAGGAGGGGGAAAGGCTTAAGTATTTAGCTGTGACAGTGAAAATGCAACTACATCTATTTCTGCTTTGTACTTCCCTCATAAGTAACTACCCCTTGTCTTAGTAAGCTCCTGTTAGTATTGTTTCCCATGTAGATTGGGGGGGGAGTAATTTTTTTTTTGCCAGTTATTAAATATTTTACTGTTTTCACTGATGAGCAACAACCAGCAATTGGGGGTGTTGTACGTGAGGGTGGAGCATCAGTCCCACTGAGACTAAAACCCAATGAAAAGTGCCTAAAGATAGTAAAAGGTAGTGGTTAAAAGGGCTTAATTAAAGGAAACAAACAAAACCCACAAAAAAACCTCTGCTCCCCTACCCCCAAAAAACCCAAACCAACACCAGCCACCATCGTCTTTTATGTATTCAGTGCTTGAAGCTTTATGGATGTTTTGACTAAACGGTTAACAGGACAGGAACCTTAAAAGCGCCTGAACAGTGGGGTTTGCAGGTTTATTTTCAGCAAGGTGAACGGCCCCGAGGCTCTGGCTCCGCTCCTGTCAGCACCCCCTGTCCTTGCCGCCAGCGCGGAGGCGCAGTGGTAAATCCGCGCCCCCAGACAGCCGGGGGGCATTTTGGAGTCGGCAAACGCTGATGAGCAGCCGCCGCCGCCTGTTGAGGGGGGTGAGGGGAAGGAGTCTCCCCTCACGGGCCTCAGCCCGACGCGGCACTCCGTCAGCAGCAGCAAGCCTGCGGGCCAGACGCGGCTAAGCAAGCGCACCGCCAGTGCCATAACTCGACCTCCCCAACATGGTGGACACGCCTTCCCCTACAAGCTACCGGCTTGGGGAAAGTCGGCAGGGAGGTTCCTGACCTCCCCGTAATGGCTCCCAGGCCCGCGACATGGCGGACGGACCCTCCTCAGCCGGGGGGGGAGGCGGCCAGCCAAGCGCCGGGACCTCCCCAAGATGGCGGCCGCCCCTCCCGCTCCCGGCGGCGGCCAGGTCGTGGCGCCAGCCCGCCCACCCCGCCTCCCGGGCGGTGGCGCGCCCCGCTCCACTCCGCTCCCCCGTGCCTGTGTGCGCGGAGCGCCCGCGGGGGGACGGGGGCTCCACTCCAGCACCGCCATGGGGCGGGGGGGCTGCCGGCCGCCCGCGTTGGCGGCGCTTTTCTACGGGGCGCTGGCGGCGGTGGCGCTGCTGGGGGTGCGGGACGTGCTGTTCGTCTACGAGGAGAACCGGTGCAGCATGACCTACATGTACGAGTACCCCGAGTACCTGGTGAGTGCGGCGGCGGGAGGCGCCGAGGGAGCGGGCGGTGGTGTAACAGGTGGGAGCCCGCTGGTCCCGGGGCGGCCCCGCCCGCCTCAGCCGGGAGCCCCTCGCCTGAGGCGCAGCCCGCCGCGGCTTCCCGCCTCTGCCCTGCCACAGGGAAAGGAAAACGGCCCCGAAGGCGCTCAGCCGCGGGAGAGCCACCGCACAGGCGACTGCCAGATGCTCCCGTAACTTCGGGGTTAGCTAACTTGGCTGAGGCGGCGTCTGCAGAATAGCAAGCTGTAAATGGGGCAAAAAATAGTTCTGGCATGGTCGGCGTATCTGGCGAAACGCGCTGCTTTGGCTTCATCATCTAATGGTGCACCTTGGCTAGCTACAGAAGGGAAAAGCTGTCTACCTGTAAAGTAACGAGGTGTTTCGTACTGTTGCCTGTACAAAAGAAAATGAATAAAACAGCTTCCGATTTCCTAACCTGTAAGTGCCTGTAGTCCTGGTAAAACCGGTCAAAAGCTCATCCAAGCTTTTGCAAAGGAAGAGGCTGGGCCAGGTCCGCTGACAGCACTCACAGCACTGTTAGTGCCCAGGAGGCTGTGTCTTGTACTTTTTGTGACATTATAGAGCATGAAGCAATTAACGTGTTAAAAAAAAAGTGAATAACTAAAGATTCAAATCTGAGCGTATTTCTCGAGCTGGAGAACAGTAGTGCAAAGTCTTCGCGGTGAGCACTTTGTAGGTGGCACATCCCACCACGTATGGGATAACTTGTAAATCTGTCTGAAGTCCCTCTTGCTTTGGTAATGAAGCCTTTTAAAAACCTCTTTGAAAACCTTGGATCAGTTTGAGAGAGAGGGCTGCTGATGGAACTTGTTTTCCAGACATGGTATGGCTTAATAGCAGGAAAATGTAAATATCTGTTAGTTTCACTGCTAATACTGCATAAACAATTTCTCTTTCTAATAGTAGTTCTTACTACAGGGTTTTCTGTCCTATTAAAAGCACCCCAAAGCATGTTTTGTTGTTTCCTAAACATTCATTTAGCATTATCTAGGATATAATCTATGTTGGGAAAAAAAAAAAATGAACTGTTCTGAGGCAGGTGGCAAGTTGTCTTGCATAGTAAAGAAAAAACCTTACTACCTAAATTGGTAATGAAGCAGGAAGTTAATTTTTGGATCTGTTAACCTTCATTTGCTACTTCGACATAGTCATGTTAACCTACAAAAGAGAACCTGTGTGATGTTATTGGTGGTTGCCTGAAATTTTCATCTGCCATCACAGATCTTTTGTATTTACTCATTATGTCAGGACTTAAATTCTAAGCGCTTTTAGGCAAGTGTGCTGGTAGGAGATGCAAGGTTTAGGGGTAAGCAGTAGCTCCATGCAGGAGATGCAAGTCACAGTTGGCTGTATGCCTTTCAGAATTTCTATCCCCTGAACAATCAATTTTACTTTATAGAAAACAGTACTTTTGTGGGCAGAGAAATTATGAATTTGTCGGGGTTTGCTGAAGTATTGTACTTTTCAAGCACCTCTTTATTGTTGGAGGGGTTGGTTGTTTAATTTTTCATGTCTTTGTAATGCTGGCATTGGTAGGAAATCACAAGGTAGGAATTTCAGGTGAGAGTTACCCGTCTTCCCTTCCAGACTGGGTATCACATTACAAAACAACTATTTGAGCAATTAAACATAAGTTTCATTTCTTTTGTGTCTAACAGTGTGGGTTAGCTCACAGTCAAGCTAATACTAAGTAATGGAATCGGTTTGGATTTTTTTTCTTTTTTGTACTTAACCATATTTTTTTGCATGAATTGTAGAACTGCAGTATTTGAATTTAACCTACCCTTGTCCTATTCAGCTAAGCTTGGTAAGAAATTTGGAAGTTAGTAATGAGAACTTTTTTACATAAGCCTAATTTCTTTGGGAATCAGGGTGAAAAATTAAGCCTATGTTGACACTGTAAAAAGTTACTGTAGCTCATTACAACCAATTATATAACCAATGTCTTGGGAATTCAGAATTTACCACCACTGTCATGGAACATGACTCTGTGTCTGTTTTTCTTTGAAGTTATGTGTTGCCATTTTGTTATAATATTTGAGCACTGTGATTTACCAAAAAAACCCATTGTTTTGGTAGTACAATTCTCACAGATTGTATAGTTTTTTTGCTTTCAACATTGACCCAAAGAAGGGTGGCTCATTCATTTTATGTTCTGTAAAAGTTTTGAAAAACACAATGAACCAGGAGGATACTGTGGAAGAACAGCTGATTTGCTCCATCAGGAAGTCCCATGAACATATCTTGATGGCACTTAGTTGAGTAGTGGAAACTGATTAAGTCTTTTTTTTTCACAGAATTTTGAAAGCCTTTGTAAAAGGAGCAGTAGGAAGGAATGAGAAAGGGACAGTGAAGTTGGAAAGGCGAGATGATGGAGAAAAAATAAAGAACATTGAAAGGATTATCTGAAGACATAAGCCCTGAACAGAGCTTAACCTCTAATATGTGTATTTTGTTATAATATATTATAAAAATATGTTTATATATTATAGAATATGCATTTTAAATACATATCTCAAACATAAGAAGAGGTTGCAAGTGACCAATGTGGCAAAAAATTTGAAGGTTCAGGGAGAAAGGAAATAGTCTTTATCTGAGGAGAGACAGAGGAAAACGAGGGAAGGGAAAGAGTGTGTGGGAACAAGGAATTAAAACTAAATCACCTTTGCTGTAGATACAGTGGAGACAACTGAAATATCAGAAATAGAGATGCTTCTATTTTGAGAAAGCAATTAAGAGTAGTGAAAATTTCTGATGCAAAACTGAATTTAGTTTTGACGTTATTCTCTAAAGTGTTTCCTTAAAATATAAATTACATCTTAATATATTTATTTGTTAATTATCTTGTCTCTGAATTGTCATACGTAAACAAATGCTAGAACAAGTGTATTTGCATTCATAGAAACTTTAAAAATCTATATCTTAGACACTCAAAATTATAAACCAACCAAGCTCCATACAGAAGTTAATTAAATATTTTCTTGCTTACTACTTATTTGCTTTAAAGCAGTGTCATATTGCTCTAAGACTCATAACTTACCGGTCTAAGACTTAATCATCATCTAGCCCTCAGGTTCAAAGAGATTTTATTATTTTCTTTTTGGGAGTTCATAATCCTGTGAATAAGTTATGTGATAGGTTAGGTGGTTAGTTGTTTGCTTCTGTGTTTTAATACAAGAAATATGGCCTTCTTTTTAAGATGACAATTGACTGTGCAAATTGGATCCTGAGTTTACAAAACCAGGTTTTATGTCACTAGGCCACAAAACTGATTCTGAAAACAGCAACAAAAAAAATCCCCCAAAGTATCATTTGTTTTATTTTTTCTGATGAGCCATATTAAGGTGGTTCCTACTATTGTTTAAATTCCCATTGCAAGTTACAGCTCTCTAAAAATCACTGCAGAGAATTGACACTGCATCTGTAGTTTACCCTGACAATAATAGTTGTCATCTGACAGTCACCTACGTAACCCTGCTCTTGAGATTTAGCTTTGGTTTCAGGTGCAGTAGCACATCCTTGTTCTGAGTTACATGATATTGGAAAGGATTCTAGAACCGTTCCGGTGCACTAGGAAGAATTAGGATCGCTCACGTGCCTCAGTTTCTGGTCTCAAATTCTTGTGTCCTGGAAGAAGTGGTTGGGTTTTGACATGCTTTTTTTTTTTTTTTTTTTCTCCTTTTCTCCTCTGTAGTGTAAGGCTAAATTTACTTTACCAATGTTCAACTTTAAAAGATACATAATTGCATTCATTTACAATTTGTTTCAAAGCCAGTTAATAGCTGTTTCAAGTAAGTAACTGCAGCCACTCACTATGCACAATAATACCTGCTTAAACAAAACACTTGATACTTTGCTTTAAAAAAAACCTTAAAATAAACCCCCTTTATTTTATTCTGTATTCTTTAGACTGTAATTTAATACATAGAACATAAGCCAGATCATTTAAATGACTGAATAGCCACTCTTATTTTCTTGTTTGCAACAATATAAACAAGATATTTGGGTGTTTTTTAACTTTTGCAACAGAAAATAAAATTACCCAAGAAAACAGCCAGACGATACCCAGCATATGAGCTCTATCTCTATGGGGAAGGGAACTATGCCGAAGAAAACAAAAATCTCCTGTTGACAGGAATTCCAGTTCTCTTTCTTCCTGGGAACGCTGGCAGTTACAAACAAGGTAAGCATTTAGCTAAGTTATAGGTATGTTACAAAGAGCTCTCATATTTATGCATTAGGTAGTGGCAAGAAGCTTTCTGGTTGAAATAATATCAATGAGAGTCATAATGGTTAATCATATTATGATGTAGATGTCCTTGTTAGCCCATGGTTAATTTCAAGCAGTCAGAATACGTTATTTTTGTTTGAAATTGGTAGAACAGTTGAGCTATAATATTTTTCTGGAGTGAGACTAACTTTTGAAAGCCAGAAACAGTACAGTTTATGCCATACTATGGCAGCACTGCACCTTTGCTGTATTTTTGATTGCAAACATCTAGTTGGTTTTCATTTGAACAATGTTTAGTGCAGTTATGCCAAATAAAACAAGACCTGAATTTGATTAGAAGGAACTGAACAAGCTACCATCTGTGATAGAAGTAATTATGTGCTATAGAAACAAGCATCATCTTGTAGCTTGCCCTGTAGTTTCATTATTTCCTACTTCTTTACGTAGTGGTGTTTTTTCCTTAGCATCATCTTCCCACTTTATACATAGTCTGCTCTTGTTTTCCAGGTTATTCATTCTTACACTTCTAGGCTCCAAATGAAAAGAAGTAATAGTTTTAAAGCATTTTTATTTTTCATTGTAAATACTGAAGTTAGTAGTTTGATGAACATGAAGTATTGTGCTTAAGTGTTTATTCAAGTATCCAGTATTCCTTCCAGGCTGGGTTTGTCAGACTGTTATTTTTGTTCTCTAAAATGTGCTTTGAAACAGTTAGTAACATTCTTATGATGTCGGCAAAATTGATGTGTATGGGGAGAACCACCACAATCTAAACCCTGATGTCTTACTGTGATAATTTTTCCTTATATTTACACTAAACTTGATGATAAAATTATCAGATTTTAGAGAAGCTTTACAAAGTTATTTTCTTTGAGAACATACTCGCTTAGCTCATAATGAAGTAAAATATTTTACCGACTCATGCCTTCAGAAAATCCATACAGGCTTGCAGGCACAATAGCATCCAAAGAAGATTATGAACATAATGATTATGAGAGATGCCATATGGACTTTTGTAATTGTGCATAAAGTATTGCAAATCTGTGAATTAATGCTGTCTCTAAAAGCATGGCAGTACATCACTATGCAGGAAATAGAATGGCATGTTAGGAATCAAAAGGAAGTATCAGAAGAAAAACTAGGGAGGAGAAGTACTACATGCTGTGGATATAATGTACTACTTAAGATCAGTAAATATTTAAATATTTATTCTTTGAGAAACTGATTTAGGGAGACTGGCAATAAGCCGTATGTGCTTTTTTCAAAATCTTGAAAAAATAAATGGTTCTGTCTTCATCAGTGGCTCAGAGTAGTTTTTGATTTATTATGGAATTTATGAAAATTCATATTTTGTTCAGAATTTGTGGGATAACATACTCTCATTCTGATATTTAGATGAGCAGAGGTGTTGCTATTTTTCATAACAATGTTTAAAATCTACTCATATTTGCTGAGCAATGAAGACAGAAGTGCTGCTGCTGCCTTTGCTGGGCTTGTTAGAATCTGGGCTTTTCATAGAATCATAGAATCATTTAGGTTGGAAAGAACCTCTAAGGTCATTGAGTCCAACCGTAAATCTCACACTGCCAAGTCTTCCACTAGACCATGTCCCTAAGCATCATGTCTACACGTCTTAAATACCTCCAGGGATGGTGACTTCCCTGGGCAGCCTGTCCCAGTGCTTGACAACTCTTTTGGTGAAGAAATTTTTCCTAATATCCAACCTAACCCTTCCCTGGGGCAACTTGAGGCCATTTTCTCTCATCCTATCACTGGCTACTTGGGAGAAGAGACCATCACCCACCTCATTACAACCTCCTTTCAGGAGGTTTTGGTGTGTTACAGCACTTTTGAAACATGTTAATTCATCATCTTTCATGGGCACTAAAATGAACCTTTTAAAATTGAGACTTTGAGTAAAAGATGGTGGTCTGGTTTAATTGTTGTGAATGAACCTGATACTGGGAGAATTGAAATCCTGAGTTCTGTTCAGGAATCTGTCACACACTTTTGTTACGATCTTTGAAAATATTCTTACTTCTTTTACTGTGACCTCCAAGATAAAAAGTTGTGATAAGATACTTGACCTTTTAAATACTTTTTAGGTCTTTTCAAACCATTTTGGAGGTGTTCTTATTGCTTATTAGCTTTAGATAGAATTGGTGAAATGATTGACTACAAATTAGATTTATCATCATGTTGATAATATCTGTTTGCGTGTTTGAAAATAGAAAGTATTTAATAAATATTATTTTCCCATTTCATGAGCTTCATTGAAATTTGTTTGATATGTTCTATAGCAAACTTTTCCAAGAAGGAGGATTCTGCAGGCTGCAGATCTCTGAAGCTGTTGCTCTCTAGAAGAATCTTGATAATGTGCGCTGGATTTGGGCAGACCTTTCTGGCGATCGTTAGTTATTTTATATACTCACTTCTGGGACTTTCTTTTATTTTCATCTTCCCCTACCGTGCTTTTTTATTTGCAGCCGTTACTGTTCTCATCCTGGCATGTCTCCATGGAAACTCAGGGACAATTCTGCACTCAGAAGGCTGTATTAAATAGCAGCCGGGGTTAGATGGAGAAGACGGGTCAGAAGCAAGACCTTGTAAACAGAAAATTTTCTCCCTCAAGGTTTTAGGTGGAAAAGTGTCCTTTAGGGTTTTGTTTTCCAATCCCCTATATGTATCTTGGTGGTATTTGGGAATGTTGTCCTACAGTTGATGGTCTTTGAAGGAATTTTAGGAAAGCCTAGCAGTAGAAATGCCTCTAGAGTTGAATTCAAGAATGCTCATTTTCCCTTCTTGTCCTGGTGGAGGTAAGAAGGTACAAATGAGATGGGAAAAGCAGCCCTCAGGTGGAGGAACATAATCCTTGATCTTGTATAAATTTGTTTTTGACATGAAATATCTCTGCAGTCAGTGGTAAGCTAGGTCGCATGGTTAACTGCCATAAAGCACAGTGTGCAGGTCTTCTAACTCATTCCAAACTTTCTTTTCATCTAATCAAGTTTGTTCTTTTCCACATTCTTTAAGCTCTTGTTATGATATGTTTACTAATACTTTTTATCAGAGAAATTCTTAAAAAAATAGGAAATAATTATTTCTTTTCTCGTTTTACAATTTGGTTCTGACAGCGACTGGCTGATACTTTTTGCTCTAATTATTTATATCTTCCAATCTGTTTCTGTAAAACAAGTGTGATTGTATATTAGAAAAGAGATTATTTGCTTTTGGATGTTTTTTTCATCTTTTTTTACTTTTATAGATGATTTGAGGTGAACAATGGATTTCAGATAACATTTGTTTCTTAATAGATTATATATTTATGTGTTTGTCTACTAATGACAGTGCTAAGCAGGGACTATTAAACTGTTCTAATTGATGTGGTTTCTTTTCGTAGTACGTTCTCTGGGCTCCATTGCACTTAGAAAAGCAGAAGATGTTGACTTCAAGTATCATTTTAATTTCTTCAGTGTCAACTTTAATGAGGAGTTGGTTGCATTGTATGGTGGTAGCCTGCAACGACAGACCAAATTTGTGCATGAATGCATAAAAGTAATTCTTAAGTTGTACAGGGTAAGTAGTGACATATGCTGAATAATGTACTTGCATTTGGGAGTGGAATTCTGGGCTGCCTTTTTGCTGGAAAACTGAGGAATGATGAATGAGGGAGGGAGACTTTGTAGTGTGTGTAGATAATGGAATGTGATAATAGTGCAATAGAGAATTGCTGCTCTTTAATAGATTTTTTTTTTTTTAAATGCTTGTGACAATCCCAGAGCTTTGGTTAGTTTCTGTATTGTGTTTCTGAATAAATACTTCCATGCGCAACATATGCTTTTTTTGTAGTAGAGATGTAAACTTTCGCTAGCTTATTAATATAACATCACCTTACATCCAGTTTTCTCTAGGAAAGTTCTTTGATGTCCTATGCCCCTAAGAGCCTCAGAAATTAAAATAAGCTTAAGTCTCTTATGTTTACACAGGCTGTATATTTTGAGCTGGAAACTTCATGTTAAGCAAGTTTTTTGAGATACAAAATTAATATAAATTTAGTTGCTAAATTTGTCAACTTGATACTAGATAATATTATCCTTTAGAGGACATAAGTTAGTTCGGGGGAGAAATAATGTATAACTGATAATCATAATTCAATGTCAAATCTATTTTTGATGTGTCTACTCTCTGGTCTTTGCTTAAGAATCGAGAGTTTGCACCGACCAGTGTTGCAATAGTAGGTCATTCCATGGGTGGTCTTGTTGCAAGAGCATTGCTTACTCTGAAGAATTTTAAGCCGGAACTTATAAACCTCCTCATTACACAAGCCACACCTCATGTTGCACCTGTAATGCCTTTAGACAGATATCTTACCGGTAAGTATTGCCGGTTATCTAATTCCATAGTACATTTATTGATCCTCTCAAGCATTAATCGGTGAGGTTCTTGCAAATCAACAGCAAAATGTGCTGTTTTGTTTACAGTCATTAGTCTATTCCTTGGTTACTCAGGTGCCTGAGAGTGCTAGGATACTGAGAAAGTGTCATATAAAATGGATTATGTGAACTTGAGGTTCTGTGCAGGGCCCGTGGCTCTGAATAATTTGTAATTTTAGTAAGTTGCAGAGCATGTTATTAAATTTGCAAGCTCTCCAGCAAATGACGTTTTTTCTTTCTTTTATTTAAAACTTGACTTCTGTAATGGTTTTCTTTATCAAATGAATTGCCTAAATAACATCATTTCTGTAGAAGTTGCTGAATTTAATGTTTGTCACGCCCAAAGGTTGTGGGGGTGAGAATGTTAAATATAGATATAATTATATATTTCATATATTTACACAAAAGATAGATCAAATTTTCTGCTTACCTAAATAACTGGCATAAAAAATAAAGTATAATCATTTTGCATGTACTGTACGCTTCTCAAAAAGCTAGATTTGACTAAACTGTACTGAAGAAATACATACTCAGTGATGATTGTGCTGCTGTATGTAGATATTGAGGGAACTGGTGAAGGAAAGGGAGTAGACATTTATTTTCATTATTCTCTGTGGCACCTGAGAAGAATGGATTATCTTTAGCTGCTGAATTTGATTTATTATGCTTGTATTAATTCTCCCTCCTACAATTGATTGCAAAGCAATGTTTCTTCCTTGCTGTTTCTGGATTGTGGCTGTCCTTCAAATAAATCTATGGTTTGCTATTTTAACAAATACGTGCTCAGCTGATACAGAGTGTAAGTGTATGTGTCTTTCCCAACTGCTACCTCCTTGGGGTTAAAACAATAGTTTTCCTTCCTTACATTAATCAAAAGTGATAATCAGAGCTTAACTGCCTCTAGGGGGGCCTACAGAAGCTTTTAGTTAAATGTCTCTCTATGTTTTTTTGTATATCATATACACTTATGGGGAAATTGTGATTGATTTTAATATATTTTATAGATTTTTATACAGCTGTAAACAATCATTGGATTCTAAAAGCCCAAGATCTAAGAAATTTAACTACCCTTTCTGTGGCGGGAGGATTCAGAGATTACCAAGTTCGTTCAGGACTGGCTTTTCTACCAAGATTGAGTCAACATGACAGTGCCTTATCTGTTGTGGTAAAAAAACAAACTATTTTTTTTGTTTTGCATGGAGCTATGTTAGATAGCTATTTATGTAATGCATGTGTCTAGTTATAGTCTATATGTGCAGCATAGTATAACTAAAACCAAAAATACTACATGTGAAAAGACAAAGTAGATAGTGTACGGTTATAAAATCATAAATAGTTCATGTAGTATAAATGAGTGTCCACTGGAAGAGTATGTGCTGGGGTTGAATTGAATCATCTACTTAGTACTGTTTCTTCTCACCACCTTCTTGCACCTTTTCATTTCCAGAACTCAGATTTTATTTTCCCGTGTTTCTGCAAGAGATATGTATATGGAGACTGACAGACGTGCAGTATAAAAGTAGACTGCTTGTTTGATTATAAAAAGAGAGCTCTGGCTTGGAGCATTCTTTTTGTATTTATTGGTTTTTAAAGAATTTAGGAATAAAGGATGTACTGAATCATCCAGTCCAGTATTCTGCTTTTGCAGGCATCTATCTTCTTCCAAAACTACCTAAGAGGCACCATAAAGTAGTTAGGTTTGTCATTCCATCCCCCCAACAGCCTGTTCCAAACCTGGGGAGTGTTTTCCAGTTTCTTCCAGAAGGGAGAAAATTTGTAATTTTGAACTTCCACTTACTGTGCAAGCCAGTTTTTAAATTTGTTTGTTCTGACATGAAATTTTATCTGAAATTGTTGTCATTCCCATGGTGTTTACCTCCTGTCTGTTGTACAGAAAGCTGTCTATAAATAGTCCCGGCTCTGATTCTGCTAGGCTAAGAAGATTAACTCTGCATTCCCTTTGTCCTAGTAACCATTCTCTGCATCTGCTCTACTTTCATTTCTCTTGAGTGTTGGTGACCAGAATTTTGCATGAGATCTCATGTGTAGTGGTACCAGTTCTTTCTCATGGGTTTTTTTGGTTTGTGGGTTTTGGGGGAGTTTGTTTTGTTTTGGGGGTTATTTTGGTTTTTTCTTCCCAACTGTAATGCATTAATAGTTCGTAGCTTACTTGAATCAAGTTGTACAACTAGGTGATGAGCTCCATTTATGGAAGGCATTTTTGATAGTATTAGCCCTTAATATGCAATACATGCAATACACTTATACAAATGAATAGTTTCAAACTGTCCAGTTCTTTCTGCATGGTGTTCTGATGCTTCTTTCTCTTGAGGATGCCCTTGATTTTTCAGCAGCAGCTTTCATTGGCATGCTTCTATTCTTGTGTGCTAGGATCACTTATTAAAATAGTAAGATTAGTCATAGAAGCAGTCTTTGAAGAAATTTTTGGTAAGTTTCCTCCACGCTATTATTTGCCCATTCGCCATTAGTCTCTGCTATCTAACATAGTTAACTTGGTCGTTTTGTTTTACAAGTCCTGTTTTACAAGTGCTTCAGCACTTGTGGTGGTGGAACTTTCAAACACTGGGATACAGATTTAGCAAAAGCCACCTGGTTAGTCAACACTAGGAGATCTGCCAGTCAAGGTGGAGATAAAGTCCCTGTGGTACACATTAAAAATATGCTATGGAAGACAGTCTGGGTTATTCCTGTCTTGGGTAAAGATAAACCCATACATGGGATTACTTTTGTCCAAGGACCTGGGTGCACTTGGTGGGTAATGCAGAAGGATAGGGAAGTCCAATGTGTGCCTCAAGGGGATTTGATTGTTGGGTGAAAACAGCTGATGAATTGAGTTGTATGATGATAATTGCTAAATAACCCTGTCATTGCATATCATCATTGCTATGGTTGATATATATTATACTAATGGCATTCATTAATTGCTTCAGCACTTGTAAGATTTTTGACTGAAGAAGCCATTCTATTGTACCCTCGTTGCTGAAACTCTTAAGAGAAACACTATTCTTTTAAATAATTGCACAGATTTGTTTAAATAAGGAGAGGAAAGGCTTGATTAGAGTTTTAAAATGTTGAATACTAACAAAATCTTAACTTCTTTCCTCCTCCAGAGCTCAGCTGTGCCTAGAGTTTGGGCTTCAACAGACCATCTCTCCATAGTGTGGTAAGCTGATGGAACAAAGGTTAATTGACTGACCATACATTCCTCTGTTCTCTACTGTTATCACATTATAAAATAATTTAACTTTAGTATAATGTTCTTCTGGTGTCTCTTCTGACCACTTTTATTCCCCTGGATATCTACTTTCAGGATTTAATTTTACTTACTCTGTCTTATAGGTGCAAAGAATTGATCCTGGCTACCATAAGAGCTTTTTTTGATCTCATAGATGAAAATACAAGGCAGGTTTGTATATGTATATATTCTGTATATTTCCCCATCGTGCTTTCTTCTTCCATTCCAGAATGCTTAATCAGGACAAATATCACTTAATTATACAGAAAACTCCTTTTTGATTATTCTAAGTCACACTGAGAAAATTGTTACTGTTTTGTACCAGTCATTGAAAAATCTTTGACCAACGTGTCAGAAATAATTAGGTGTTAACTCAGTTTTTATTATTGACTGCTTGATGCTTTATATCTGGGGTGTGGACTGAACTTTTCTTCCATAATGCAGACTTTGAAAGGGTGTTGTCATCATAGTGGCCAGCATGTATTTGTGGTGTCCTTTTGCAAGTAGCACTTACAAAACCAGAATGCAAGTAAAATACTAGCAGCTACCATTATTTATTGCTTTTCTAAATAAATATTCTGCATCTTACTTTTTGAAAACTGTTGCAGAAATCTCCCATTGCATTCTGTTCTTGTTCTGAAATGTTATGCAGCCATAAATATGAGTTAGAATTAAGGTCCAAGACATTGAAAATATGTAAGAGCAGAGCCCCAGACATAGAAGAGGAAGGCTTCCAGGTGTTCTTTTTGAGGCTGTGTGGGGCAGACTTCTCTAGTTTCTTATGTGTACTCTAGCATGTGATATAGAGAGACAAAAAGGGGGTACTGTGGTTGTGGAGTTGATTGGCAGTGTGCTGGAGGGTACAACTTTTCAGAAAGCAGTTTTGAAAAGCTGAATAGACAAAATTTAGTCCTGGAAATTTGATTTGGTAAAAAAACCCAAACCACCCAAAACAAAAGTGAATCCCAGTGCAGCTCAACAGCTGTTTGTATGCTTGAAATATTAAGACAAGATGTAGTAAGATGGATTTGTGAACTCGGACTAGTAAATATAAATGTGATAATTTTTCCTTAACTCTGGCATAAGTGTGTGGTTTCAGGAAGAACACATGTGTGTCTATAAAGAAAGTTTAATGATTTAATGGTTTCCTTGTGTTAAGAGTAGGCAAGGATATAAACCTAAAAGATTTAGCTATGCTCTATAACATATGTAGACTTTATGTATTGCAGTGATTGACTATTGATTGCACTTTATTTGTTCAGATTATTGAATTTAGAATAGAGTTGGTGTACCGTGTCTTCTAACAATCCCTTCTGCTTCTCATTCCCAAAACTGTATTACTAGCTATGATCATGTGATGATTGTAAATCGCACAAATTGGTAAAACAAAATTTGACAATGTGCTGCTCTTTTAGATAACTGAGGATCCAAAGAAGAGAATGTCTGTATTGAATCACCACTTTGTGAGACACCCTGCAAAGATATTTGAGGAAAATCCTGAAGCTTTTACAGGACTCACAGGTGTGCAGCAGTTTTCTTTTGAACATGAGGATTCAATGATACTCCTTGGTTAATAGTTAATCTTCTCACTAACAAACTTCTAGAATACATTTTGTCATTCTTCAGACATTGCTAAAATTATATAGGAGTTACAGACCTAAGGTATCAGCTTTCATGTGGTTTCAGCACTAAATAGATTAAAAGGGGTAGGAGCAAAAATCTGTCATTTTTATATGGCTTAGATTGTGGAGGATGAGCAAGAGTCATATTTTCACCAAGGTGTCTGGAATAGCTAGATGCCAAAAGTACAGTCTAATCTATGCTTACCTCCCATTCTTGCAGGAGGGATAGTATGGGTGTTGTAGAGCCATTGTGTTAGGTTTGTGCTACTCATGGAAATCTTGAATATTCAGATCTGCTTCATCAGTAACTTCCTTTTTTTTAAATGATATGGCAGGGTAAAATGGACTGCACACCAGTGGTTTCCTTGTAGCTGCTAAGAATGCATAATTTACAGCTGTTTACAGATAAGAGATAAAACCTTGGCAATAAGTAAAATATAAGATTTTGGAGATAAGGATAATAGTTCCTGCAGTGTGGCATATAAAAACATACTTCTTTTTAGGAGCTTTCATATGGATTACAGTGAAAGCCTCAAAATGGACTTACTCGGTTTACAATGTAAGTAACATTTTTTTCCTTGTTGTGTTTTTATGTTTATTTTTTTATTCTAATGAGAAATTTTTTTTTTCTTTTAAGGATTCTAATGGAAAATACTTCACATTTCCTCTTGCAAGCCACAGAAAATCATACAGTCATGTTTATTGTGAAAATAGTATGTTGGTGAGAAAATACTTCTTTAATGTTTGGAGTTTGTTTATAAAGCTGTGTTTTTTAAGTTTAGATTTGCTGCAGTTTTAAGACAATTTAATGAACAGTTGTTGAAATTACTGATATCTGTTTACATTCACAGCCTAATATACTATGTTAGATGTGCTTCCTGTTTTAGCATGTTGCACTTAGTGTTCAAGATCTGAAATCTTCAATGCCACCTGAACCTCAAATGTTTTATTTTTGGCTCTCTTACGGTTAGCCGCAGATTACTTTCTCCTTTAATTTAGTGCAGTTCTTTACTGATGGTTTTGAATGAAGAAGTTATTTTTAGTGCTGCCGGGATTCAGCCATAATTCTAATTTGGGAAAGCTTTTTATAGGTTTGCTTTCCTATAATAAAACTTAAGTGAGCCTGAAAGGCTACAGAGATCTTCCACTAAGCAGTGGAAGAGAATGGAAGCCAGATGAGAAAATGGCACCTTCTCAATTGTCTCATCTATTGAGAGGAGAAGCAGTAATGTGCATTTCTTACATTTTTAGCTCAAGAGACAAAAATTCAGCCAAAATGTTTTTGAGATATTTTTTTAAAATATTTTTTGAAAGTAATTAATGTAATCTCTTGGCAAACTGAAGATGGATAAATATGCTTCTCAGAATTATGAGTAATTTAGATGAGTGGCAAGACAATTGAAATGCTTTCCAGTTCCATCCTGCCTGTCCCTGTTGCCACTCCTCCCCTTAACAAAGAGGAGGCTCATACCACTATTGTGAAAAAGGATTGTATATTCTCCATGCTTTTCTAATTGTTCTTCTCAGTATCACCTTCAATATCTTTACATATTTTTTGTGATCTTAGTTGTGCTTTAATAGGGTAACTTTTGCCTTTGTTAGAAAATCTTAAAGACAGGACTAGTACTGCTTGAGGAGGAGGAAGTACAGAACAATGTCTGAGATACTTGCATCATGGTGCTACTGATTCAGAACACTTAAATTCTTGAGGCGGGGAGCAGTGGAACATTAAAAATCTAAATTATTTCTCGACTACTTAGGACATACCTTGAGATGTTTCTTTTAGTTAGAAAAGATTAAACTCTAATTGAATTTTACATCATATATAAGGCAGATCTTTTTTTAAAGAGAAATGATGAAAGTTTGTTTGCTTAACCTTCTATCTGTTTTTAGAAAATGTATTGATTCATAACTAGAAAAGGTGGCAAATGGAAGTTATTTAAAATGGTTCCTAGAAACCCCCACCTTTCACTCTTATGCTTCATCCTTCCCTCTTTGTAATTGTGATTCCAAGATTATGATACCAGACTTTTAGTGGAGTATATCACATGCTGTTAACACAGAAGTCTGACTTCATTGTGAAATGAAGAAAAAAGTTAGTGGATATCTTTCAGTATAAATAACTGAGGAAATCTGAGAGAGACTTTTTTTATCATCTTCACTTTTACACGTCATTTGACATCTGTATGAGAGTTTGGTCACTATAGTGATAGCTGCTGCAGACACACTTAATAGGAAAGAAGTGAGATGAAGATGGAAGTTTGTTACTCTTTTTAGTAAGTTAATTGCACCAAGGTTCTCCCATCAGAGGATTTTTAGAACAGTTGCTGGCATCTGGTGCACTGGGACAGTTAGCATATAGAAATTTTGGAGAAGATGATCAGCATTAACTCCTGCATTGTTTGGAGTAAAGAATTGCTATTTTTAATATATTTATGCATACAGTCGCACATAGGTAATGTACTATTTTATGGTATTGACTTTACAGGACACAAGTAGTTGGATTTATGGCTGTATGAACAGTAATTCATCAATGTGGTGAGTATAAACAGTTCCTATTCTTTATTCAAATGGATCTGGTGAGACTACATTTGGATTTAAAGCATATAAAATATCCTCTTCCTTAGGAAGAAAGAGATTGGGAAGAAAAGTAAAACTCTTACTGTGAATAATTCATGCTTTCTGTATCACTAAGAAAACAGAAAAGAATAGGTTTTCTCAAAATTACTGCGTGAATGCAGGATAAAATAGGTGAACTTTCTTCTTTAAGCTATATTTTTGTCCTTCATAGCAGTGAGAAGTTGCTCCTGTTGCTCTCTTGTGGACACTACATGCTGTGCTGGATTCCTAAATTGTGTGTTTTGTAGCATCTCTTTAGAATACTATGACAAAAGACATCAAATGTCACTCAAAGCCTTTAGAAGAGTGGATTGAGCATCTCTTTATTTTTCTTTTCTTATTCCAAAATTGCTATTGTCCTGTGAAAAATATTTAGAAATGTGGGTGATTTAATGACTATTTGAATCAGGTCATTACAATAATTGTTAACTGGATTTAAAACTCTTGTCTTAGCTTACATTTGCAAAGTAAGCTCAAAATAAATTCAGTCTACCCTTCAGAGTAGGAAAAGCTTCCAGGTGGAAGAGCTAGCATAATATTTATCTGTTCTGGGATCTGTACTGAGGTGTATAGCCACAGAGTCTTGCCTTCAGCTGATAGCCAGATGTCATAATTACTTTTTCCTGATCCAAGGAGAAGTTGGGTGTTACTCCTTTGTATAACCCTTGATGAGCATCAAGTGCGGGTTAGCCTGCTACCCAAAATCTCATCTAATAATAGTGGTTTTGCTGTGGGTTGTGTCCTGAGGTCATGTAACACTATTTGGAGAAACAGAATTACCCTGGTGTTCTAAAAATCGTAACTTAAAATGACTGAATGAATGTGTTGCAGTTCAGTATGTTAACTTAATATAAGTACACACCATTTTAGAACTGCTGCAAACTCTAGAGCAGCTAACAATTTTTGGTTTATGTGGTATATTTTAGATGTTCCCATGGGAAAACTTGGTAGTTTTGATGTTTAAAAGATATCAATAAAACTGTGTGTTAATTCAATGCCAGTGCTGTTTTAGCTCATTAAGAGTTTTCATTATGTGTCTGAAGTTGCATGGCTAATAATTGCTGAATGTTTTGTGTAGGACAAAGAGCATTGCTTAACTTGTTTTTGCAAAAACAAGACTTGCAGTATTTGAAATGATTACAGTTTGATAAATTACTGTGGTAGCTAACTGCAGTAGACCCAGACTTGTTCTCAATTTAAAATCATGTGAATACATAGAGAGAGAAAAACTGGTATGTTAATCCACTGTCATAAGGTAGTGCCTACATAATGAATGTGCTCATCCTTTAATGTGCATGAATTTTTACAGCCTGGAAGCTACTGATTTATCTTGGAGAGCTGAGTTACTTCCGACCACCAAGGTAAGTATTGTATGTAACTTTGTGGGGAGGAGGTGCTTCGTGGGGTAGTTGCATGTCATGGGAGAAGGATTTGTTCTGTTTACAGCATTGGAACATGCAGTTGTGTTCCAGAGGAAGGGGTACAAGAGGTGGACATCTGGGAACTGGCAAGGGGCAAGCTAAGGGTATGTTCAGTCATGTCTTTTCTTTTTCTTTCTTTTTTTTTTTCCCCTTTTCTTTCTTTTTCTTTTTTTCCCTTTTTATTTTAAGGTTGTAATACTGAAACTTCAGGACTATCCTTCTTTGTCGCACATTGTCATTCAGGTACCACCTACAGTTGGCAATAAGGTAAAAAAAAATATAAATGCAGAAATTGTTTGCTTAGTGTGTTCATAGCTTTCAGATGCTATGACAGAAGGAAAAGGAAGTATATTAAATATGTGCTAAGTTACTTCGAGAAACTGTAGACCTATGCTCCAGTGTGGTTTGAAGGTAACTGTTATATTCTGTAATCTCAGAAACAGTTTCATTCGATAAAATACCAAAAGCAAGGCATGAATAGTACTTGAAACATGCAAAGCAACAATTCTCAAACCAGTTCTTAGAGTTCTTGTTGGAGATTCTAGTGTTCTTCCTTGTTTTTCTTCATATTCTGATTGCATTCCTGAATATTTATCTTTTTGAACAGTCAGTTCTCTTATCCAGGGTAGCAGAGAATGCTGTAGATAATTGAAGACACCACATATGGATTCTGGGGAGCATGGTACAGATAACTCTGCAACCTCTGAGACCACAAATAATGTGGTAGACTGAGTTATAGAATTATAGAATCGTAGAATGGTTTGGGTTGGAAGGGACCTTGAAGGTCATCTAGTTCCCATACCCCTGCCATGGGCAGGGACACCTTCCACTAGACCAGGTTGCTCAAAGCCCCGTCCAACCTGGCCTTGAACACTGCCAGGGAGGGGGCAGCCACAGCTTCTCTGGGCAACCTGTGCCAGTGTCTCACCACCCTCACAGTAAAGAGTTTCTTCCTTACATCTAATCTAAATCTGCCCTCTTTCAGTTTAAAACCGTTATCCCTCGTCCTATCCCCACACTTCCTGATGCAGAGTCCCTCCCCACCTTTCCTGTAGCCCCTTTAAGTACTGGAAGGCTGCTATAAGGTCTCCCTGGAGCCTTCTCTTCTCCAGGCTGAACACCCCCAACTCTCTCAGCCTGTCCTCACAGGGGAGGTGCTCCAGCCCCCTGATCATCTTTGTGGTTTCCTCTGGGCCCACTCAAGCAACTTGTGTTGTGGGCCCCAGAGCTGGACACAGCACTGCAGGTGGGGTCTCACAAGAGTGGAGTAGAGGGGGAGAATCCCCTCCCTCAACCTACTGGCCACACTTCTCTTGATGCAGCCCAGGACACGGTTGGCTTTCTGGGCTGTGAGCGCACATTGCTGGGTCATAGTCAGTTTTTCATCCACTAACACCCCCAAGTCCTTCTCTGCAGGGCTGCTCTCAATCCAGTCTTTGCCCAGTCTGGATTTGTGCTTGGGATTGCCCGGACCCATGTGCAGGACCTTGCCCTTGGCCTTGTTGAACTTCATGAGGTTTGCCCGGTCCCACCTCTCCAGCCTGTCCAGGTCCCTCTGGATGGCACATCCCTTCCCTCCAGCGTGTTGACCGCAGCACACAGCTTGGGGTTGTTGGTGAAGTCGCTGAGGGTGCACTTGATCCCACTGTCTGTGTTGCCAACGAAGATGTTGAACAGCACCAGTCCCAACACCGACCCCTGAGGAATGCCGCTCAGTTGTGCAGAGTTTGATAGTTCTGAATCTCTCAGATGAGTTTGATGTCTTTGCATCAAGGCCTCTCGGGAACCCAGTAAGAGGAACACTTGCAGTGAGTCTAAGCAGACTTTGGATATTACCCAGCTGGGTCTGGCAGCCTTTCTAGTTAGTCCTGAAAATGGCGGAACACTGAGTTTGAATTTAACGTCTAAGTAGATCTGACATTCCATTCTGTAACACAGATAATCTGTGTGTCTGTGGTATGATAATCCATGATCTGAGAAATTATTCACAGCTGAAGTGATTGTAATGCTCATCTCTGTATCTTCAGATAGCTGTGACGGAGACGTCTTGCAGTTAAATTAGCAAGATATGTTCTGGATAAGCAAAGATAGAAGAGAGATCACTTGTAAAATGTAACCTGCTGAGTTGCAGTCCAGTGTTAAATCTTGGAAACTGCTTTTAAAAAGTAAACAAATGCTGGGTTTACAATGGGATGGAAAATAATTTTCAAGTGAACTAAATACTTATTAGAGATGGTACAACTCATACCTGCTGGATACTTGGCTTTGCTTTCCTATGATTAAGCTTCAGGAGACAAACTGAAAGTTCTTTTTGCTTAGGAAAGTCCAAAGTTTGCTTAGGACTTGTCCAGAGTTTGGACAAGTCACTCTTCTTTGCAACACACCCCCCAAAAAAGGATGTACCTGAGAAGGAGGGATGTGAACTGGATTCTAGGCATTCTCAGCTGTTTGATTAGCCTTTTGAAGGCTGTTGCAAATGGGTGAGAGCTAGAGTAACCTGGAAGTCACACTTATGCTACCCAGGAACGAACTACCTGCCAGTCCTTATCAGTGGAGTGTGGAGAGGTGGCTTTTCAGTATTTGCGTCCTGGACTCTGCCTGAGCCTGTGAATAGAATTTGGCAGTGCAAAGGCTTTATAGTCTTATGTTTGGTTTAGATCTGTATTTAATATCCTGAATTGCAGTATACTTTGGACTGTGAATTCTTCAAAGAGGATTCCAGAAGAGTACAGCTTCCTGTAACACATCTTTTTTCATTTGGTAAGTATACCATATTACTTTTGGAAAAAAATGAAAAACTAATACTACTAACATTTGGTTAATAAATTTGCCTAAAAGTTCCAGTGGTTGGGAGTTTTGGGCAATTTTTTTTTTTTTACTAAAAATACTGCTTTTGTTAGTAACAGAAAAAGAAATAAGAAATGTGGGGGTTTTTGACATACCAGGTGTAGAAGCACATAAATCTACTGGAAAAAAAAAATCTGAAGATGTCTAATATGTTAAAATAATACATCCTTTACAGGGTTTTCTTCAAGCAAAATTACATTAAATTCAACTGGCTTGCTTTACAATGTACAGCTCCAGCACTTTAACCAAGTAAGAATGCTACTAAAGTTTTTGAGCTAATGTAACCACTGTTTGGAGAATGTAAGTGATTTTTTCCTTTTTTTTTATGTTTTAGATATATCAAGCTTTCAAAATTTATATAGAGAGCCACTGCCAGTCACTCAAAGGTAAATAGAAGTCTTCTAAAGTATAAATTTATAAAACAAAGCTTGTTGAAAATTCTCAAGACTGAAGCTGGTAGAAACAAATCCTCTCATGCAATGGGGTTTAGGCAGTACTGTTATAATCTGCTCAAATGTCTCTGCTGATATCTCTCACTTCCCACTTCTTAAAGAAGGATAGCTCAAAGAAAATGTGGAATTAGTCCTAGTATGTTTGTTTTTCTTACTTCCCAACAAAGGGAAGTTGAACTTTCAGCAGGATTCTGCATTATGTTGAAAGTGTTTCTCAAGAATAGCAGATTTGGCTGGAATTTTTATTTGCTAATATGGGACTCAAATCGGAATGTTGAGCTACATAAGCTTAAACAGAATGGAATGTTAAAGGACTTTGTTTCAAAAAAAAAAGATGGATTTATTAGCTTGTGATTACAGCTTTGTATTGAAAACCAGGAGTTTTCTCCTAACTGTCCTGCCTTTAAACATTGATGTCTCACTGTCTTGTTCTGTAACACCATGAGTTAAAAAATGTCATTTTTGTTCAATGCTAACTGCAGTGATCTGCATTGTAGTGTCAATTGCAAAGTAACTGCAAGCCCAGTGATTCTGTATAGTGATCTATATGCCACCTTTGTATTACTTGTATTTTAGTTTTTGGAGACAGTTGCCACATCTTGTTCCTAATTAATTTTATTTTTTTTTAATTCTCTTCCATTTCAGAAAGAAAACCTAGTGTTTACAGGCTTCACATACCGTGGTCACATGAAGACTCAGTAGCTGTAGCAAAGTAAGGACTTTTTAACAATTCTAACATACATCTTGATACATTTTTGAATAATGTTTGCATCCTGTTGTGGTAATATTTCTGATATGAGAGAACTTCTCCAGTCTCAAGTGTTTGGCTTCTGCATCTTTTCCCCATTTACCTTTCTGCACTTGTTGACAAAGTTGCTTTGACTTTTCCTCAGAGTAAGAATATCTACTAATTGTTTGTTTAATAGTTCTCACTAATTTTCTTGAAGAGGAAGTCAGATTTACTGGTCTGGAATTCTCAGCATAATCTTTGACCCCCTCATGAGTGAGGAATAGAAGTTGTTCTGGATGCTGGCTTCTTCCCATAACCCAGGGTTTGGATCACGTAGCAGCTCTAAGTTGCTTCAGCAGCATAGTCCTGACAAAGTGAAATGATACAGCTTGAAATATGTGTCACTCATGAATCGCAGTTGAACAACCTGTCTTTGTTTTAGATGGTTGTAAAACTGTCTTCCTTGTTTATTTTAGAGGTCTTAAGGATACCTCCCTATTTCCCTCTCCTTCCCTGTATTTTCTAACAGCGTAATATTTGCAGGAAACTGAATTGTATTCTTGAGAATCTGTCCTTCCTATTCGTGTCACTCAGCATATATTTGTGTTCTGTGAGGCAGTGTGTACACTAATGCTAAACTTGTCTGTTTTCATTAGTACTATGCCCCTTGATAGTTCAGAGGACAGTGGATTGAGATTGTTATGTAATTCTTTGTGTGTGTCTCTATGTGACAGGATAAACAAGTTCATTATACCATTTCACTCATAGCTTGTGGTGACACTTGCTCTACTAGATCTGCTTTTATGTGCACTTGCTGAAGACTAAGACATGTTGGGCTGTTTTTGATTATAAGGACGACAATTACCAATTAAGTTGCTCTTTCAGGGTTCCGTCTTCTACCGAGATTTCTGCAAAACTGCATATTGCTCAGCCTCAAAATGACAGCAGAGTTCCAGAGTTAAATATTTACTCTTCCTCAGACTGTCAGTATGAAGTGAGTAATACAAATTTATTTTATAGCTAGTTTGCATTGCTGTATAATTTTTGCATAATTCAGTCTTTTAAAACATAGCTAATTAATTGAAATAAATACTAAGCAAATCTAAAGGTGGCTTGTTTGGCCTTTTTGTAAGTGTAGTGCATGTCACAAGTATTTTGTAACAGCTGGAGTGATACTGAAAGTTGGGCTCTCATTTCTAAGAAGAGCTTTAAAGCATTTGTTTTTAAGAAATCAGTAGTAAGCTGTTGTACATTTTAGTTATGAGATTGCTGTATTCTAATACTTAAGTTGGCTTCTTAAAAATAAGTGTTTTGCACTTATGCTTACCATTGTATAAAATAATAAAATATTTGTTTTTTATCAAGGTAATTCTGAAGACATCCCTTTTACAGATTCTTGGGCAAGTAAGAAAACCTTCTAGTATGAGACTGTTTTATGTCAGTAGCATCTATAGAAGTTTCCCCTTCCTCCCTTCCCTACTATGGCACTTCAAATTCCTTCTCAATGCCAAGAGGAACACTATTCAATGATTATTTAAAACCTTGTCACTTGGCAAGGCATCCCATCTGCATAAATGTCAGGCCTCAGTTTTCAGAGGAGTGAAAAAACACTCTAGCTCTAAAGAGCTAATGTAAATGTTGAGCAATTGACTTTGTGGTTAGGTGGATATTTGTAAAGAGATGACACTGTAGGTCATTTTCACTTTCTTGCCTGATGAGTCAGTAGTGATAAGGGTTTAAAATACACTGGGCATCAACTAAAAGTTAGGGAAAAAAGTCTAAGTAGATCCATATGCTCCTTTTCATCAAATTTTCTTTGGTTATCAGTGAAGAATACATTTCGACATTGGCATCAGTAAAAATAGACTAGCCATCTGCAGTTTTCTGATTCTAAAAAGTAATTAATTCGCAAGCACCTAAGTGTAGTGCTGGAATATTACTGGCAAGTTTCTCTATTTGAATGTATGCATTTCTATCAAGGAATTTTCATTCTGTTACCATTTTAGAAGAATTTATGTGCTATTTATATATTAATCATGACTTGGGACAGTGGAAGCCAATTAAAACATACATGAAATTGCTTCCAAAAATTCTTTTCCCCAAAGCATTTATAACTATATGCAGGTTTTGCTTGGAAATGGCCTTTTAATTTATTTTACTGAAGAACTATTAATGTGTTACTACATTCTTTTAATATTTGTTTTGACTGGAAAAAATAATTCATTTATAATTTGGTCATTTATCAAAACACATTTGATTAGCCGTTTATGAGAGATCTGAGTATTTTCTATATATAGCATTAATTGCTATGGTGGTTATCAAATATTCATCAAAATGAGAAACTTTGTATCTTAAGATTTTCTAATCACATTATCATTCTGGCATCATGATAATATTTGTGTGTGTGTTTTTAATATATTTTTACATATATAACTTAAAAGTTATCATTGTATCCTTGTCTTTCAGATAATAAGGTTCCATGCTGGCGCTCTTCCTGTGTATGTTGTTTCTAATATTCTTCTTGCTTATGGAGGACAATTGAGCACATTGATATCAGCAGGTAGCTTTCTAGAAAAATAATTTTTTTCTGTCACAAGTGTTTTTAGAAAAAATACCTATCCAATTTACTGTTGAAAGACTTAGCTAGTTGTGAATTTTTTTAATCTAAGTATCATTGAACTTGTGCAAGTACTTGGATCTATGCTCTTCAGTTTTGTCTTCTGTTTGTTGGTAGTTCTCCAAGGTTGTGTTGTAGCTTACTATTTTACTCTGCAGTACCTCCTTTATGAATGATTGGTGTTGCACAAAATTTTAGAATTATTAGAAGTCTACTTAAAAATACATGTAAAAGTTTAAAATATATTGTTAATATGCACAAACCACTTTATTTCTTGCATGAAGATGAGATTTACAGACACAACATTTAGATGTGTCTTCAGACAAAATGCATTTTTATTTAAATTCAGACGGTGTTTGTAACAAACTCCATAATGTCTCTAGAAGCTCTTGTGACATATTACCTGAATGTGAGTGATCCAGTGAATAAGGGCCTTGATGATGAAGCATACTGACTTACAGTGCTGTTATAAGACATGATTATCTTACTTTAAAGTAAACTTTCAAACCTTTGTCTGAATTTACTTTTTGTTATGGATCTTCTTCATTAAAGTTCATGACAAAATAATAACTATGGATGCTTTCTGTTCTTGGTTCTAGGCCAGTGTTCAGACTTTTCCCTTGAACTAGTTAGGACAGCTAAACCCTACAAAGTAGAACCTCTTTTAAGCATTGTTGTGTTTCTGCAGGGGTGAGTGTGCATAACTTACTTATTTAAAGCAGTTTCCAAACCAGAAGTTTCAGTAAAACTATTGGTGGGGAAGAATATTATTTTATTTGTAGTCATTGTGAACCTCTGACTCTGATTTTGTTTGAAAGGCTGTAGTAGGAGGAATAGTTGATACATATTTTACTGTAAGGGAGATTGGAAGTGATAAGTAATACTGCTTTCATATTTTTGGCAGGTTTAACTGGTTTAGAGAGATATGGGAGTCACTGTCACTACCAGAGGTGGATGCTGCTGTACTGAGTAGTCAGGATGCATGGTTCCCCCTTGTGTCCCTGATTCTGTTTCTTTTGGGGACAGGCATTGCCTACTGGAATGCAGTATTTTTCTCTACATCTCTGAGACTCTTCTCTTCATTATGGTTAACTCTGTTTAGGTAAAACAACATTATGCTATATAATTATGCTTTTTATATGCCTGTGACCCTGTAATTTTTTTCTGTTTCCTTCAGCATGAATGCTTGGGCAGATTAAATTCTGCAATATAGTTCATATATGGTTTTAGCCATCTGTGTGTGTTAGTGTTAAGTACTAATGAAGTCCTAGGAGAATTGCCTCATATTCCTTATTCCACATCTCTGAAAGGGAACATAAATGGCTTTCGTTTCCTTCACCAGCTGTTATGAAGGTTTTCACTTTGTTTTTGAGGAAAGCTTGTTGGGGAAAAGAAAGCAACTGAACTATTTCCTTTTCAGCAGCTAAAAAAATAAATGTATATATCTAGAAAAGGGACTCTAAGCATTGTAATCCGTTCCTCATCCTTCATATTGGACAAACTGCATTAAAGAATGCAAAGAGGTTTGTAAAACAAAAACTTCTTGGGTGTTAATTTCACCCTACAAGACTGATTAATTTTATAGATCTAAGGACACTGGAGTGTTTTTGTTTGTAGAGATGAGTATTCAAATACGAAAGAGGGTATGAAAAAAGCAAGGAAGATAAAAAGATTTTGAAAGAGTGAATTAGTAAATTGGATAACATGCGTAGCTCTTAATGGTTTGACTGTTCTTACACTGATAACAGTCCTCAGTTAGATTTAAGCCAACTCTGTCTCCACAGATCTGGTTGAGATGCTTTTTACTTAGAAAATATCTGCTAAATTAACTCTCTCTTTTTTAATCCCTAGTGCTTCTAGTCTTATTCTACCAAATGACAGATGTCGTGTCAGCTATTTCTTCACAGCCATCTTATTTATAAATTCCAGTGGATGCTCAGAAACTTCATTATTAGTTTTATGTAATGAAGCGATAAACTTCTAAGTTTTGAAACTACGCTTACTAAATTTTTAAAAGTTGATTCATACCCGTTTCATTAAAGCTTTTTATTTCCTGCAAACCCTGAGGATGTCTTGGGAAGAGGCAGGAAAATAAGATTTTGTGTGCCTGTCTGTAAGTCTGCAGGTTCATTTTGAAATTCTAGTGCCTTACACAGTTCTAGGACCTTACATGGGTTCTGATCTAGTCCCGAATTTCTTGGAAGAAACCCAATGACCACAGTTTCTATAAAACTGTCTAAGGTAGATAGTACTTGACTTTTGCTCAGTGTTCTGAAATGATCTGATATGGTCAGCACAAAGAATTTGTTACTAGCTGTCTGTGGAATTCTTTGTTCTTGTCAACTAGCCTTCTTTTTGTTATTTTCAATATTTCTTGCAAAGACTTAAAATTGTATTTTCTAGATAATGCTTTTTCTGTTTTTAATGTCTGTTTTAATACTGGAATGACCTGTGAATAGTACAAAAGTACAAAATACAGACTTTTTCATAGTTCTATTGCACTTCCCCCTCACCCATTCCCCTTGTTGTCACACCTTCTCAGCCCATCTTTGTCATTTCTGATTCATACCTGTCTCTTAGTTGTATCAGCTGGAATCTAGAAACTTAAAAAATAAGTTTTTCTGTGTTTCTCAGACTGAGCAAGCAGAAATTCCTGTCTAGGAAGAATGTTTGTCACAGAATTAATCTCTTGGAGACTTACTGTTGTATGCTGCTGTACTATCATTGAAGACTGCAGTGCATTAATGTTTGTAGTAGGAGTCACTTTCATGATGCAGCTGTGCAGTAATAATCATAAGATACTCATTCTGTTGGGCTGAACAGAACAACTTAGTGACTTGCAGATCTACAGTTAGCATTATCTAATGCTTTGTGTTCACCAATGTATCCTTTATGGTCCCCAGATGAAGTAAAAATCATGTGCTAGTTACATCTAGTTACATTCTGGAAGGTGTAAGATTGTTTTGTTAGTTCATCTGATACGAGAGTTGTTTGTATGGGGTTTTTTTGGGTGTGGTTTTTTTTTTTTTTTGTGAAGTAGCTTATGTAGCAGTTGGTATATATGTTCAAATTCATCTAACTTTATTTTTCTAGTGTTTAATCAATAATCAGGAGCAATTCTTTTCAGTCATTCACAAAACAGAATTATTCTTTGATCTTTGTAGTTTTGATGTTGCTACAAGAGCATAATAGCATTTTTGTCTTCTTTTAGACCTACTGTACTTCGAAAAGATAACAAGTTGATTACACCCAGAAGATTCTGTGTGGTGTTATCCCTTGCTTTGGTTAGCTGGACCACTTGTGGTGCATTCGCTGTATTCCTTATTTATCTTCAATACTTGTTTAAGGTACTGAAAGGCTAAACATTATAACTCAATTAAAAATTTTGTGTGCTTTGGCTTAACCCTGTGTTAAAAGCAAAACCACGGATTACCATTTTTCATACTTAAAATAAATGTTATTGTTCACATACTTGAAATAGGTATTTTTTGAACTTATCAAGCTCTCACAGTCTTGTAATTTTAAGAATTATTTTCTTCTTTTGATAATGTTTTTTCCAAATAAATGTACACTCTTGTATGCCCACTACGGTAATGTGATTTTTAATGTATGGATAGGTAATGTTATAAAATCAAAGACTGATAGCTCCCTTGAAGAGAAACTTTAGCAGAGGGAGGACTTGGAATTTCTGTTGAATGCTTCTTATCTTTAAAGACTTTTCACAAATCTTTATGGAGTAAAAGCAAGGAGTCTTACTGTATGTCTAATCCAATCCCTTGGCTAGTGCCACAAAGATCCATATTTAGTCCCTGCCATTCAGTTTCCATGGTCTTCCTTGCATCAGAGTGTCTAATTTATCTGATTCACCCTGTGGTTATAAAGCTGTGAAATCAGCTACTATACTTAGCTACTGGGGAGCACTGGAGCATGCATCTGGGAGTCAGGTAACAGAGCAGAGAAGCTTACAGGTGGTCTGAAGTAGGTAGGTGGCAGCTGAAAGCACAGCCTGAGGAACAGGCCTATCTCTAATTGAACTCCCTGTGACATAAGGTTACCCTGTGACATTCCCATGCTGACATTACTCCCCCTTCTGAACTAAGTCTCGGATGTGAGACTTTACCTCCGTGGCCTGCTTATAGGTTTCTGCAGAAAGTGAAGTAGAACTGAATCAGCAGCAGGAGGGGAGGAACATGCAGATTTTCCACACTATTCTCTGTCAAGCACAGTGGAAGCAGAGAAGCACAGGGAGCAGGGAGAAAGCAGAGCAGTGGAAGTTTTCTCTCTGTTCTTGGATGCACAGAGCAATTTGGATGCTGCTGATAAAAAAGGCAGAGGGAGTCCTTGCATTGCAGCTATATTAGGGCCCTAGAGTTGTCTAGCTATAAAAAGAATCAAAACATAATTAGCCCCATTTTTTTTTTCTTGTATACTACAGCTTTTGTATGAAGAAACATTACTAAGAAAATGCTGAACTGTCTTACAGGTTATAAAAATACATGTGAATGTAAGAGCAGAAGAAAACATGTTTAATGGGGTAAGTCTTGTTTCCTGCTTCTGTTCAAAATTGTGACCAAAAATTGTTTGGCAAATGTATGCACTATGAATTATTATCGGTAGCATTAGGTTGTGCTGTGATGACTGAATGGTGGTAGTTTCCTTACTGTGTGCATGATGTGAAAGAGAAGCCAGGACTTCCATCACATATGACTATTGGATTCACTGTTTGAGATCACTGCAGTGTGAAGTTGTCTGAAGTTCAGTTAAGAAGACAAAGTAGTCTCTGAATACATACAGAACAGTAGTTTTTGTCTACATTTTGGTATTTGATTATGCATGTCTTATCTAAAGAAATAAATTTAATTTCTAGATAATAGTCTATACTACAGGTAATTTATTTTTTTTTCCAGAGAGGTAGTTTGTGGAGTTTAGGGTTTTTTGAAGCAGAATTTATTAGTACAATTTATTGTACTAATATATATAATAATATATATTACAAGTACAATTTATTAGATGGATATGGACCGAGACTGCAGTAAATTGGGAGCTGTTTAAAAAGGAGTGAAGAAGCATCATGGGTTTTGAGGCATTGTGAACTTTGTTTTTTCAGTTACTTTAAGGTATAGGATCCAAGATGTAAGCACGTGTGGATACAGGCATGTAATAACTACCTGTTCTTTCTGCCAAACATAGTTAAAAAGCAGTCTGCCAGGAAAAGTTATTGACAGTTTTCTTTGGGTTTCTTTTGAGTGTTTTTTGTTTGTTTAGTTTTAAATCTTCTCCTTCTCTTCTTTCATCTCCATATAATTTGGAGGGGGGGAGTTCTTATATTTGTGTTTTTTTAAATTTTTTTTTCTGTCACTGGCAATTAGCATCTGCCAACTCATAGTTTATCTTTGTTATTTTTTCCTACAGCTAATGTTTTACTCGCAGTTGCATTGCCTCCTGTATCTTTTTCCATGAATGATCATCTGTGATTTTCACCTGCATGCTTTTATTACTTGTTTTATTCTGTTCTTCCTCCTTCCAGGAACTCTATTTCTTATCATTGCACTGGTGTCAGGGCATCTCCACTCTCCATTCTTTTCTTCCAAAGACATATAAACTATCACTAAGAGAAATTTCTGGTTAAATCTAGATGCTTTAAAATTGAACTATTGAACTTTATCTCTCAAAGAGCCATCAAAAGCAAATTGCAAATTTTCTTTTTAAATCAGAGCTGGTATGATACTGTTGTGACAGCTTTTCCCTCCTCCTCCCCCAGCATGGGTTCTTACAAGCCTGTGCGTATTTTTATGACTTTTGCCTTTTATTTCCAGGGTTCAGACTGCAAAAAAGAAACTTCACAGAACTCCAGTATATACACAGTCAAAAACCAGAGTTCGATGGACAGTACCTCAAAAGCAACACAATCTCTTTGCAACAGTACAATTGCTGAAGGCATTAGCAGTCTTAAGATGCATGTTACAATTCTCAATTTATTCACATGGATTGTGCTGCTCAACTTGCCATCTTTAATTTATTGGTTAAAAAATCTCAGGTAATTTCTTAAATTGCCAGTAAGGGGGAAGAAAAGAATATGAAGCTTTGAAGACAGTAAAAATTGCAAATGTTTGTATTATCAGCTACCTTATAGTGTCAAAGATGTCTGTTAATTATAACTGTTTTTTGTATGCAATCTGGTTTATGTTATGATATAAGTAGGTGTTAAGTGACTCAGTGATATGCTGAAGGAAGTAATGATTCAGAAAGAGTTTAAAGTCAGGCTGTGATGCCATATACATTTCACGTATGTTTGTTGTTATCACTACATGCTTGTTCCCAACTTGGATTTTATTTGGTAGCCTAGTTTAGAAGTAACATGCTTTTTAAACCATTTTTTGCAGGTACAGTGTTAGACTTGATCCTGATCCATGTAGGTCTACTGCTATTATCCTCGTATGCATTTTAGAAATTCTCATGAATTCAAGTACTTCTGAAGTGAAATCAAGGTACTGTAGCCTAATCCCCAGTTTTTGTTTTCCTGTTTCTTTCTTGCTACTTTCATTTGTGTGGTAAAACTTAATTTATGCTGCACAGACATGTTCAGCCTACATAAAGATTCATAAACTCGTATGGTTAAATCTTAAAGACTGGGTAAAATGCATGCAGATCACCTGTAGTTCAGCAAAATGGAGAAAATCACTGGTATTTACCACATGGACTTAAATGAAGTAGCTGCTATCTAAACAGTTGCATAAAGACTTCTTTAACAGTTAACTTTTCACAATTCATTGAATCCTTCCAAATTTTACAGAATCCTAATACATTTAGCAGTTACTGTCAGAAAATTACAAGGAAAAGTGAATTCTAAACCATTGTAGTTAAGTTCTTGTAATTCCCCCTTATGGGCACACTTGTGGAAATGTAACGTGCTTTCTACTGAGTGAAGAAGTTTTTGAGCACTTGGTTTTGCTGACAGGTAGAGCATTTCTTGTTTAGATATAAAATTAATGCCTTGTGAAAGTGAATAATAACCAATGTAGTTTATCCTGTTGACTGGTACCTGTTAACTCAAATGATCTAAAACATTAAACCTTTCTTTGTTACAGAGAACTTATTTCTAAATTAATATAAGAATATTTTTAAATGGCATTTTATTAGCCTTTTTGAATAATTGCTCTTGCTTATGCATCAGTTGTTATTGCCCATTACACCAATTTGTTCTGTTTTAAAAATGAACAAATCCTTGAAATCTATCAATTATTTTTCAAAAGAAAGTGAAATATGGTATTTTCGTATCTTCTGCATGTATGGCTACAAAAATGGCAATTTTTTCTTTATATTCTTACAGTAAACTCTTGAAGATCGCAGCCAAAGTTCCACTCCCTTTGTCTGTTGCAATGTTGGCCTTTGGACGAATGCATTTATACAAAGTACCGCACTTTGTAACCTTTTCTCTTCTTCTACATGTGCTGTGTTGTATTGTGTAACGTTCGTTATACGTAGGAAGAACAGTGCAGCCTAGAAACTTAACACTGGAGATGGGGAAAACTTCAACAAAGAAATGCCTAGATTAATATCATCGGTAGTTTACATTATGTGGGAAAGAGGACAGAACTGTGAATACTTTATGAAAAGTTTGTGGTTCTGTTCATGTTGCTTAGAAAGCTTTTCATGGTGTTTATTTCCTGACTGTGAAAATTAAGTGAATTAACTATGTGTGTGTGTAAGCACATAAATCATATTAGTGTAACATCTCAATACTCTGTTTGCCTTGTAAACACTTTGATATTTCACTATACTTCTTTGTTGGAACAGACTTTTTTACTCTCTATGCCATACAGTGCGTATGTTCTGAACTTGCATCTCTTGCAGGTCTAAATTATGCTGGCTAAAACCCAATACATTTCAAGCACACTGTGATGATCACAAAAACTACACAGCCAAGTATATTCTTAATCATTTTATGCTACATTTAAAAGCTGCCACGGTTGTGTCTAGACAAACTAGAATGTACTGCTTATATAAAACTGTTATTTCTATCAAATCATTTGTTCAATCAGTGTGAGTTGAACATTTGTGATATTATTGAAAGTCTTACACATTTTACTTTTTGTGAGAGTGAGAGAACAACAATATTCTGCGTAGCTTTCTATTCAGGAAGGATACCAGCAGATTCATAAACAATTTGCTGTAATGTTGTTTTAAAACATTGCCAGTTTTCTCTGGAATTTTGTCAATTCTGAAATTACTCCTTGGACCTTGTCCATATGTAGAAGCTAGCAAATGTTGAGGTATGGTGTGAGTTTACAGTGCAGTTGCTGTACTGCACTTTTTCCAAGTAGACAAGGCAGGGTTTTTTTTCCTATTGTAAATGGAGAATCAACCATCTCATAATAAATATCCGTACGTGAAATTAATGTGGAATAGTTACAACGCTAAATTCACGTCCTGCCATACAGTGCTAACTTCCTCATGTGGACAAACTCTTAGTGATAGTGGGAAATACTGACCATAATTATTAGCTCTGTATAAAGTATTATCTTAGTGCCTAGATGCTACAGTGACTGCCATTTATAATAAAGCCTAAAATAGCTGTGTGTAAGGAATTCTGTCGCCTGGGTATGTGTTTTGCCAACAGAAGAAATCTCAGTAGCCATAAGGTTAAAATGATGTATTGATTCTGTGTAGAGATGAGCCTGCTACTTGCTTCTGTGTTAGCTGTCTGTGCTCTGTCCAAGATACCTGTTATCTTCATATGGAAATACTAGACCAGCTCAATCATACGAATAAGAGGAAACCTGCTACCTACAGTCAATTGAGTATATTCTTGATATAGTAGTACAGGCAGCCTGATCCAGTAATTTTACCGTATCTCATTAATCTTGCCTAAAGTGCCTCAGTTAGTTCTAGCGTGTTGTTAGGGTCAATTCATATGCACGGATTGGAAAGACTTAATTCGTTCGGTGACTTTCTGAAATGAAGGACAAATATGAAGTAGGCACCTGTTTTATCTGCTTATACACAAGTCGGCAGTTCAAGCTATCAGTAAGTCATTAAAATTGCTTTAACAGAGTAAGATTATTGTAGTTAACTAAACCACTGTCACTGTTATTGGTAATATATATGCTGGTATTCTAGTCTTAAACTTTTTTTAAAAAGGTTAGGTTATACGTAGTTTTTGTAAATTGGAAAAGTTATTTGAATAGATTATATCTTGATACTTTCTAACCAAATGTACGCTACAGTGTATGTATATAAGGTAGTTTGTGTGTCTAAATATACTTGTAGCTAAATCCACCGATTGGTTTAACCTAAAAATTGCAGTTCAGACACAGAAGAATAGAGTAGTTTTTCTGCTTTCAAATGGCTGTGAATGAAAGATGGTGGCAGAACTGCACTGGGGCTGGTAATAGGCTGTCTGTGAAATGTGCAGGATCTGATTTCTGTGGAAGATGATTTTCCTCGGCCTTCACGGTCCTTTTGGCTTACTGCTGTATTTCCCTTCTGATTTTGTTTTGCCATCTTAATGGGCTCTTTATGCACAAATCAATTTGTTGGAGCTGTTGGTGGAATAAAATAATAATCAGAATAAGGAGAGCAGTCTCTGCATATAGGAGCTTTGATAGCTTCACAAATCTGCCACAGTGTGAAACTCATTAATTGCAGCAGCATAGAGTAACACCATTTTTTTTTTTCATTTCATTATATCTTTAAAGCTGGGAATTGTGTTGATAATTGTTATCACTCTTCATGAAATGAGTTAGAGAATTTTGCATAGATTCCTACCTGATTTTCAAGTTGGAGGTACAAATAGATATAGTCCTGAGATCCCAGATGACAGAATTTATCACATCTCCTTCAATGCTCTATTTTTTCAGAGATGATTTACTTTCACTGGGGGAAGGAAGGTTGGTCTTACTGCTGCTTTGGATTTACATGCATTCTGTGTCATTTGCTAGATGAAAACTGCTCTCGGAGATGTGTGTCTGGCTTTTACAGTGGTCATGGACTGTGTAACTTCAGCTGTTTGAGTGATTAGGTGTCTAATCCCAACTAGGTTTTCTATATAATCAGTGGAGGGGGATACCATTAGAACAAGTCCAGATAACAATTCATCCCATTCTAAGAGACGATAAATGATCCTACTTGCCATTCTGAAAAGGACAAGATTTTATAACAGTCTAAAATTGTTTTTCAGGTAAAATACAATGATTGTTTGTTGTTACTTTTAGAGAAGACGCTTCTACTATGCTGATTTCTAGTTCTGCCACTGTTCACAAATATAATCTCAGCAGAAATGTAGGCTAATCCACTATAAAGACTTTTAATTGTGTGTATGAGGAAGTGTAAATATTACTGAAATATCCTTTATTATGAATTAGGCTGCATTTATAAAACAGCTTTTGGCAAATATATTGTAATGTTTCTTAGTACCTTAAACTAAATTAAAATTCCAGATTATTCTTCAAATTTTAGATTATCTAGACTGTGTGGGAGAAGATCAAGACACAAATTAACTTGTAATGGATTAGACCTCTGCTCTGTAAGGGAGGATTTCTATTAACATGCAGACCCAAATTCTCTCCTTTTTTGGAAGCTGAAGTATTAATTTTGCAAACCACTGTTCATCATCCATGTGGATGTTCACCACATTTAGATGGAGATTATGCCACATAATCAAGCATTTAGGTTGAGATCAAGCCACCATTTTTTTTTTTTCTGGCTCGTGCCTCAGGATGCATTCAAAATAAGTACTATTTGTGTGGCTCTTTTCTAGTATTTTTATAAGCTATCAGAAACAGAATAAAAAAACAGGGTAAGAACCTAGAGTACCAAATATCACTAATTTTAGGGACAGCATATATGTACAGCAGAATCTTTCTTTGGCAGAGGGAGGGAGAGATTTAATGAGAAGCTTTTAGTGACATCTCCATACCCTGAATTGCTCTTGAAGTCTATAATCTTTTCTGGTTGATATGATCAAACATGTTCCTCATAGTCTTATCATGCTGCAGTCATGATAAGTCATACACCCGTAGCTAACAGTTCATGAAAGGTCTATATTTGTCTGGGAAGGAAAAACTGTTACCTCTTGACTGGAATTACCAAATGTACCTGGAAACTAACTGAATGAATGAATGAATGAATGAATGTTCTCTGAAGGTGGTGTTTTCAGTTTTGATTTAAAAGTTGGTTATGGTATGTCATGTTTCAGCATCCTGTTAAAAGGGGGATTGTTTTTTCGGTTTTGGTTGGGGTTGTTTGTTTTGTTTCAAAAACAATTGCAGTAACTGGACTTTAATATTTCTAATATTTAGACTTCTGCTCTGATTTTGGTTTTGAGTGAGCTGATACATGTAGCAATTAATTCAAAAATATTTATTTGCCAAGTTTTAAAACAAATAAATGATTAACACAACAAACTCCTAAACAGTGTAATACTAATAATATTGTAGAAGACAGAGAGTGCCTGTATGTCTAAGTGAATGTTTCAGCTATAACCTGATTGGGCTACCTTTAAAGTCAGTGTTTAAAAAGATAAAATAAAATGTATTGATACTTAAAAAACCCCAAAAAGCATTGTTGCATATGAAGTGTAATTTTCCATGTGTTTGCCAGTAACAAGGTTACGAACTTGTTACTTGACTTTTTTCCGAAATCTGATACATGTGCTTCTAAGCTTTGACAGGACAGAATAAAGTTGATTATGTGCCTGTGCAAACATTTGAGAAGATTTCATTTGATCAAGTTTATTTCAATACAGTGATGAGTGTGTTTAGACTTTTCTCTTATTTATACTGAGAAAAAAACAGACATTTACAGACCTTCAATACTCTTGAGTTACTGAAAATGTTTTTGGAAGTGGTTATAGTGTCTGTATAATAGTTGTGCTGCTGTTCTAAGTCACTAAACTACTAGAAAATTGTTAGCTGTAAAACAGACTAAATTCTTTATGCTTATATTCCATTTCATGAGGAACGTTAGTCACTTAACTTACAGCTTTGACTCTTTAAATCTCTCTTTTCTGGGACATAATCAAGCTAGCTTTCGTAAGCATTAGCACTGTACTGTAAAAGGTTTTAAAACTTTCAGCACTGTTCCTTTAGAGGAGACATGCTTTTGTCACCAAAGCTACATGCCTTGGATACCTCTGGAAACGTGTGCCAATGAATGACAATTGAAAACAGATTCATTTTTATGTTAAAGTAAAATCGTGTTTCAGTCTTTTTTTTTTTTAGAGCCAGAGCTTTAAGCTAGTATTCCTAATAGAATCCTTAACATCTCTAGGAGTTTACTAGAAAGCCTTTTACAAATACTGTATTTTCTGATGAATATTCTTATTTATGGAAGAAGGTATTCAAAGCTTTTAATCAGCTTGTTTATCTTAAAGCTTAAATAAAATCTATAAATTTCATCTTGTTAATAAACATTACTGCTTTTAAAAATAAATTTTAAGCATTTAAGGAGAAAATTCTAGAACTCTTAACCAAATCTGCCCAGCACCTCTGTTTTTCAGGTGTCTAAGCATGTAACTGCCTCAAATATGTGCTTATTGTCTTGTAGCATGAAAACCTGAGTCAAAGCTGTGATGTTTTGACATTAAATTTGCTTAAGATTTAGGGTCTCATTCTGCATTCTTACATGCAGATAGATTTTGCTATTCATGCGGTCATAAACAAATCTTGTAAACATGGCCTCTCCACAATTATTGTCAGGTTGTGTGGTCTGGATTCTGTAGGAATCTGTGTGATGCCAGAGCTAATTTTTGTGTCAATAGAAGTTGGGAAATGGCACACACAAACTTGTTATTTTGCAGTACATTGTTCCAGTTCCTCCTTCCATATGCAGTTATTCTTACTTTGCAGCGTCCTCCTGCTGTAGTACAATCCGTAATGTTCACACTAATAGTAGGCACTGGGACTGACCTAGTGAAGATACATGGCAGCTGTCCTGTAGACTTGTTCTATGGAAGTTTTGCATGCTTGTTGAAATACCAGCAAAGACTTTTTTTTTTTCCCTCCAACTTAAATAATTTCAGGGTATATATATTAAGTATCAAATGTGCAAGTGTGTTCACGTTTAGTTTTATAAAAAGCTAAGTGCACTATTTTGGGATCAATTCAGGCTTTAGTATTTTCCACTTATGTCACTCTTGAGTGTGAAAACAGTATTTGAGACTGCAGCACCTGACAACTGAAACATTTTACAGAAGTCTGCAAGTAGTAATGTGACACATATAATTAGAGTGCCAGACCAAAATTGAAATGTGAAATTCCTCACTGTGACTTTAAACTTGTAGCTTTCTAGAGCAAAAAAAAATTCTGTGCCTTAAACCAGTAAATGAATACACTCTAACTGTAACCTGTGGACTTCTGTAGCCTTATATTTGATTTCTGAAGTTGACCAAAATATTTGTGTGGATCATACTGAAACTTGATTTGGGGAAAATACCTCTTAAAAATTATTTTGACTCCCTTTTACTACACTTACAGAAATGAAGATTTATGGCAGTTACAGTGTATTTGTGGTTTGGAATCACACCAACCAAAGTCAGAAAGCTTTAGCTGACCTTAATTTCTCAAGTCTTTCTATTGTGACAATAAGTAGAATAAGGAAGAAAAACTAGTCTCAGATCTCTGTCTCAACTTCAAAGTCTATGTGTCAAATTATTTAAAAAAAATTTGTTCTTTAGTTTCTTCAAAATAAAAAAATCCTCTAGTTTAAGCAAAATATTGTATTTAAGCCATTGAGTATCAATATCTATGCCAGTGTGAGAAGAAAACTAGATGGTGGGGTTGGTTGGTTGTGTTAAAGCTCCAAAAGTTTTGAATAACAAATTTCACTTTTTAGGAAAAAGTCATATGTAAAACCCTGAAAGGTCTTTTGGGGAAGAGAAAAAAAAAAAAAGTTTATATATTCTGTTCTTCTCAATTCATTAAAGAAAACCAGAAATAGTCAAGAACTTAAAGTCTTGTTTTGATACAGTAGAAGGATTTCTTATGTATATTTTTTTAATATGAAATGATCAGGAAAAGCTGCCACTGGCTTTCCTTATGTGTCTCTACAGGATTCTTTGTATATTTTGAACAAATCCCACAAATTCTGACACCCCCCCCACATCCCCCTCAGTATTATACTATGTACACTGAACCTGGAATAAAGATGCCATCTCAATGCTTATCATTGGACTGTGGATATTTAGATATGCACACAAAATGACTGCATGTCAGCTGATCACAGTAATTGTTTGAAGCAATACAAATCAAAGTTATTAACCTTGTTTTCTTGAGAGCTAACTTGAACCTGGCTGCCACAATGCTGCTGATGCTGTGGCACAAAGGAACCATGCAACTTTTCTGCCTTCCCTGCTACTTCCTTCTGTATGTTAGTTTCTGACTTTTAAAGCTCTTGTTCCAGTAACTTAACTTTCTCTTCTTTCCTTTGCGATGATGCTGTTTCAGTAATCCTAACCATTGTTGATTTCCTAACTACAGGAATATTCTAGTATTAAAATCATTGGGAGGGCAGAACTACCTTTAAGGACTTTATATGTGATGATTAGTCTAGAAAAATTGTGTAACCTAGGCCTAGTAACTTGATTCCCTGCTTACCTTTTAATAGTTTTTCCAAACATGAAGACAGAATAATGTTGGCCAAAGTATCTGTTTTGGGTAATTGCGGGGGAGGGAAGGGGCTGTTGGTTGGTTTTAAGAGGACCTAAAGCTTCGAAGAACACATATGTAATGTTTGGAAAAAGCTATCGCTTCACAACCAACCTGTCTTACATGTCTTTAACCCTTCCTGTTTTCAGTTCTTATACAGCTAGTGTAAATCTGGTGTAGTAGGTGGAGCTAACACTTAATAACTCTGTATTAATAACTCAATACAGGTTTCTAGAGATGTTGACAGGGTCTTATCTATAAATGTTTGAATAATGCTATAATAAATTATTGTGCTTATTAAAATGTTTATAACTGAATTCTCAAATACAGATCATGCAATGTGTGATAAGCTTTGGCAAAGTCCTTGTCTTGTGAGATGCTGAGAAAACCTTGGAGACAAGGTATCTTCAACTAGTGATGAAATTGCTGAAAGCCGAAATCTTAGAATCTTTAAAAACTGTGCTTTTAGATACTGGTACTTTTTTGTTGAGAGCACCTTGAGTGGGAGCTACTCTGGGATGTTTGTATTTTGTTTGATGGTTTCCCTGTCTGCAGTGTATATTTCACATTTTTTTGTCTTTTTTTTACCTACGTGCGCATGACTTAAGAGTACACTGTATAGCATATGCTCTGCTAAATAAACACTTCTGTATATTTTTGTATGGTGTTCTAACATGGTTGCATTAGTACAAATGGTTGTAATTCACAAAAAGTGCCACTTACCAGTCATACTCTGTAGAGTGTTGTGAATGTTACCTGTACTTCTGTTGTACAAACACGCTAATGAGTGTCGTGATGAATGTTTGCCTTTAGTCTTTGCTCAGGTACTCATGTGGAGCAGTTTGGTGCTTTTCCTTCTAACTTGTAATACTTGGGATTCTAAGCAGAAAATAAAAACAGTGAACAAAAGCATTGTGGTTAGAGTAGTATTTTAAGTAACAGACGCTTTTTGCATATCTCACGTAGAATACAATAAAGATCATACCTGATGAAGCTTGTCTTAGTATCTTAACTCATGCACCTTAGGCTGTTTATACCTGCAAGGCTATCATGAATGGGAAATGCAATAAAATGGAAAATGTTTGGCAAATAATATAGTTTATATAGAGCATCATACGTATAAAACTCGTTCTCAGCTAAACTAATTAATTTTAAATTTGCCTTTTGTTCTAGAATAAGATTTTTACCTTTTTGAAGTAACTTGCATGAAACAGAACGAGCAATGCAATGAGCATTTTCCGCTTCAGTGCAAATTAATTCAAACATACATGAATATTACTGTGCCGTAAGGGCTATATAATTAGTATAACCACTTTCAAAAGATTTGATTAGCTGAAGATGTGTGTCTGTATACATAATGTGTCAAGAAAACCTAGTGCTTAAATTTAGCTGCATTAAAAAGGCAGCGCACCGACATCTGGCTTGGAAAGCCTTTAAGCTAGCTACTGTTCTCAAAAGGAGGATGCAATTTTGTCCAATCAGTGTAACTGTACTAACAGTATTTTAATATGAAAGTGTTCTGCTTATATTTGACTTTCACTGAAGGAAAGGGCTATAATGAAATTAACTTAAAAAAACCCAAACACATCAAAAAACCCATATTAGAATGAGCCCTAAGTTTAAACAGACTTTTAGCTCAGGAAGCAACAAGTCTGTAGGATTTTTTTTTTTTTAAGAGACCTCACAGAAAATATATGCTAATTAAATCTCTTGCATATCTGCATACTTCATCAGTCAACCAAACTGCCTAAATTCCTACAGTAATAAAACTTGTTTCAAATTTATAGATGACTTCAGTATGTTTTACTAGCTGAATGTACTGTGTATCCCCCAGTTTCTTCTTTCTAAACAAATCAAATTAATTAAAATAATGGGGGGCGGGGGGAAGGATGGAAGAAAACTGCCTGCTGTTCTGGCTTTTTTTTTAAAAAAAAAAAGCTAAATAAGGAGCCAAAATCTAATCCCAAACTGTAAATCAAGCCTTTTTCCCTTCCTGTCCTTTTCTCTAGAGAAACATATTTCTACTTCTGGTTGATTTAGAAGGTAAATTGTGCACAAAATTAAGCTAAAAGTATCTACCTAGAAAATCAACAAAGCAAGTTCCCTTACATTGGGGCCTGCCTTTTTACAAGCTCTTCTGTTGCTACTGCTGTTCTGGTTCTTGATGAGTCTTCTGTCTGGAAGTTGTCTATTATGAAAAGTAATTGAAGGGTTTGGATGGATTTTCTTTTTTATGCGTATGTGAAATTTTTTTTATTCCAAGTCTGTAGAATAATATACAAGCTGGATAAGTGTGGGGACTCAGAAGGAGTCCCTGCAAGAAAATGGACGTGTGAGCAATCCTGTGTATGAGCGAGGATGTGACGAGGGACTGACCCTGGAAGAATGAGGAAGAACCCAGGAAGGTAAACAGCTTCAGGGTGATGGCCTGGGCCGAGAAGAAGTTTGTACAATGTCGATGTGGCAGTTTTCATCCAATTAGAAGAGAGCTTAAGGAGCATGTGCAAAGCTACCTGTCAAATCAGAAAGAATTGTACCATGTGATTGTATCTTGTGATTCTCACCTTCATGATAAAAGGCTTGTCCACCATATTAAAGTAGGCATTGCTTAATCACTGTGTGATGATTTGCATGCGTTTAACTCCCGCACCAATCTTCTGCAGATAAGTTGACTTGCATTTTCATATGTTACTGCAGTCGTGAAGATAACACTGCTAGGATTTTGTTAACTGTGTTGCTAATGATGTTTGGATGTTCACAACTTTGCCTGCCTGGAAGGGTGGAGTTAGGTTTTTGTTTTTCTTTCAAAATTTAAACCAAAGAAGGATGTAAAGCTTCCAGTCAGAAATAAACATCTATAATCCAGAGTAAGATAATGGTCAAAAATCTTTAGTTTTAACATGTCTATTTAGAGATATATTTTATGTGCTACTAACTAAAGTATCATCTAAATAGTGGAGAGAAGAGTATAATGCAATTATAAGCAAAAAATTTGAGCAGCTTTGAGATGAAGAATGCTATGAAATAGCCAAGGTAAATTAGCATAGTCCTTTTTGCAGTCTTTGTCGTAGTTTCTAGTCTGACAGGAGGATATTGACTGCCGATAAAATCAGGGTTGGAAAGCAACGCTTCCATTAAAATGTTATGATTTTGGATCTTGAAACAGACCTTATTTTTCACTCTCTCTCTCTTCAGTATCAAGAAAATGATCCATATCTCATCTTGCCTGAAAACCATTCAACCAGCTGTAATTATCTGTTAGGGACCATTCTGGAGATATAGCTAATTAGTTTTAATTAAAAGTAATATTTTGATACAGCTCTGCTATCTCTGCTGGGAGTTGTTTTAAACTTACTATAAGCTTACCACCAATTTTCTGCAATACGGCTTAGGGAGGAGGAATTTGCACTGCACTGTTCAATAGCAACAGGTCTTAAGAGTATTAAGGATGAAATTCTCAAGAGTCTTTATGTCATGGCTGGAAGTGGAATCATTACTGTATTTTTGAACTCCTGCTAACGTCATTGACACCCACCTACAGTCCACTAGAAATATAAGTGCAGAGATCAGTTTGTTCACAGATTACAAGGAGACTAACCAAGAAGGGGCAAGCCAGAGCCAAATTCACTGGTAAGCTTTATTTTAAAGAACGTGAAAGGGAGAATTATTTCTTTTTTTTTTTTTTTTTTTCTTGAATCAAGTTGTGAAATGGGTCTCTAGTATCTTATACCAGGCTGTATTATTATTGCACTTATTAATATATGTAGTACACTTTCATGCGATTAAAAAAATTGAGCTATCTGGATCTCAAGCCATATTTTTGCATTCTTCTTGGAGCACATAAAGATCTGATGCTGTAACTAATCGGCCAATGAAAATGGCTGTATGTAATAACAAATGTAGATTTACAAATGTAAGTATTTTGTGTTGAATGTCACCCTAGTTCCTCTCAAAAAGAGAATCCAGTGGCTAGAAATAGCTTTGGTATGGGAAACATTTCTTCACAATAATTTGTGCTTCCTAGTACATTAGTACTAGGAAAACAAAAAAAAGTTGCTAGCACACAGATGTAATCTGCAGTAGGCAGATTCTCCTTGCCATGGATAAATTATTTTCAGCACTCCACTGGATTGTCATGGTTGCTCTGTGCTACCAGTGACAGCCCTGTAGGACTGAAGGAGTCTGGTTCGTTGTCCTTTTACAGGTAGTCTGTTCATCTCTTCAGTATGTGGAAAGTGGTGCTCCTGGGTCTATATACAGTACTGGCTGTGAGAGGATTCGCAAAGGGTGCTCCCTTCCAACCAGAAGAAAAATGGAAACCTCTAGATAACCCTAGAAACAGAGACCTGGTAAGGAAATGCTGCAAGAAAGATAGCTTAAGTTTTGTGTGGGTTTTGTTTTCCACCGTGAGTATTTTTATCTTCTAAATTTAAAGGTAAGAGGGGGCCATTAAATGTAGTGTTAGTAACTGCACTCTTTGTATAGTCAATAACCACAACTGGATGAGCATGCTTCAGTCAAGATGTACCCCTTCACTGAAGAGACATTCTCTGTGTGCAGTAGTGCATAAAACTTCCTTCTATCTCCATCCAGCAGCTTTAGTTTTTAAAAATGTATGTTGATTATGCAACCACTTGTTTTATGAAACAGAAGAGGAATTATTACTATGTTTATCTCAAATGTGATCTGTTGATTGCATGTCGTTTCATCTTCTGGAAGTACAAATAAGTTTTCATCTGACACATTGTTGTGAATAGAGGCTAAAGATATGATAGTTAATTACAGCTAAGAAAAAAAATCATTAAGAGAACATGTGCAAGATCTTATAAGGAATTTGTGAAGGGAAAAAAAAAAAAGTGGTTTCCCGTAATTTTTCCTCACTAATGTTTTAAGAAGCATTAAATCTACTTTTAAGCAATCTAAGGGGCCAGTTCAAATCACTTGCCCGCTGTTGCTAACTCTTAGAGAAATGTGCAACACAACTGTAGTGTTTGCTCTCAGGAAGGGTTTTGCTGTGCCTGTTTTATAAGGGATACAGTTTGAATCCTGTGTGGTTCAGTGGAGAGCGTAGATGATCAGTAAGAGTTGGTGATGTGAGTCTACTCCACGTAAGATGTACAAGCCATGGACAGAGTGGACATGTCTGAATTATATTGCCTGTATTGTACCAGTTTATGATCAAAATAGAGGATTTCATCCCACATAGAAACAAATATTGCCTCTACTTTGTGTCAGTAGAAATAATAAAACTCTGTTGGGCATGCTGTATTTTCACATATGCAATACCTTCAGTTTTTCAGAACGCTCCAGGCTTATTTTTCGGGCAGGGGTCTTGATCTCAGAAAGTTCCCAGCTACTTTCACTGTGAACAATGAAGGACCAAGAAGGCCTGTCATCTTCTACTCAGATCCTATTGCTTCTGCATTTGCAGATTATGAAGAAAGGAAAAATTCTTTTCCAAATTATTTCAAAGGCTGAAACATGCTTCTGACCAAGGTAAAAGAGGATGCCTTCTCCTTTAATGTTGCATGTAACCAAGTGAAAGATCTGGATTCAAGTGATTCTCTTTTCTGTCTGAAGTATAAAAACTTTTTTTTTTTTTTCTGAAGAAATTAGAATTGTAGTACCTTAACTCTTGCCTGAAGTTGGTTTAAAATTGTTAAGGTAGAGATTTAGGAGGTATTTATTACTTTGGTAAAATAACACACGATGCTTGTGCAGATCAATATAGACTGTACTTCTTTTTTTTTTTTTCTTCTTTTTCTCCCCTTTTTCATGCAGAGGAGAATTCTGAAAATGTACAGATAATAGAGAATGCAGGTTTTATTTAAATAATTGATATCAGTGAAATTATAAATTGAGACTAATGGTTTCCTGTGATGTGTATATTAAGAAATTTAGATATAAGATATTGCACTAACCAAGCATACATTATCTTTTACATCTTTGTCCATTTATGCTGTTATCGTTATTCCTACTGCTAAAATTGGAGGTTGATAAAAGGATTGCAAACTTATTCATATCTCTCTGTAAATATGGAATAAAATTTAAGTGGGTCAAGCTTGCATTATTAATAAATCCAGCCTCAATTTACACCAGGTACTTCTCAGCTATTTTATCTATGCATAACCATACTCTGTAACAAATAATATATCTCATTTTGAGAGTCAGTGAATTCTGGCAATTCTGAGGAAAGGTAAAGAATTGTTTTCTCCCATTTTACAAAGAGTTGAAGATTTCAGTAAGATTTGAATCTAAGCATTTTGGTGATTTACTCCGTATCTTACTTTGTAATCAGTATTCATTTTAGGATTTCTAGCTTTGTCCTACTCTCTGCCTGCTTAACCACATCTTTCTGTAATCAAAAGCACAGCTCCACTCTTCTTATTATCATGAATCATAATGAAGACTGCACTCAAATTTTAATGCTAAATTCTCTTTTTGCCAAGTTTTTGTGTCAGGAAAAAAAGAAAAAAGCACCACAGAACGAGTGTTGTGCATGACAAATAAAAAGCTGTTTCAGAAGGGATGCTGTAGCTCTGCTATAAGTTACTGCAGCAGTGAGAAAATGACTGGTGGAAGTAATTTGCCTTGCATAATTCAGGGTGATCACGGTAGTTCTTTTCAGTGTCCAGAACTGGTTTTGGGAAGTAGAGGTCTGCTGAGCTCATTTGGGGTATTTCAGCCAGTGTTACCAATCTTGGCTTGGCTCATACCCTGGTTGCATATAAATATTCGTGTATTTGTCTCATCTTTTTTTTTTTTTTCTTTCTCTTTTTCAGGTATTAACTTTTGAACTTCATGTGAAGTGGTGATCTTTACAGCAAAATATTACTGCTTTGACTTTTTAACTGTTACCTGATGATTTAAAGTTTTCCTCACAGTTTTCACCCGTGGCATCTGCTGTCATGCTGTAATTAGCGCATTTGCTGTCTATTGACAAAAGTGTGATGTTTGGTTACTACAGTTTGCCTAAGCAGAATTGTGTTTGTTTAAACATGAATAAATGTGGAGTGCAACAGGGCTTTTAACTACCCCAAGTGTCTTTTGTTCGAGATTGGTAAATAAATGTTACCTTTCAATTTATTAAAACTAGATGTCACATGGTATTTTGCAGCAATTTTTCAGATACTCTTACCAGAAGCCTTCTAGCTTCTTGGTAGAGAGAAGCGCATGGGGCAATACCTGCCCCAGGGCCGCTGCCTGCTTGTGCCTCACCCCCAGGCCCTCCCACCCATTTCTGACCGTGCCCCCGTCAATAAGTCATCCGCACGATGGCTGTGTACGTATATGAAGTTAAGAAACCCTTCCCCTGGAAAAATCACACCCATTTCTGGGGAAATAAAAGAGAATCTAACACCTGCAGTGAGGCCGGGAACAGAGGCGCTTTCCTCACGCCTCCTGCTTTTCCGTCGCTGGCCCCTGCGAGGCAGCCAGCACCGTCGCAGCGCCCACGGCCGCAGCTCCCCGCAGCCCCCCCGGCCCGGGAGTCCCTCCGGCCCGCAGCCCTCGGCTGCCCGCTCCCAGGGCCGCTGCTTCCCCGGGCCGGGCCGGGCCGCGGCGGGCGGAACTCGTGCGTGAGGGCGCGGGGCGGGGCGGGCGCCATAACGGGAGGGACCCGCGTCCTGCCCTGAACAAGGTTCCCCGGCGGCGGCGGCGGCCGCTCCCGCTCCTGCGTGGCGCCGGCGCGATGTCGGGCTTCAGCCCGGAGCTGATCGACTACCTGGAGGGGAAGATCTCCTTCGAGGAGTTCGAGCGGCGGCGAGAGGAGCGCAAGAGCCGCGAGAAGGTGAGTCTGCCCCGCCTGACAGACCCCCGGCCCGGCCCGGCCGCTCCCTCCGTGACGGCACCTGCCCGGGCGCGGCCCACTGCGGGAGCAGCGAGGCTTCCTCTTGTGTGGTAGGGGGGCTTATGTTAAGTGCTGCTGCGCCCAGCTACTGATTATGTCTACATAATTGTTAATGTCTGTGCAAAAATGCTAAGAAACTAACTGCAATTTGTAAGGGTCATTAGGTGCTGGTAGAGCAAGTTGTTCAGGGCAGCATACACCTTTCAGAAGTGCAGAATGCAGCATTTTGTTTCACGCCAGTGTGTCTTGCATCCCTGGACTTGGCAAAAGCTAGTGGCAGGTGCCTTCAGGCACCGTAATTAATTTTCTCTATAGGCTGGAGCAATGAGTAGAAGCAGGTTTTGATATAAACCACTCAGTGTATACTGCTACTGCTCCCTCACCATCTTCTGTCTGAGATTTAAGGAAAAGATCAAGTCTGACTCCTTTTGGTAGTTGGCTTCTTGGCAGCCAAAAATACTGCAATAGACACAGCTTTGTGTCTAAGCAGGTGGAGGTATCATGTCTCATAATTGCTTGGTTGCGGTGTTTTAGTTAACTTTAACTTTGCCATCTTTATGTCAAAATGCAACTGAGTTTCTATATTTCCTGGTCTTCAGAGAGCAAATTTAGTAGAACTCAGCTGTCGTGGAAGGACAAGTGATATCCTAGGACAACCTTCTTACTGAATTAACAAGTGCTATTTTGCTATTTCATTTTGTGTTCAAAAAAGTAGGCTTCTAAAAGGATTTGTCACACATTTGTAACTTTTTTTAATACAGTCAACCATGTCATCTTGCCTCACTGTAATGCTAGATAAGGAACAGACTAGTCTCTTCAGTCAAAAGTAATGTGAACAGTCACCATCTGAGTCACCTCACATTGATAAGAATATAAATGTCTTGAATGCAAGTAATGCTGGGTTTTGTTCATTTAAAACTATAACGCTTATTCAACCTGTTTCACTAGCAGTTCAAAAGCTGGAAACCAGTGGTCTAAATTCTAATTGTCAGTATTAGGGAAAACAGGAATGAGTCACGTTGTAAAGCTGATAACTAATATTGTTGGTGTGCGTAGGATGGCGAAAATGCGTCTGCTGAGGAAAATGCTGAGGATGTAGAGGCTCCATCTTCATCCAGAAAAGCATCTGGCAAATCCCAAAGTCAGGATGAAACTGATGGTAAATGTTAATGTAATAATTTCAGTGAAAAATGTATTTAAGAGGTCACTGACAGCATTTGCTCTCTGATAGCTGATTTTTTATAAATATGTGACTGCTTCTTTTTGAACCTGTGGGTATTGAAGCACATTGTTAGAATGTATATCTTTGTAGAATGTTCCGAACTGTAGCCAGGGTTTTAACTTTGTTCAATGTTTTTAAGGGGCTGGATCTGGCCAATTTGCCATAATTTTCTGGGAAACCCTCCATTTTTTCCCTTCTGGCTTCTTAACCGCATGGTCTTAATTATTTACTCTCTCTAAAGTTACAAATAATTCGAAGTTTTTAACTTACCTCAAAAGGTCTTCTGTCTGTTTCGTTTTGGCTTTTTTGCTCTTTATCTCTTTGCTTGTCTTTTGCTGAGACTTGAATGTTTCAGGATATTTGATTCTACTGTGTGAGTGTTGCCTTCTTCCATTGTCATGCAAAGTGAAATAAAAGAGCTAAAAAGAGGAGGGTTTTTTTTCTCTTTCTTTGTGTTTTTTCTCCCGCTCAGTTATCCTTTGGTCTGCTTAGAGTGCCTACATTTATTTCTCTCCTTATTTTCTGCTGGATATTCCTAGCCACAAATTCCCTGGCTGGCTTTCTTTGTGCAGTTACTGGGATGGTAGTATTTCCTTAGGCGCCTTAGCAAAATAAGTTGAACTTCCTTGGGGTTCCTACATAGTGAAAGTATGTGCAGGAAGTGGTAGGAGCAGCACTTCTCTCTTTAGTTTGTACCAGTGCTTGTTGATCCTGTTGAACCTCAGGTTCTGGGTTTGAGTTTGGGATTTAGAGTGCCACAGTCTGTTTCAGACACCTTCTCTTCAGAAGCTGTGCTCCATGTACTGGTCAGGGCATATTCTTGTGGAATCGCCAATGCTGTGAGATAGTGAAGTTTGATTTTTGATCCCTTTCTGTTGGTACTTAGACTCCTGTTGCTACTTTCACTGCAAATTCTCATCATTGTGTTTTTTTTTTTTCTTTCCTTAAATTTCAAAAAAGGCCTTAAATTCTCTCATGTGTGTGGAATCAACATGGTGCCCCAGCCAGTAAGAGCCTCGATTTTGAAAGTACAGCCAGACCTCATCCTAGAAGGACAGAAAATGAACGCTGGAAGTGTGGCTGGAGCCAGATATCTGTGGTTCCTTATTGACCCCTTCTTTTTGCTGATGTCTTTGAAATACTTCCAAGCTGCTCTTTTCTGCTCTTTTCTGCTCTGTATTCCACCCAGTCTGTTACATGTTTTTTCATGCACATCATCTTGATCTAAGAAAAAGCATATCCTGATAGGTTTGTATGAGAGTGTTACTTCTGCTCTTAGTACAGAGAACACAGAAGTCTTAAGAGCAGTTAGAATCAAGGAATCATTGGTAATATTTATCAGTATTTGAAGAGCTGCTATTAGAATCAGGCTATTCAGAAGAAAAATGTTAGAAGAAGTTGTTGTTAAAATCATTTTTTATACACAGATCTTCAGAGCTAATCCACTACAATCTTCAGATGATTCTTGCAGCCAAGACTGAAATAAAAGGGAAATTAAATTAATAATTTTATTTTTTAGATGGGGAAGAAGAAGAGTCTTGATTTTTAGGTGCTTAATATCCAAGTCAGAAAAAAAAAAAATAACCAAAAAAGTAACCATAAACTGTGTAGTACCCAATTCCCTCTTGTATATGGGCAATACATGATAGATTTATTTTTCAGTCCCAACTTGATACTGTGGTTATTCTTTTATCAAATAGTCAGATGTCCAATCTGTAACCTTTGTACACTACATATTTTGACATTTTGCATAGATACAGACCTGTAGGTGGTTATAACCCTGGGTTAACTTAGTAATGAAAAGTTGTAATTAAAAAATGTGAAGATTTTTAGAATTATATGCTTTAAGCATATTTATTCTGGATATATAGCATCATTTATTTTAATTTTGTTATTTCTTTTTCTGGAGAAATGTGAATATTGCATTTACACATGTTAAAAGGTACTTATTGTCATGAATAGAATGGTTACAAGATCTTGATTTAAATTACTTCTAAAAATTGTTTGCTGCATTATTGTTTAGTATAATTGTCTGCTCACTTAGCCTCTTCAGCTGAAAAGCTTTATTCCATCCAACCAGTTCAGTGCTTGAAAATTGCTTAATATGCTTCTCTGGTATGGATTGAGAAAAATGTTGAATAAACTGTTGCTTTGTTCTGTGTGTTCCTCTGTGCTTTCATTTCAAATATCCAAAAAATGTTAGAGGCTGGGGTATACTAAGCATTGGTGATGAGTAACGCAGAGTTTTAAAACCAAAGAGGTTGTTAATAGTTTTTCTGCATTTTTGCAGGCCTTTTTCTTATAGAATAGCTGTTTCAAGAGGGCTACTAATTATGAAGAGTTCTGTTTTCTCTGCACTTGTCTGGATAAGCAGCGTGTACTCTTGATTATATCATAAACCTTTTTTGTTTCTTTCTCAACCAGGAGAAACTTCAGATGGCGTCAGTAAATCTGTTCATCGGGTCTTTGCGTCCATGCTTGGGGAAAATGAAGAGGAGGAGGAGGATGAAGAGGAAGAAGAAGAAGAAGAGGAGGAGGAAGAAGAAACTGCTGAGCAACCCACAGCTGGAGATGTTTTTGTGTTGGAGATGGTACTTAATCGAGAGACCAAGAAAATGATGAAAGCAAGTATTTAAACTTTCATGTAACTTCCCTGTATCTCCTGAAGCATAGTGCATAAACGCCAGTTTGTGTGATTTTTAGCTACTTGCTGAGAAACTTGTCTGAAAATAATTCCGTGTAGGATACTTCTGCTTATGTTGGTGTTGCCTGTTTTTGTTTTTTTAAAAAATTACTATAGATTACTGTTCGAAAACTTTCAAAAATAATGAAGCGAGTTTTTCCAGTGTCTGGATTGTGTTTGTATTGGCTATCAGAGTTACTCTGTCAGTTACGAAAATTAGCAAATACTTTGGTCAGTCATTTTAATATTGCTGGTACTTAAATAACTTGTTATTAGGTTGTGTTAAGCAGAAGTGTGACTGGTGTCTCCTGAGTTTGGGCACAACTGAATCCTCAGTAGAAATAATATCCCATTTCCATTTAGGAGAAAAGACCTCGCAGCAAACTTCCTCGTGCCTTGAGGGGTCTGATGGGAGAGGCCAATATCAGGTTTGCTCGAGGAGAACGTGAGGAGGCTATTCTAATGTGCATGGAAATCATTCGACAAGGTATGTTAGAATGGTAAAACTTTTTGGCTTTAAGGATGGGTGCCATGTGCATCGGGAAATTTCAGTGTGGCTTCAGTGATGATGAAAAGACTCAGTACAAGGAAAGTCACTGTATAACTGGTGTGGAATTAAGAATATGTAGTGCATTTCCTTTATTGTTTTGCTTATGAAAAGAAACTAACACCCTAGCCTTTGCTTAGTTTTACACAGTTTGCTTTTATTGTCTTTGTAGAACCAAGGTATAAACATCAGCCTGACTTACAGTGTACAAAAATGCTATAAATGGTTGTTGTTAGATTCAGTCAGGCTGTTTAATAATTTTTAAAAAGGAATTGGAAGCTTGTCTGCAAGTTTTTTCTGGATTTAAACAGAGCAATGTTGATGTTTCATATAATATCTGTTGTTTGCAGGAAGGCAAGTTACTGTTTTCAAGGTGGTCTTAAAACAATAGTTCTTAGTCATTCTTTTTGTCTTTTCACAGCTCCTCTTGCTCATGAGCCATTTTCCACTCTTGCCATGATCTATGAAGACCAGGGTGACATGGAGAAGTCATTACAGTTTGAACTGATTGCAGCTCACTTAAATCCTAGTGATACTGAGGAGTGGGTTAGACTAGCAGAAATGTCACTGGAACAGGACAACATTAAACAGGCTGTTTTTTGCTACACAAAAGGTAACGTAGCAACCATTTTAGTAGTTTAAAAGAAATGTTAGATGCTAATGGCAATAATTTTGTTTTCTTATGCTTTCTGATTTAGTTTGCTGCAGTTTGCTCAGATTCTGGTACCTTTGTCCGGACTTTGGTAAAAGATTAATGAATCTTTAATATAGGCTATCCTTCTCTTACCAAAACCTTGTGCGTGTCCGTTAACGTTCACCTGGTCAGGGAAATGAATGTGAAATCCATTGTTGCCTTTTCCTAAACTAGGTTACTAATACGCTTTTTCTTGTAGCTCTGAAATATGACCCAACCAACGTGCGTTATCTGTGGGAGAGATCAAGCCTGTATGAACAGCTGGGGGAACACAAGCTGGCAATGGATGGCTACAGGCGTATTTTGAATCTCCTGTCTCCCTCTGATGGAGAGCGCTTTATGCAGTTGGCTAGAGACATGGCAAAGTAAGTTGGATTTTAAAATACTGTGATTTGGTTTTCCAGAGTTTCTCAAAAGCTGGTATTATTAAGCTCTGCAGCTGGTTCAAGCTGGATGTGTAGATGAAATCAAGGAATGCTGGTGTTTTGGCTGGGGGTGACCCCCACACAGGCATTCACTCCTCAACTATTGTGATGTTTCCAAAGCCTGACATGTGGGAGTTACTCCATGTAGGATCAGTCATCATCTTAGAAGTTTTGCATTCTCTTAGTGTAAGACAATAAAGTGCAAATACTGATTACTGAGAAAATGCCAATAGTAGACAATTAGGTACAAATGCAGTACATTTTTAATCTATATAATATCACTAGAAACCCGGAAACTTATTGCCAGAAAATCTGAATGAAACAAAGTATTCAATCTGAAATACAGACCATCTGCAACAGCATATAGTTTATATGTCATTTTTGATTAATTTCTGGAGCAAGTAGAAATCTGACTCCTCCCCTTTTCTGCTAATGAGAGCAGACCAAGTCATAGAAGCTTCCCTGAGACATAGAAGGCTTGTGATTAAAGTGTGTAGCTCTCTTATCGTAGTTTTTATTAAGTCATTTAACTACCTTATATCTCAGCTTTCTCATGCATAACTTGTAGAAAGCTGTTATTGGCCTGTTTCAAAACAGTTTAAGTCTTTTGATCTTCGTGGTTGTAAAATGCACCAAAAAAAATACAAGGACATGCATTGTAACAGTATTATTATTGAAGGTTTTTCTGAAATGAGGTCAATGTGATACATTGTTGATACCTGCCTCAAGTTGCAGGATATTGTGATGAAAACTCCAGTAATGTCCTAACATAATGGGGATGAAAAAAAATGGTAATTATTTAAAGTACATAACTATCAACACTTGTAAGGAAAGAAAAACCACCCCCTTTCTCACTGTCTTTTGTAACTTAACTCTTGCTAATGAAAATATTTGCTAATAGGCAAAAATAAAAGAAATAGAAAATCCTTTTGCTAGTGTTCAAAGTATATGTTGTCATTTATCTCAAATACTTAGTATCTCATATCTGTGTTTTATAGGAGTTATTATGAAGCCAATGATGTGACCTCTGCTATTGAGATAATAGAAGAAGCCTTTACTAAACACCAGAGCCTTGTCTCTATGGAAGATGTTAACATTGCAGCTGAACTATATATTTCTTCCAAACAGTATGACAAAGCACTGGCGGTATGGAGAATTAAATGCATTTCTGTATCATGTTCAGCACCTCTTTGCCAGTCAGGATGGACAGTTTGTATTCCTGTAGTGCTTAAATATGGTCATGTTTCTATAGCGATAGAACTGATCAGTTACAGATTGCTTGATATTAGTTCTGTAGTAATTAGCATTGTAGTTAATGGCTTGATTTAATAAGTTAGGCTTGTATGCTGTTTTGGGTTTAAAATTTTGGGATCCTTCTTCTCTACAACTGCCATAATCTTAATAGCCGGAGAAGACCTACGAGCAGGTTTTGTGAGTACTGCCAGCAAAGGGCATTCTCTGAGTTGAAGGTTAAAAGGGTGCCACTGAATGGTCTAATGGTTCAAATGCAGACCTTGGTGCTTTATAATTTATGCATTAAGCATCAAGCATACATTCCAGAAAGACAATATATCTTGACTCTAAGGCATCAGGAACTGGAGAAGATCACTTATGCATTCCCAATCTGTTCTAGCTGTTCTTAACCCTCACTTTTGAGGCATGTTTCCAAGTTGATTTGGTCTGGTTTTGAGAGGAAAGACTTTAGTATCTGACCATTGTTATACTTTCCAAGATAGATTGAAGAGACACTATTAGTTTGGACTTTCTCCTTGTGAACATTCTTATTTGCTGATATTAAATTACCTCCTTTTTTTTTTTTATATATCTCCTGTCTGTCAGTGCAAAGCATCATGAGCCTGCAAACATTTCCTCTGACCCTTCTCTGTACTTCTTCCCATTTTAAAAATCAGTCAATTTTATGTACACAGTATTTAGCTGCCATATTTATTATTACAGTACTCGGGCATAGAACTGTTCCCCTGTTTCTTCTTGATGGTTCTCCTTGGGTCTATTCCTGTGATGGTCTTTCTTGTTCCTGGGTAGCTGAAACTCTATCTGAGCTGGTAAACTGAGCCTTTAAAAAATAACTATCTTAATACAGTCATCTGGTATGTTCCTCCAAGGGCCATGTACTCTGTGTTTATCACTCTTATTTTGACAACAGTAAGGACTTAAATACTTACTTTCAATTCATGAACAAAATACCGAACTGCATTGGGTCTTAGACCAATGGTCCTTTACGCTTGTGCATTTCCCTTCTCACAGCTCCCCATTGGCAAGTGAATGTCTTGAATTGTCTGTCTTTGGTTGCTATTTTTTTTTTAATTAGTTGTTCTATTGAATTATACTAGTTTTATTGAGGTCATGATGTGTATGACCAGGGCTGTTGCAAAATGTCTGTATGTAGCTGTGAATTTTATTTAATTATTTCTTTTAACTGAGACAAACCATATGGTTTCCTTGCAATTCTGAGGAATTCTTGGAGCACTTTGGAAAGATCTGTGGAGAGCTTAGCTGTTTACCTAGTACTTTGCTTTCTTTTGCAATCTTCCAAAAGGCATTAAAAGAAGCTATAAAGGTTAAAACCTTTTCTAGTTGTGATGAAAGTAACTGTTGTATTTGCTAAAGAGATGCTGATTGGATCATCTTTGTCACTATTTCTGAACTAAGACATAAATTGATCAAACTCAATATTAGTCAACTAACCCAATGTGAAATCAATGCAGCTTTTGTTCTGATAACTTTTGTGATGTCTAAAACAACTGCCATCCAGACTGGTTACTACATATATCCTTTAATTTTTAAAATGACCTGAGTTACTTGCCTGTTTTAGGTTATTACAGATTTTGCAGGAATTGTACTTGAAAAGAAAGTATCAGAAAAAAGTCCAACCGAGGATAAAAAAGGTAAATAGCTAACAAGTGGTTAATATGACCCTGCTGTTCATCTAATATGACATCTTTCTTTCTGTTACCTTTTCAGCTCATGTGTATATTTTCATGCATGTTGACAGGCTTTTCTCTTTGGAAACTTTTCTGTGTTTTTAATGAGTTACATGGCCTGACCTCAGCTTTCTATAAGGGGTTACTCTGATGTCCAATTAGCCCTGCTGACTCATTAAGGACAAGGACTGCTCTCCAGGCAACTGGAGGCCTTTTAAAGTTCTAAACATTCCTCTGAGTGTTCACATCAGACCAGTTATTTCTGCCAGTTAAATAGCTTCTGAAAAAAAATTAGATAAGCTTAGCGGCATCTATACTCAAGTATATCAACCTTTGACCTGAGACTAATACTCTTCATAAACTCTACTTCTGTTATTAAACATTTAAATGTTTTAGTATATACAAATCTAGGGTTATTAGCTTGTAATTGAATAAAGTAGGTTGTCTTTGAGAAAGCTGCTTTGGGAAAGTCATTGCTTAAGTCTGAAGATGTTTGTGTGGGCTGTAGAATGGTCACAACATGCCAACTCCACAAGCAGACAGTCTGTTCTGTGATTAAACTAGTTGGTTGTTTCAGCAATACGGTTCAAACCCAGTGTAGGTATAAGATACTTCTGTTGGTTTTTTGCTTTAATGGACCAGGTAAAAATACAGTTGATCAATGAAGAACTGTCCTGGTAGAGGCTTTTAATAGATAATTTATAAGAAGCAAAACTAATGAGTCTAGGAATTATAACACGGTGTTGCCAAGTTACCCGGGGTGTGCAGTTTCTTAAGACCTAAACTACCCAAGAGCTTGGTTCCCCACCGTCTGTTGCTTTATAGGTTTTTAACTGCTTCTTGCTCTGCTGTCCTTCCAAAAAAAAAAAACCAAAACGTCCACTTGTCAGAGTAAGCTACCAATCGATCATGGATTCAAAAGCAAGTAACTTTTGGCTTAGCTGGTGTTACTAGGGTACTCTGCTTATATTTTTAAAAAGATACAGGGGCAGCGGTAGAAACTCAGGAAAGCCAGGAGGCAGTGACTGACGACCAAAGTCATCCAGTTGCTGAATCCAGTGCTGCAGGTAAGTAATTTTTAAATTTTGTGCAAGTCTATGAACTGATCATATGCTCAGGAACCAGGCTGCAATCATATAAAAATAGGGAAGGGTTTCTAACAGCAGAGAAATAAGGCTTCATCCAGAAAACATTTCTTGTGTACAGTCTTCCTTACTCAGAACTTAATTCTAACCCAGCCAACCACCAAAGCCAAAAGCATTCTCCCAGGGCATACCCACTTTGAAAAGAAAATTTTTAATTTTGTAAGAATTTATCAGTAGGTGAATATTTACTCTGATGCTGGCTATTAAGGTGTTCAGAGAATGATGAATTAATCTGCATGTTGTGATTTGCAGTAGTTGGATGTGGATGTAGAATGTAATAGGGAAGCCTTATGTTGGAAATCACAGTTTTCTCAGGTTATAATAATCACCCTTTGAATGCCTGGTGTAAGAATTAAGGTGAGGGAGAACTTAAACAGGGTAGTTAAGGAATTGTCATGACTGCATGTGAAGGAAATATGATAGTGGAGTTTTGCTGTGTGACCTTTAATTTGCTAGTATTGTCATGGGAAGCTAGTTTGTCTTGTGTTTGCATTCTCATCAGATTGCATTCTGTCTACATGTTGTGTAAAGTTCTGTAGTTAACTGTGTCTAACAATGTATACAGCCAGATACCTGGTACACAGGATTTAGCTTAATAAGAACAAATACCTTAATACAGGGTATTTCTTTCAAAAGGCAAGGAGAACAGGGTACAGGTGCATAAATTGCTAAAGGAAAGCTTTCTGAAGCAAGCACATCTTAAGAAGGTGAAGGCTCTAAGCACATCCCATGGGATCCTGCTGTTGAAATCAATGTAGACTGACAGCACTTGATATTTCACATGAAATTATTAGGATCAGAGACAGTGGGAAGAAGTTGTTCCAACTATTGGGAAAGATATAAAATAAGGGGAGAGGCCAGGCCTACACCAGCATTGGCTAGAGTCGATGAGAATATATTTTCTTCAGTGGAGCTGAACATGGCCTGGAGGGGATGTGGAGCTTGTGAAGTGCGTGTTAAAGCCTATGGGTTCAGAAAGAAATTCTTCATCTTCTCACAGCTGTGGAGAAGGTCAGCTGCTGCATACCTGAGGGTGTTCCCATAGACATCACAGTCAAGCTGATGGTGTGTTTGGTTCACTTGAACATCCTAGAGCCTCTCAATGTAAGTAGAAACCAGCTCAGAAGTTGGGGGACATTCTAATAAATTACTAAAGCAAGTAATTAATCCTGTCTTCCTATGACTGAGATAGTTGAGAGAGCCATGGAGATGTTTTTTGCTTCCCTCACACTCCAAGAGAGAAACCTAGCAAACTTGCAATAGCAGAAATACTATTTCTGAACTTACAAATTATGCCTCCAGTGGAAGTATTACTAAAGCAGAGTAAATCACAGCCTGTGTGCTATGACAGGCCCGGGACCACATTGCAAAGTTGTTGAACACTAAGGAACACATCTTTGCTTTATTTTGAAGCCCTACGAAATCTTCTTTCTTAAAGAGCACTTCTCACTGATGGGCGCTTTCACCCACTGGATGTGAAATGTCTAGAATAGAAAAACGTGGCTTTTTCAGGAATTCTGAAATTCAGATCTTTATTTTTCACTTTTAAACTAACATTTAAGTAAAGGGAGTGTAGTTCAGAATGCAAATAGAATAAAAATCATCACCTAAAAATGTGAGCTTCCAATAACCATACCTTAAAGAAATGTTCTCGTTGGTTATATGTGCTTTTAGTGTTTTGTGCGTTTTTTTTTTTAAAGCCTCTTTTGACAACTCTGGTGGAACAAAATCCAGAAGAAATGGGTGACTTGTATTTGGACGTCGCAGAGGCATTTCTGGATGTTGGAGAATACAACTCAGCACTGCCTCTCTTGAGTTCTCTTGTCTGTTCAGAACGATACAACTTGGCTGTTGTCTGGCTTCGGCATGCGGGTGAGAAGAAGCAGGACTCCTGAACACGTGATACTGAGAGATGATAATACAATGCTGAGCATTTCCAGGCACCTTTATCTAGGATCATAGGAATTTTAGATTCATATGTTGAATGATAATTGGTACTTGCAAAACTATAATTGGAGTTTATTATGACAACCCTGTCATGTAGTGTTTTCTTGTTCTTCATATAGATTGAAATTTACTTCAGCTAAAAATACTTTATTTTCATGTAAGTGAAACAGCATCTATTCTGTATTCCATCCTGTGTCAACTTATGATGCTTTAAGTGAAACTGTGGATGCATCAGTACGTATTTCTGAATATTTTCACCTTAATAATACATGTTTTGGATGGTTTTAACTGAAAAGTATCTGAAAAGTATGTTAACTATTTTGCAAGCTTTGAAATCTTCTTCTTCTGCCATTTAAGTGTATTGTGTTGTTTATGTTGTTTCTAGAGTGCTTGAAGGCTTTGGGACACATGGAGCGTGCCGCAGAGAGCTATGCCAAAGTTGTTGATCTTGCTCCATTGCATCTGGATGCAAGAATCTCACTCTCAACACTTCAGCAGCAGCTGGGCCGACCTGAAAAAGCTCTGGAGGCTCTGGAACCAATGTATGATCCAGATACACTGGCTCAGGATGCTAACGCCGCCCAGCAGGTGGGTAAAGTGTTCTCTGTCTCCAATTTAGGATGTATTATTACGCTCAACTGTGGTAGCGGTCAAAGATGTCAACTGTATAGGACCAGGGATTGAGACTTGCTTATGTACAGCATGGTGAGCCTTCAGAGCACAGTGAGTGATTCATTACAGAGTATCAGGGATGAGTCCTCATGGCTCTTTCTCCCTGACCATTTTATCAGTATTTCCCCACCTGATTACTTCTGTGTGATGTACATGCTCTTGGCCACTGAGAACCAGTCTTGATGCCAATCACTGCATCAAGTTGATCAGCAGTTGCTACTTATGACTGATGGCATAGCAAAGGTTCTGTATCCCCTCTCCAGCAGCACCTTCAGTATAGGTAAGAGTTGTGCTGAATTTCTCTGAAATTTGAGAATTTGAAACAGTAAGTATTGCAGGGCAATTTAGGGAGATCTTTAACTTCTGCTGCTAGGATTCTTAGAGCTTTCTGGAAGCTTTTACAAGCCTGTTAGTACTGTATTGAGTCAAAATTGTTTGTTTTAGAAACTCAGTCTCTGTACAAGAGGTTAAATAATCACGTTCAATATTATCTAGGAATTAAAGCTACTCCTCCATCGTTCGACACTGTTGTATTCCCAAGGCAAAATGTATGGTTACATAGACACTTTACTGACAATGCTGGCAATGCTGTTGAAGGTAAGCCAATCTTTCCAGCTACACTTTAAGAAATTGGACAGCTATGAGTTGGGTTAAGACAAGCGACAAACTAACTCAGGAGGTACGTTAATGTTTTTTATATGCAAATGCTTTCATAATTTTGTTAGGTAATAATCTTGCAGGGAGTCTATAATACTGGCGTTCCAGCCTGTAGTGTTCAGAACAGAGGACCACTTGAGTGTATAATTGTTAATACAGTGACTTCAATGCCCTGTTTCTCAGTGTACATAGAACATACTGAATACTAAAGCTGCTTACCTTTTTAGCAGTCAGCATAGCGCTTTCTTGAAGTGTTGATAATGGCTTCTATTTCAACAATTTTCTTTTAAATTTCTTAAACTTTTAAAAAATATTTTCTTGTGATAAATTGACCAAAGAAGAATCTGTTTAGCCAGTAAATACAGTGGTGGTGGTTTTGTGTTGTTTTTTGTTTGATTTTTAAATAGGGAGTGACGGAGGGGAATATTTAGACCTCAATTTGATCCATCTGGTCAGAGGCATTACTATTGTATTACACTGGTTGAATAGCTGACTATCCACATATTTCTGAAACTGGTTCAGAAAGGCATTGTTCTTGTCATGCCTCTATGCAAATAGTTTTGATTTCAATATATACAGGGATGTTCCAATCCCAGGAGAAGCCTTTTAAGCCATTTAAAGAGTTAGTATATTTCTTTTGCATAGCCCAGTTTGTGGTGGAGTACGAGACAAGGTAGAGATAATACTCCTGTTGGGAATGTTTTCTCTCATGATCTTGCTCTATTGTGGCGTTTCTAAGTTGCAGTCTGTTTTGACAAGCAACGTGAGCAAGATGGATTGACCGTAAAGCTGCCTTTGTCATAGGATATATTAGTGTAACCTGAAATGCTGCCCTTAAATTTGTTTCTAGGTAGCAATGAGCAGAGCTCAGGTGTGTTTGATATCTAGTTCCAAATCTGGAGAGAGACACCTCTATCTTATTAAGGTGTCAAGGGATAAAATTTCTGACAATGACGACCAAGAGACAGCAAATTGCGATGCGAAAGGTAACAAATGTTTATTAAAAACAAAGCAACAAGATGAACTCCTTAGTTCTGAAAAATGAAATAAACATTACTATTTTGCATGCTAAACCTATGCAGTTCATGTTAACATTGCTTCATTTCTAGGGCAAAGAAGGCAGCAAAAATGAAGATAATTTAAGGGAACAATCCCCATTCAGAGAAAGCTAGTAAGGTTATAGAATAATTCAGATTGAGAAGGACCTCTAGATGTCATGTGGTCCAACATTCTCCTCAGTGCAAATATCATACACACAAATCTAGAACATAATAGAAATGCGTGTTTTAAAAGTGGTGTGAATTTTCACCTGGTCTAGACTCAGCTGAGTCAGACTGCACATTCTTAAGCACCATTTGGTAGATTAGGAAGAGTAACTTTAATGCATTCACTTAGCATGTTTATAACTTGAACCGTGTGTATTTATTGCCATTTGTTCCCAAGTTTTGACTTTTTTTGCTGGTGTTTTACAAACTTAACTGAAAAGAGTAAATATTTTATCTTTATTTTACTTGTTAATGCTGAGAATATTTTTGAAAAGATCAGTTTGACGTATGCACCTTTTCTTAAGAGTTTAGCTTTCTTAATTTTCTCAACTTACTGACTTCAATGTTTTTAGCAATTTTTGCTGTTCTCACGAGTGTTCTGACAAAAGATGACTGGTGGAACCTCCTCCTAAAGGCTATATATTCCTTGTGTGACCTCTCCCGGTACAAGGAGGCAGAGCTACTAGTGGATTCCTCACTGGAATATTACTCGTTTTATGATGATAGACAAAAGCGCAAGGAGCTGGAATACTTTGGGCTCTCTGCTGCAATTTTGGACAAGAACTTCAGAAAAGCGTACAATTATATCAGGTGGGTACTGAGAAGGTAGAGCAATCTCTTCTGTAATGGCTTCCACTGAGGCTGGAGTCATACTGCTGAAAATATTGCTAAAGGCGGCAGGCTGATGCTTTCCAGCTTTCACTAAAACAGATAAGGCTATTGAAACTAAAGGAGCTTTCTGATGGCCTCTGATTCAAAAAAACGCATAATACAGTAGGTTGGTTGATTTGGCCAGAACGACTGGTTCTGTCTTTCACTCTCAACTTTGCCTCAGTCATTGACCTGCTCTTTGAGTGTCTCTTCCCTGTTACCTTCCCTGAACTGTTGAGTTTATTGCAGACACAGTATTTACTATATAGCATCTCCTAATTTCTTGTATACTTTTCATTCTATAGAATCATGGTAATGGAAAATGTCAATAAACCTCAGCTATGGAACATCTTCAATCAAGTTACTATGCAATCTCAGGATGTTCGTCACCATCGCTTTTGTCTCCGCTTGATGCTGAAAAATCCTGATAATCATGCATTGTGTGTCCTAAATGGGCATAATGCGTTTGTATCTGGCAGTTTCAAGCATGCTCTTGGTAATATCATCAATGTTCTAATATTAACAAATATTACCAGTGAATTTTTTTTCTGAGAAAGATTTATTAAAGTCATTTTTTTCATACATCAGAAAATTACAGACGGCTTCACAGTGTTAGTCTGATGCTTTAATTATTTTGTACACAAATCAAAGCATCACTAAAGAGTTTTGCTAATAAAAATTAAGCTGGCACTCTTCAAGTTTAGCACACATTGCAAAAATAACTAACTTGCAAAGATAATTGAAAACTAATGATAATAAAGAATAAGGAGGACAGAAACAGACCATTTTAAAGAGCAAATAAAGTTGGTTGGACGTTTTAAGCAGACCTTTGAAGTAAACCTTCTGCTTTCAGTCAAGCCCTCCAAATGTCACACTTAAGATGTGTGGCCTCCAGGATATAAATTGCAGCAAGGACCATGTTTGCCTTCTGCGTCTGATTGTTTTCTGTTATGTTTTTACATCACGGTCTGCATTCTTCCTTCAGAGTCCAAGGAGTGCTGAAAATATAAAATTTTCTTTCATGTTTTTTCCTGTGTATTTTGATGTAGGTATATTAAACTATTTCTTTTCTTAGTACACACTTCTAATTTGAAGATTTTCTTTTTTGCCCTTAAGTTCTTAAGGAAAGCTTTTTACAACAAACATATTGATTCAATTATTTGCTTTTAGGACAGTACGTGCAAGCCTTTCGTGCAAACCCAGATGAACCTCTGTACAGTCTTTGTATTGGCTTGACTTTCATCCACATGGCTTCTCAGAAATATGTGTTGAAAAGGCATGCTCTTCTAGTACAGGTGAGTTAGTGTGATTATTTTTACCTATAGTGTTTCCCAGCGTTGTATCTTGCAGACAGTTATGGCTACAACATACTGAGTTTAAATAACTTTCCATAATTACTATGGCTTTTCAAAAGAGGGAAGTGGCAAAACATGAACACAAATGAGTATGCTTTTGAACTATAGTTATACCTATCTGAATCTCCTCTCCTTTTAGTTAAACATAGCTTGTTCTGCTGTGTGTATACAATGACTACTCACATAGATTTTAGCAGCTGCCAGCTGTTTGTGAAAATACTACAAATTTCAGTCTTGATGGCTGTAGTCTGGATTTTCTTCCAAATTTTTCTTTGTGCCCTGCCTTGCTCAGAAGAAGTGCTGTAGAGTAGAATCTAGGCCACGTGCCCTTCATAGACATGTCTCATAAACTGCATAAAAATGTTCAAGCAAACTTTACAGACTTGATGGGGTTTTTTTCCCTGTCTTCCTTCTCTCTTTCCCCTTTTAGGTGCCTCTTATAGCTCTCTTTGTGAAGATCTTGTGAACTCCAGCTCAGGCTACCCTCAATTTTTCAGCTTCCTTATTAACATTTTTATTTCATCTGCCAGATCCAGTTACAAACCACAGACTGATTATTTCCAAACAGAGCCTTGAAAGTAATTTCCTCTACTCTCCACCAAGTATTTTCGTTAACCTGAAATGCCTTTTAATTCCTGTGGCCACTGAACTCAAAGTCAGCAGAATATGGTGAGGATCCTGAGCTCTCATGACTTCTGAAATTGCTGAAAAACTGTAGCTTCCACTGATTTTGACAAAAGCTATAGGTCCTCAGTTACTCGAAAACAAGACCAATTATGTCAGTATCCAACTTAAGACATTTTGAACTTGCAAACTTTGGCCTAATTTTAATATTTTTATCCACTTCTTTCTGTAATCAGCCTGCCTTTCTTATGTGGGCTGCTATGTTCTCCTTTTATAATGTACTTGAACAGTGTCCTATTTATGTTAGTCTCTGGTGATACAGTTCCCTGCTTTCTCTCTTCTCATTTCTTGCTTACTATACTTGGTATTTTTACATCCTCTCCTGCTCCTATTGTTGTTAACAATTCGACCACAGTGACGTACTGGTGACCTAAACTATGATCATAGATGCTTGTGTCTGAACTAATTCCTCATGTTGAAGGAGGTATCTTCTCTGATTACCAGCATGGTCGCTAGAAAGTATCTTCTCTATTTACAACAGAATCATCACATTCTGAAGTGGTAACAAAATGAAATTCATGGGAGAGGATGAAAAAGTTGTGTGCTCGATTTCTCCCTTCCGAATTCACCTCTTCTGTCTGTCCCTCCTGAGTTTCCCCCAGGGCTCCTTCACTGTCAAATGAAACACTGTATTTTAATGTAAAATAATACTGTATGCGTCTTTGTCTTTCGCTTTGTTCTGTGTGGGAGGTAGCTCTGGTCTAATGCCATTCCTCTTTATAGCATGGTACAAACCTTGAGTCATGAAGAGTCCGTAACACACCAAGCTGGTAGGCAGTGACATCCTACAGATGAGAAACAAATCACTTCTCTCGCTTTACAGCATGTCAGTGTATAAACGAGACTGGTTTGTTCCACTGGTGCCTGGTCACTGTCACTTCATGCATTGCCCTGTGTTACATCTGGGACATCAGCACCCAAATAGGCCTCTAGTACCTGTTGGGTCCTGCTGCCCTGCCTGAGCCACAGCCTGCCACATAGGAGGAGCGGGTGTTCACACTAAGGTTGGCAACGCAGTTATGGACACCTGGGATTCTGCTAGTCATATAGTTGAGATACATGAGCATCTATTTCAATTTTAAAAGCAAAATAAGAAAGTGTAACACTTACAGAGTGCTTCAACTTTAAATTTGTTAAAGCATAGCACAGGAATTTCTGGGTATGAGTTTTCTTTCAAATTCTGCTGGAAACTTGGCAGTAAAACATCAGCTGGCTCCAAGAAGGGATGTGAACTCTTGCCTACTGCTTAGGGTATATGGATTTTTCATGCTGCTATTCAGTGATGTTTATTTTTGGCCACTTTATAGAATGCTATACTGATAATTTCCCTGATAACTGGTATTGGAGTAAACATTTATATGGAGCACAAGATCAAGAAAAAAATATGCTTGCATTCCAGGAATAATACTTTGATATGTGCTTTATGGAGTTCAGAATTTTGTAGAATTCTGAAAAGCTGTAAAATTAAACCATTTCTTGTTGCTATTCAAGGCAAAGAGTGAAGGAAAGGGAATGAAGGTTTGGGTTTTTTTTCCTCCTTTAAAGAAAAAAAAAGTTGTTGAACATTATCTTTTAAAGATTTTTAAAGAAAAATAAGATCTTGCTGTAGCCTGTCCTTTGGCTGCATGTTTTTTAAGGTGGTCAGTTCTTCCGAACTTGACCCAGTCTTATCTGTGTGTATATTACATAAACATATACATACATACTTATATATTTAGCAAGCTAGTGCCATAAGTCACTATATTAAATAACTGTGTGTTCCGTTTATTAAAAAGATTGCCCGTTGTTATCAATGGCAGTGAGACTGACATATGGTCTCAGCAATCAAATGTGACTTATGTTTTGCCTTCAACTGGCACGTGGTTTTGTGGAGAAGCATAGATCAAAAGTTTAAACCGATACATTTAAACACCTGTTCTCCAGCATAATTTACTGCCATCTTCTGAAAGGGAAGATTCACCAATGTGCATAATATGTGTGCAGGGATTCTCCTTCCTTCACCGGTACTTGGACCTGCGTGGACCATGTCAGGAGTCTTTCTACAACCTTGGCCGTGGCCTTCACCAGCTGGGATTACTGCACCTGGCAATCCACTATTACCAAAAAGTACTTGAACTTCCTCCTCTCACCTTAGAGGTACTGTATCTTTGTAAGTTACGTACAGAGAATGAAGTCGGGACAACGTTAATAATTTCTCAGCCATAGTTAAAATAGGTACATAAAATCTGTGTAGTTGAGTTTCCTTTAGTTTGCATTGTAATTCCTTGTCATTGGAAGCCCAAATCTAGTTGTCACCTGGTGATGTATTTAAGCATGTGTTAATTTCAAAGGTGTATGAATATAGAAGGATTTACTAATAGGCTGAACTAGCAGCAAAAACGGTTGCTAAACAACTTTACCTGAATAAATACCTGAACTTTATATATATCACGTGCAATAAATTATAACTGGAAGTGTTATATACTCACCCATGCTATAAAACAGCATGCAGCAAGATGAACTAGTATTAAGAATGCCTAAATGCATGTGAGCCATGATTTTACTCTAATTGATCTAGATCATCATAATTGATGTGTCATACATTTACAAGTCTGGTGTGAGAGAAAGTTTTTGCCTAGCTTTGGCATGGGTAGGTAGAAAAATTACAAGTGTATTTAGAAAATGGGAAGGGTTGGTAAAGTAAGAAACATGGGTGTTAGTGCTGGGAGTTCAAAGCAGCAATCTTGTGACCATGTAAAAGATACAGGCAAGATTCACATTCTGATTGTAGAAACAAATACTTTGCGGACAAAGACAAATTAAGGTAGTACTTCCCTGTTTCATGAGGTGGCTGTCTAATTTACAGCTAATGGTTTGAGTATGTAATTATAAAACTCTTTGGTGATTAACAACATGTGGAAAGTCATTAAAAGAGGGAGGGCACAAAGAATACTACTTCTTTTGTTTCTATACAGCTGAAAGCCTATATAAACCATGAATATGTGATTTGATTCCACTGTAATTGCTACTCATGTTTCAAGTTTTATACTATTTTTGCATATAAATAACTTTTTTTAATCATTATTTTTACAGGGAATAGAAACTGATCAGACAGACTTGAGAAGAGATACTGCCTTTAACTTGTCGCTTATTTACCAGAGCAGTGGAAATACTAGAATGGCTCAAAAGATGTTGTATACCTACGCAGTTGTATGATGAGGTTTGTGGCAGGTGGAATTGATACTCTCTGTATTAACGTTTGCATTATGCAGTGCTGGGGAAACTGGTTTTATGTACGACTTTTATGTACAATGACTGTGTTCTGAGCACAACGCTGACATGCTCAAGTGTGTCTGTTATTAGCTCTTCTCCTTGGATGCATTGCTCTGTAATCTGATGCTCAGTCTTGTATATAGAATCAAACAGTGAAAACTGAAGCCCAGTGTTGTTTGTTAGTTGGGGTTTTTTTTTTTTAGGGAAATTTTACAATGTGCAATATTACAACTAGTTACCAGGGAGGTTGTTCAAGAAGCCATATTTACTGGTGATGAGGGTTTTTTAATGTGCAGCAGTAAATTAATATAGAAGAAATGGCCTCATATTAATCCCTAGAGGATGGAGGACTCAGTATTTCAAGATCATTAAAGTATTCAGAATTTTCTAGGAGTTCATATTCCTGGCAGCTGTTCTATTTGAAGGAGATTGGTTTCTGTTTTGCTGAAATCAGTGTGACCTTTGTTGTTCTTCTGAACTTGTTAATAAAAATTCTGAGGTTAATGATAATGTTTACTCATTCTCAGCAAACATATATCTTGCTGAATAGCTTACAGAAAAAAATAATATAACAACATCATACAGCTTATTATTTAACGTACATTGCAAATAGTCTGGGTTTGTAATTATTTCTGACAGTTGAACGGTAGTGTATGATGGTGCAAGCATGCTGCTTCCAACCCAGCAAGAGAAGCAGGATGCAATGCTTTATCATAAATCAAAGGAGTATATAGATATATGTATATATAGAAATGGATATGTTGTGCACTACAGCGAAGTAGTAAGGCTGAAAAATATTTTTCAGCAAGGTAGCTTGCTGAATAGAAAACAAAACTGTGCTGTTGCCTCCCAAGCACTCTTGTTACTTACGGTATCACAGCTAACTATTGCTATTTGCTTTCAGCCCACTTTCATATGTGTTTGTGTCTGTAATTATTTCACATAATTGCAATCAGTGATTAAGAAACAAGTCTGGTGGAATTGCCTAGACTAATTTTAAAGGTAAGAATTTTATCTCAAATCAAACATTAAATTACAATATATTGCATGTCCACTTCGCTAGAGTTGGGCTGGGCCAATAGTGAGAATATAAAGGTAAGAAGCAAATACCAAGAAAGTCTGACTGACCCACAAGAGGACAGCATGTTTTTCTTGGAAATAGCACTTGGCAGCACTGCCTAAATAAAAGTCCCATGCCAGGTTTGCAGAACTATAAATTAAATAACCATAAGCTGCAGAAGAAGGGAGAGGATGACTCCCTTACCTCCATTTTATATCTCATTCTTTGTGATACCGCATCGCTGTTTTTGACATGATAGCTAACTGTTCGCTGTGTGAGCTGGAGCTGGCTCACAACCTATGTACAAGCATAGCATTGTTGCATCATCATGGGGTAAAAATTCTTCCACTGAAGCTTTCCTTATTCTTTATTGGCCTTTTCACATCACTGATTTTTTTCTTCTTGCAGCAAATGACTCCTGTCCCTTCATATGAAAAAAGTTTCTCATGTCTCAGGAAATACAGCCCTCAGCACTGAGCTAATGCTTAGAAAACAGAAGCCATAAAGCCAGTACACTGATTCCCTTTGCATTATTCTTTTCCAAAACTAAGTCTAAAATACTCAGAATCCTAGTGCTTGTACATTTTTTAAAATGGACTTGACACAGAGAAAGGTTGTGGGGTTTTTTTAAGAATTGTCTTAAAAATTGACCAACATCAAGGCATTACTATTAATTACTTTATTTCTGATCCTTACTGCTGTTAGAATTCTGAAGTAGTTTAGTTTTTAAACCTAGGAGGTATGAATCTTTAGCATTCATACAAATAAAAAGGAAAAATACAATCTGAATGCTGATTACTTTTAAAGTGCTTTCTAAATTGTTTTTAAGCACCAAATAACAGAAACTTGCATCTAATTAAACCCAGTCAATATGGACTGGAAAATTCATACTGGTAGCAAATAGTGTTCTGAAAGCATGTTCTAAGGAATTTTGAGCATCTGGAAGGAAGAGATACTACTTGTCTCAATGCCAGTGATCTAAAGCTTTCTCAGTACTTGTGGAAAAAGCTATATATGAAGATAGAACTTAGCCGTATCCAACTTGCATTTATGGTTATGAGATAAACAAGCTTTTATTTAGATCCCTGGGAGTGTTCAAGGCCAGGCTGGACGGGTCTTTGAGCAACCTGGTCTAGTGGAAGGTGTCCCTGCCCATGGCAGAGGGGTTGGAACTAGATGAGCTTTAAGGTCCCTTCCAACCCAAACCATTTCGTGATTTCACTTTTATACAACATTACGAGTATGTTCTATTGTGATGGTGCAGCAGTAACAGATGAGACGAGACAAGACTTCAGACAAAGCCAGAGACAAAACATGCTATACGAATGTGAGCTCCCCAATAAAAAGAAGTTTAAACAGGCCCATGTGAACTGATCTGCTTAAGAAAAAGCAAAGCCCAGAACATGAGATGTGTACAGAAAATACATATGCTACTCTAGGCTTTAAGTATATAGCCATAGCTGTACTGTCCAGTACAGGGTGGGGTAAGTTTTAAACCATGTTTCACTTGCAATGCTGCTAATACAGTGCCTTTTTTTTCAGGCAATGAAGTTGTGAACATGTGCTGCACATTTCACCACTGTACTTTATGTAAGGGATGGGGGATACACAGGGGATTGCAAGTTTGAAACACAAATATTTCTTGGGGTATGAGCATCTGTATGGGATTTATTTTGGCATGTGCTATATTCACATTTAGGCTTACCTGGCTCACAAGAACATTAACACTGGGGGAAATGAACCCAACATGTTTCCTAATTCTCCTTCACAGTAAGGACTATTTTACTGAAATGTAAAATCATAGAATCATAGAATGGTTTGAGTTGGAAGGTACATTTAAAGGTCATCTAGTCCTGTCCCCGTCATGTCCCCGTGTCTGTCCCCCCCCACCCTCAATGAGCAGGGACATCTTCAACGAGATCCGATTGCTCAGAGCCCTGTCCAACCTGATCTTGAATGTGTGGGAACAAACAGCAAGGCAGAAAAAGCTTGAAATCCAGCCATTACAATTTTGGGAAGGCTTTCATAAGTCACTGAGAACAAGTGACAAAGAGGGAAAGAATACTTAAACCAATGCCAGCCTCACCTGTCAGCCATGTTGGGAATATTCCTCAAGCCTCATTAAAAGAATTAGTAACAGTTTTGGTCAACCACACTACATATATTGTCGAACTACTTGGTTTAACCATGATAATTTTGTTAGCTGTTTAGTGCTAAAGAACTATTTTATATAAAACAAATGCTAACCCAAGGCATACTTAAAAGACTGCTCATAAAAGCACCTACTGATTGTCTTAAAACCAGAATCATACCTTTTCAGTTGTGCTTACCTGATACCAGCATTGGCAAGTGTAGAAAGCTGCCATCTACATTTGCTAAAGGCCACAGATTGACAAGAAAAAAAACAACTCAACCTTTTCGCTGCTTAGAAAATTCATTTTTAAATACTACAAATATTACTATAACTAACGAAGAGTTAGCAGCTACCAAGCATGCGGAAAGGCTAGCCATGTAGACCTCACTTACTGATCCTGCAGGTGGCAGCAGTGTTAGGTTGCTACAACTTTATTGAAATTACTATGTTTAAAGAAAATAAGTTCTTGTCTTGTGTACTTCTGATGTTTTGAATGGGTGAGCTGCCACTTACCATGCTGTGGTTCACATTGCAGAGCAGGCTTTGAGCAGACAAACTAGTTTCCTTTCAAATGAAAGCAAACTGGAAGATGGCTTCTGGAAGTGCTCCAGTTGCTAGTGAGCATTCAGTCAGCAGGATCAGACTAGAGCAGATCTGGAGTAAAAACCAATCCCAAAAATGTCCTGGACATTTGGAGCAGCTCTTCCATTCTGCATGTGACTCACTGAGCTGCATCACTTGCTAAAGCAGGTATAGCCAAAACGTAAGGTAGTGACAAAGTTAAAAGGTACTGGGATACAGTAATCCTTCACAATTACACCTATCTTACTGCTTTCCACCCTGAACGCCAAACAGGTTTAGAAGCAGCAACAGGATGTGGTGAACCTGGAATAGACTGTAAGTACCAAGTTTAATGGCCACAGCCATATAATCAGACATTGCATTTCAGTGTACAGAGTAAGTGCAGATGCACAGCCCTAGACTGAGCAGGGAACTCTGGAACAAGGAAGGGGTGAAGAACCAGCCCTTGAGGCATACCATATGTTGGTAAAAAACTCCGCAGAGGGAAAGCTGAGGGGTGGTTGGTGCTGTTGCCCTGCCAACATGCAGTTCATACAAAGGCAGCTGCCTGTGCTTTGTCCTTTTGCACAGGCAAAGGTCAGGATCATTTGTCCTGTGTTAGGCAACCTACTTAAGCATTCGGTATAGACAAAAGTGTTAAATGGTAAGTGCTATTTGAGAAGACTCTTTTTTCAGCTGCGATTACTCTACAGTTTGAGTTCATAGCAAGCAAAACTAGACTATAGTTTTGTCTGCTGTTTGCCTGAGGACACTGTGGAGGTAGAGAGGTGCAGCTGATGCTAAGCCACCTAAGCAGCTTTACGGAGCAGGTGTGGCATAGATACCGGTTGATTTCTGAAGGAACCAGCTTGACTGGGACAAACCTAAAGCTGTATTGCATAGGCCTGCTTTTAAGCAGCACAACTGAATGAAGCTCAGAGGTACATTAGCTGTAATGGTGTGCTCAGCCACCCCTTGTTCCTTAAAACAAGCATTTGCTTCAGGAAGGAGAGGCTCACGTCACCATGAATTTGTCCAGAGTCCTATCATGCAAGTTATAGTTTAGGACCAAATTTCTGGAGGAGCAGAATGAGCTAATTCCAGTGTGTCCTTGGGCTACTCCTAGGCTCCAGAGGTATGCAAGACTTCCCCTGCGCCCCCGCCCCCAACTAAACAAGTATTGCAAACAACATATATAGATCTCACAGAAATAAATAGTACCATTGATCCCAGAGCAAACAGCTCTGTTGAAGCAGATCAGAGTGCAACAGCACCTGTACTAAAGCTAGGTTGTATTGAAACCATGTGGAAGAGTAAGCCATGACAAAGATGAGCTGATCCTTAATTGAACAAGCATGAAAACTGTCCATGTTGTAATCATCTTCAACATACTATGACATAAGTCATCTGCACCAACTATTGTTTCCCCAGTGTGTTGTTCCACGTAGGATAGGTTGAACAAATTCCACTAATTCTTATGAAGGTAAGATGATGTGTGGTATAACATCACACACCTAATGAATTCCTTATATGCTCCCAAAATATCCCAGGGCTTATGTTCTCTCATGACCCAGGTATCATCTACCATTAAAAGCAGCCAGTCATGCCAGTTCCTCCTGTCCCAGTCACGTCAGCATGCAGCCACAGACACATGACTCAGTCTTCAGTCATTCACCTGAACCCCCTACAAACCAGTCTGAGATTTGTTTTGATAGCACCTGCCAGGCCTTAGTCCAAAGCTGGTAAAACAAAAAGTGATGAAAGCAAAGATCTAGCATATCAACAGCATATAGTTTACAGTAATGATAAATAAAGAGTAACTGTTTTGCTATAAATAGTAGTATCAGCTTTGCAATGCAAAGCACCTGAGTCATAGGTGAGACGTATGAGTTAATTCAAAACAGAGTTTGTGTTTTAAACAAGCATTCCTAGATCCCCTGTGAGTACCTCTTATTTGTGAGGCTGCCTCAGTGATACAGACCTATCTAACTACGACGTCAGATCAAGTAAAGCTCAGTATTCTTGGAGCACCTGGGTGCCAGCAGGGAGTCTCGTGGTGGCAGGTGATGCTCTCCCTGGGCCAGGTGTCGCCCAGCCAAGTGAGCTCATTTCCTGCCCAGCTCACAGGGGCCTTCCTGGTGCTCAGCTGGAGGCATCGGGTCCTGAGCCCTGCTGTCCAGGGAGGTGTGAGTGAGAAGCTCTTCTTGCTTTTTCTCCTGGGAAAAGATGCAATATTTTATGAAGCTGATGACTCTTTGTCATTATGGAAGAAGAGACTAAAGTTTTAGCAGTTTAATATATACATCTTTTAAAAGCTAATTACACAGCTATATAAGAAGTATCAATTATGGAGAAGTCTGATGAATCTGCACAAACAAGGTAAGCACGGCTCTTGAAAGGGTATCTGTAAAAGCTGTGTAGGAGGGGAAGGAGAACCACTGGAACAGAGGTGAATGCAGGGAAGAAAATATACTAGCTGTTAGCTTTCAGAGAAGTATTTGGTTAATGAGCATGAACAAAACATGAAGTATGTGTAGTAGAACTTAGTTCTAAGCACAGAAACAGTCCCTTGAAGCTATCTTGTACCTGTAATATTCTTTGCTGCTTAAATATGTCCTTTGCCAAAAGAGGAGGAAACAAACTAAACTATTAGAGGGGTCTGTTTTCCACCCCAGTGTAAGGAACTACAGAAGAAAGTTTAGGAAACTGAAATTCTGACTGATAATGAGCTACCAACTACTTCCTCCACCTATTTTCTTTGCTGCCCCCTTTGAAGTGAACATGCTTGCTTTCTTTACCTCCTTTTTGGAGCTGCTCTCCTCAGGGTTCTTTGGCTGATGGCTTTTCTCAACTTCTATCTGCAGGCTGTTAGACTTAAATGTGACCCAGCGGTGAGCTTCTTCGAGGTTAGCTGTGATCTAGGCAAGACATTGTAATTAGAACTGCAGAGAGAACAGTTAACGCACGCTGTGTTCCAGTGCGAGCTCCGTGCAAGAAGGAGCAGAACAGTATACAGCTCAAATCTTTCCCCAGTACAGAGGGGTAGGAGCTCTCCATGATGCCCTCTTCCATTGCTGGGAAAAGGATGGATTGGAGAGGTCCTCACTACAAAGTTGACCCTCTCTTAGGGGGGTAATGAAGTCAGCATGGGTCTTCAACGCAGCATAAAATACAGAGGCATTGGGAAGAAGGGGGGAAAAATGGATGCTGAGGACCACAAACTTCTGAGAAAGATGAGGGAAGACTAACCTTGCCTGAAGAATGCTGTGGAAATCCTCCAATCACAGAACAGTTCTTGGACTGATAAGCAGCATGTAAGACCTCAAGCTGGGGCACCTTTATTACTTTTTTTATTTTACTTTATGCTGGTTAATACCCTATAAAACATCTAAACCCCTAGATTTTCATCCTGAACTACTATAGTAATCCATGCAAACTATAATAATTTGGATATTGTGGTACAGTAGTGCAAGGATGAGGTGATGCAAGGACAAATGACTTCTTAGGGTGGGGGGGAAATGTGGTTTTGCATAATGTCACGTACAGAGTGACACAAGAGCAGCTCAGTTTATTTGGCCACAACACTTTATTTGGTTAACACAGCTATCCTGAGCCTGATAAAAGCAATAGGCTGGGGGAACAAAAGCTTTTCTTACAAGCCCCACTAAATTGAAGTGATTCACAGAAAAGATAAAAACTTTTTTTTAAAAAAAGCATGATAAATGCCACTAAAGGCCGAGTATGCACCTGACTCTTTACCAGAGACCTATATCTGAGATTGAAAGGGTTACTTGGTGCATATGCTGAAATACTATCTTGTTACTTTAATTATTATTCTAACACTAACTATTGTCGCCTGTTCTGACTCTATACTGGCTTTCTTCAGTTTCTTTTCTGGCTTCTTTTTGTATTCTTCAGATGTTTAACTGTTCTTTCCAGTTTCTAGGTAGAAGAAGTAACTAATTTCTATACAATTTTTTATGGCACAAATAAAAAATTGCAATATAACAGAAAGACTTTCCAATCTTTATTGTAAATAGCTTAGAGTTCTATCTTAAAAAAAAAATAATAATTCTGTCTGTCTCTAAAGTCAGATATATAATGAATGTGTTAGGTTGTTACTCGTGCTTCTGGAGTATATACAGATACAGTAAGATTTACAGCAGTGTCTTTTGACTGAGTTCATAAAGTCTTTCTACCGACACTTCTACAACCCCATAGATTTTGCACAAAAATGTTTCCATGGGTGTCTTGCCACTTTTTCATGCTGTTATCACTTTACCTGACATTTGTTTTCCAGCTGCTGCTTTTGCTTTCTCTCTGCTTCCAGCTGGGTCTCCAGCTGCCTGTTCTGCACTTGCATTTCATGTTGTTTTTTCAACAACACTTGCATCTCACTCCACACACTTTTCAACTCTGACACACGTTTCTGGACTTCCTGTGACTGAAGACAATACAACAATGAAATTCCAACGTTTTAGCAGATCAGTCTCTTCAGTAAACTGGTCAAGAAAGCTTACTTGTTCATAATTCTTCTGATACTTCTCTTTTATTGCTTTCATTTTCCTCAGTTCAGATTCAGTCTCGAAATTGTTGAGAGAAACAAAACATCAGGAATTTTTCAGGCTTACTGGCTGTTACATGGGGTATATTTCTGCAGATGTCTGCACATTGTGTCCCTATTTCTTGCCCTGTGAGACTGAAGAGAACCCATGCCCCACTGGGGAAGGGGGAAAAAGCAGGTGGCAGTTGCAAAGGAGTCTCCGTTCTCATTTAGGATCAGGTACCAGTTGAACCATAAGTTCTACAGCCATAAAGGATGGAAAGGGACTAATCACTACACAAGCAATGTTTGGCCCAATCAATAATTAAATAGACTGTATCCACAAAATGATAGAGGACCAATGCTACTATAAAAATCTAATGGAGGGATGGCACTCTATGGCATCATATTTAGTATGGGGAGGGGACATGACAGGAGAAGTCACACAATTACTGTAGCTGCTATCGATCTGTTCATCTTCTGTTAAGAACTGGAGTCCAGAGTTAGTTTTATTTTCAAGTCTAGCTCCACTGCAAAGGATCAACAGCAGTCCTTCTCAGTAGGAGATAAAAGGAGTTCTCAACTAGGATGTCTGTCTTTACTGAAAAATGTGTGCATACCTTTACCCTTTCTGTGTTAGCTTTACAGGCCAGGCATTGTCTGACTTGAGCTCTCTGGCTTATCAGCTTTTTCTTGGAACTGCACAAAGACCTTTCCAGTGCTATTACTTTCTGCGGCAGCTCCCTGTTAGCATGGGAAACTTCAGCCAGTTTGGAGGTGGATTGTTCAAGGGATTTCTTTACGTAGGGGAAAGAAGAAAAAGTGGGTTCACATTAATTGTAAGAATTTGTTAATTCTATATAACAATTAATAGGCAGTACACCCAATTGTTTTGCTGTATTTGAAGTATGCTATAGCACCTGGTGATGACTTTTCTTTACTACCCTTCTAACAAAGGGGAGAAAAGTGAATGCTGGATCTGAGTAATACTAAGGTTATGCTGAGCTTTATGATACAGCCCCCGAGAAACAAAGCAGACTTCCAAACCAGTATTTCATCCCTGGAGACTGCTGTACAGCCCCAGACTACCCTTTGGAAGTCACTGGAATGACTGATATCAATGTCTAGATCTTATGTACAATGAGGTATATTGTGTTGGGGGATATAGAGTGATACTTGAAAAAGTTAAGAGAGCACAGATACCGCTATGCATGGCCACCAAAATCTCTGTCCACCACATGACAAAATTCTGCTTGGAATTTTGGAACTCTGTCCATCAAGTGATGGACAACTCCATGATGAATGGAAAAGGAGACAAATATTTGTCTCAAAGAACAAGCTGCTTTTGTTCTGTTGGAAAACTGTAAAGCAGACCCCTTTCTCTGGAAATTATTCACTGAAAACTTTGAATTCTATTTCTTCTCACCTTAGCAGATTCTTGACAGGCAGCTTTCCTAGAAGCCTCTTGTTCAATTTGAAACTGCTTCTTCAAAGACTCTAAGTGTTCAGTGTACATCTTTTCCTCAGTCTTGGCTTTTTCCATTAACTGTTCCCTTTAAAGAGAAGAAACAAATTCAGTTATTCATGTTTATATTTAATATGCTTTGTTTTTTAAACACAAGGTTAGGAAAGACAATTCCATTGTAAATACTTGACTCTTGGATATACTCTCTGCACCACTACTATTTAAAGATTGGAATGTGTTTTCTAATATTTCATATTCTCTTTATTTAAAAGGAGGTTCAAAATAGCTATACAAGGTAAACAGACTTTTTTGGAAAAAACACTTTAGGACAACTTACTTTCCTTCAGAAAATTAAATGGCTGATCCTGTTTAGACAAGGGATAATGAGATTCAGACTGCACCTACACTTAGGTTTGAGGCTTTACTTACTAGTGTTCAGTTTTGGGTGGGGAATTTAAACAGCTATCCTGTGCTCTCCTTGCTACAGCAGGCCACTTCAAAGTGATACCTGTTATCCTTATGGAAAAGCTGTTTGTAGAAGTGCCATCATGACCCGAGGTAAACAGTTCCTCAGTGCAGCAGAGCAGGTCGAAGAGTCATTATGGGAATGAGTGAAAGAGCCCATTTCTATAACTCTGCATGAATCTGTCTTTATCATACTGCTGGCTCAGCATACAGTCAATGCTGATATTGATAGATAGATTAAAGCCATAAAGCTCTGACATTAGTGCAAAGTAATGTTTCTCCTCAAGTGTAGTATCATGGATCTGGTCTTACCTGCAGACTATCAGCTGTTGATGCTCAGTTTCTTTACTTTTCAGTTCATACTGAGTTTGGATCAGCTTGCTCTGCAGGGTATTATTGACATGCAGAACTTCTTCCAAACTAAGAACAAGTGTCTTGTTGTCTGCTTTAGCACTTTCTAGTGCCTTACAAAGTAGTTCCACCTGTGCAGTAACAACAAATCAGATTTATACTTACCCAAATGAAGAAGCTTAGAAAGGAATATTTTTTCCTTCCCAGTCAGTATCAACTTACAGGAAGTAACAGTGTGTTCACCAACTGTCTGATTACACAGATGTCCTAAGCACAGGCATCTAGATGGGAATCCTTACAATGCCAATTCACTGACTGGCTGAGTCAGAGGGATCAGAACAACTTGTCATATAGCCATGCCTTTCTTGGAAAACAAATGTTCTTGGCCAATAGTGAGTGTGTTTGGGTTGTGAGGTAATCCTTTTGACACTAAGTATTATGAGGAGAGATGAAAGCAATTCCTTGGACTCTTCCCCCCTCCATTCTAATACAAAAAAAAAAAAAAAAAGCTATATAAACTTCCAGAATCTTTGCTCATATTATGTATCCAGCTGCAGACTGTAAAATCTTCACCTGTGCCAAGGAATTTTTCTTTAGCAAGGAGATGCTTGCCTCCAACACTTGGATAATAATTTTCCTGCTCCACAGCCAAAAGTTGATTGAATATTTTTGCCTTGATTCAAGTGAATGTGTCACACTATGTTGTAGTCAGAAAAAGAAAAGGTACTTGGCTCAACACCAAAAATGCAGTGGTGGCTGTTACTATGGAAAAACGTGGCTGCTGTGCTGCTTTTCCATGGCTTGGTAATGCTCCAGTTCTGTTTCTAACCTCTGCATTTTTCATTGAGTTTGTCTCCTGAAAATGGAAATCGGATTTAAAAAATAATGCCTTAAGTCAGTCTATGCACATCTCCTCTGAAGTGGTGACCATCTCACAGTTTGGTTCTCTGCCTTAACCATATTAAGTTTTGCCTGTCACTGAAGTTAAATTTTTTTTTTACCTACTTTCCACAAGATGCCCAAGGCCTGCCAAGCTTGCAGAGTTAGCTACAAGCACTTGGTGTACTTGGTTCACTAAGTATGTTTCAGTGTTGCAGGAAAGGATATAGGAAACTTTTCAGAGAAACTTGTCCTATACCTTATTAGCCAGAACCATGGGGAAGGTGCCACTCTTCAACTGTATCTGCCTTCACCACACTGCTGACAGACCACAGAAACAGTATCAGTTTCACTTACCTGTCTTTTCTGAGGTTGCTGATTTCAGTGTCCTTGTGTCCCAGCTCAGTGCGTACCACTTCCAGAGCTTCTTGTGTCTTGTTACGAGAAGCTAACACATGCTCCAGCATGGCTGTTGCCTTACTGTGACCATTTTTTGCCATGTCCAACTGGTGTTGCAGGTTTGCCACCTGCAGTACAAGAAATCATTAGGAAAATGAGCAGGAAAATCAGTCATCTATTAAAAGTTTTATTAAAGGATTCTTTTATAAGTAACCTGCACGCTTGCAGCAGTGCCAAGATTATGCAGTGGTTCTGAATATGGAAATAGCTTCCTCTAGTCACATAATCTTTTTTCTACCCCTGGTTTAAGCCCAAGCTGAGTGTGTGGTGTTCTCGGGTTTTTCTGTGGGTGTTTTAACTGATAGTTCCAATGCTTCTGAACTCTTGGCACCTAGGTTTCAGGAGGTGCCACAGATGCATGAAGCTGGGTTTTTAGTAAAAACCAGTCATTGATTCTAATGTTGCTTAGCCTGAGTTTTCATCTGCATCTCTTTCAAACAAAAAGCACTCAAAGGTTTTGGTCCCTGTTAATTTTCAGCCACTTCTTCATTGTTAGCAATACTCAACTGAAATTAACCATCATTCTAACTTGCATTTCATGGTTATCACTCACCACATTGTCTCCTTCATTAATCTCAGTAGACCATCCAGTTTTCAATGATCTTGGAGTGAGAATGTTGCTTATAGCGTCCAGTTTTTCTCCCATGTTTGTTACAGCATTTAGCAGAACCCGCTGTCTGAACCTAGGACAATCTTAACATTCAGACACGGGGTTTCTTGAACGTTCATCTTCAAAATTAACTCAGTGTAAAGTAGAGTGGTGAGCACAAGCACGTAAATCAGACTTCATAGTTTCTTCTCTTGAGCCTGCAGCTGACCTAGCCTTACGATCAGGAGACTTCTGTTGCCAAGACTTCTGGGGATTTTTTTGTTTTGGTGCCATTCCTACCGCAAAAGCACATCAAGTCCTTCGAGGCAGTGAAAATGTGAGTACCACAAACAGAAATTGAAAAAAATACTCTCCAAAATGTCTATTCTGGAGCAGAAGTAGATTCTCCTAGTCTGTGTTACTTCAGGAAGATATTTAAGCTCTCTTCTATGATACTTTCCACAGCACATTATCCAAAGTCATATGACTTCCCACTGTATCTAGGCAGCAATGAAACATGGTGCTGACTGAAACTTCATTGGAAGCCTGTGATGTCAGCTGCTGTCACAGCTGTGCAGAACCAGCACAGTTCCTTGGTTCCAAGCACCCCTTCTGGCCTGCTCCCACTGTGAGACCTTTCTACAGCTAGTTCTCGGTATATGCAAACCAACGGAACAGAGTGTTTTAACTTTCCCCAAATCTGAACGCATTCAGGTCATGGATTGCATTCATCAGTGTAATATCCAGTTGCCTTTGGCTGTCTGATGGACCATGCTCTATGATTGAGAATAAAGTACAAGAGAAACTTTGATTCATTTTGCTTTCTGGAAACAGAAGGCAAAAATAGAACCTCCTGTTTACTAGGGAAGTGTCCTAAATGTGGTTACATCTTCTGTTTAATTTCTAGATCAATAGAGATTTATAGATAGGATTGACAGTTTGTCACTTGCCTCTTCTGTTTACCAACTCAAAATGATTACAAGATTGTTTTGGTATCTGAGAAGCAAGGGGAGTCTGTAAAGAGCATTTACTGTTACGGGTTCATTCTTGCTTGTGGACAGAAGTCTCAATGCAGTGACTTGACCTTACAGCTTAGAATAGCAAACTCATGACAGAGCAGTGTCTGCTTCACAGTCTTATACCTACAAGCTTGGTTTCACTGATCAGGATAACACACATCTTCTCTGTACTTCTGTCTATTAAGACTGAGTGATCAGACTGAAGTAGAATAATTATCTGCCTCCCAGCAATACAGCTAAACAAGTACTATCTGCAACTCTTTGTTCTCTTACTGGGAAATAATAATAAATCCTGAGGACTATCTTTATAATCCTGTAAACTGTGTGTTTTCTAGCCTGAATACATGCAATCAACTTGCATGAAAAACAGCTCTGTTCAGCTGAGCTTCCGTAGTTCTCATGTTTGCTTTGATGAAATCAGGTTCTGTTTCCAGCTGCAGACTAGAATCCTACAGCTTACATTAAACATATCCTCTGTTCTTCAGGAAAAAGTGTGTTGAATCTGATTTCTAATGGCTATGTAAGCATTAGTTAGTCTGACCCTAATTCTGAGGGGTAAGTTCTCAAAGTTCTATTTCACCTGAGTGTATTTGGTCTTTATGCAATGCACTTGCAAAGCTCACTATTATCGAAATGTTCGTTTACAGCTCTTCCTCCAGCTTCTGCACTTCAGTCTTAAGAAAAGAGATGTGACAAAATAGCTCAGCTTTCTTTTATTGCAGAAACAGAAAAGCATTATCTTATCTGGAACACAGAAGCAGAGCGATGTGACAATGCCTCTCTGCCCAGAGCAAATGTTTTCTTTTCCCTGAGTCCCATAGGAGAAGCAGCAAGTGAATCACTTTTAACTTATCCTTCCATAGAAATAATTATGGATTAGAATTCACCTTGTTTTAATCTAAGTATGATGTCTTGGTCACTTCCTTCTGTCACTACCATAAGACCTAGGACTGTTGCATAAATGTAGCTTTCTTGCTCTCACTATACATTCTGTGCTGCTTTTAAAAGAAACTCAGGAATCTGCAGCACTGTCCCAAATTTTATGTCATAGGTCACACTGAAGTAAAAGTTTTACTTTCAGCACCTCACTTACTGTCTAGCTAACTTCTGCTTAAGAAAGCATACATATGGTTTTTATTTTTGCTTACCACCATGGTTTGCATCCCTCCATATTAATTTGTATTTTTTTGTGAAGATTTCCGTGTTTCTAATCTTTCAAGTAATTCTCTACCCATATATTTTGTTTTAATGCCCCCTGGTGGTTCTTAGCCATTCCACTATTTTCACACATTAGGCAACTTCATTATCACAAATCCTGGAGATGCTACATCAACAGCATCTTGTCACCCAAAGGCAATGTGAGCAGGATCGAAGAGGATTTTGATACAGAACTCGTTTCATATATGTGCTTGACACTACACAAATAAGTAGAGAAGATAAGTAAGCACTTCCGTCCAAATTAAGTACTGAAGAGCTAAGGTTAAACAACCTTATCTTAGGTGAGCATGAAAAATGAGTTACCTTTTGATCTGACAGATAAGGTGCTGAGAGGTACCTGACGTTTTCCTTTGTCACAGGTCAGTTTATTTTTGTTGTTGTTCAATTCTGCCAGCACCTGCTGCACCTGCTACTGAGGAAAAAAGAGCAGTCACCATTCTGTAGGACAAACAAGGCCCAAAGCAACAAAGTTGCTCTATGTCCTCTCCCTGAGCATTTTAACTTTCCTCTGTTGCTTCAGGTATAAATTTTCAATTAGGTGAAACACTGAAACAGATTTTTTTTTTTTTTTTTTAAATATCCAAATGGCATAAATTCCTCCAAGACAGCTTAATCTCTAGGAAGAACTGCTCAGATTGGTACAACCTTCCAGATGGCCACAAGAAGGCCACTGTCCTAGAAGCACAAGCAACAGAAATGGAGAGATGAAAGAAATCTTTGACAACAGGCAACAGAGAGACAAAAACAACTAAAGAATGAGAAGACCTGGACAGAATTAAAGGAATTTAGAAAGACAGTAAAGAATACAACATTAAAAATCAGGCAACTTTTTACGGTTCATAGTGTTCTATTGATTCATATTCTTTAACTGATTACTGCCCAAGGAGCTCCGTGTTAAAAGGAAAAAAGATATACGTATGTTACAGATTAACTACTGTAGAAATGTTACTGATTATCAAATAACAAACATTCAAAAAGTGTTTCAGTTAATTCTTTAGCATTGTGATGTTAGGACAGCAGCTAAGTGTTTCTCCAGTGTATACAACTGGTCATTACATCCAACAGTGTAAAAAAAAAAAAAAAAAAAAAAAAACAATGGTAAAAGGACTGGTAGCATAGTATTACTAAGCTTTTACACAGCTTCTCTGGAACTGGTGAGGTATCTTGATCCAGGTGACCAAGAGTACTGAGAAATAATGGAATGGGAACAAGTTAAAAACAGGAATGAGGTCCCATGTGCAAATTTGTCCACAGAAGGCATAAAACTGTTGTTAATACCTTCCCAATGTAAACAAGCTGAATATATATGTACAGATAAAGAAGCTGTGTACCTGTAATAGAAAATTAAATGGAGTAATGGATTTTAATGAGATACCTAAATGTCCAGTGCCTGAAGCTCTATATAGTTCTCTTAGCTCATCCCACAGAGACATCTAAAAAGATGGAGTAGTAACATTTGAGAGATCTTACCCTTTTGTTTTGTTTTTTCCCCTTTTTGATTCCTTGATGTGATCAGCCTCTCTCCATAAAATACAGATTACTTCAAAGAGCACCTTGATTCCTGCTATAGTTACTTATCAGTCAGGTCATCAGTTATCTACTTTATTAGTGGCTTACCTGCTCATGTACCAGTGCAACCAAGTGATCCAATAGCCTCTTGTTCTCTTCCTCTAGTGTTTGCAAAGTGAATTTCATTGAAACTATTTCTAGCTATGAACAAGGAAATCCAACTCTAATCATTCCACTTCAAGATTTCCACAGTCACAATACATGAATATCTCAAAACCTCAGCATTATGTATGGATTAGGTGTAGCGTCTCCTGTTCTGGAGACCTCTTCTGCAACCATGAAAGAATCATGCTGACTTCAGTCACAACACTAAGGAATTTCTCATTTATATCACAAATGCTAACTTTCCTTTTCCAGACTACGCATATGCAAGGAAGCTACACAGGTAAAGCAGATGAGAGAAGCTGAAAATTATTTATAATTTGCCATAGTAGCATAACAAACATTACTACAAATAGGGCCTTGTGTAGGTAGCAGTAAGGTTGCTGCTCCAAAGGACACATCCATATAGACCAGAAAAATATCAAACAGCAAAGTGAACAATATGGCTGTGGTAAATATCACATTATTTAGAAATGATGTAGTTAAGAGAGAGTAAGCAAAATGAAAGGAAAACTTGGAGAAAGACAACACTAAATTTAAAGAACAGCCATATAAATTGCAAGATACCTCATTCTGTTTTTTCTACTTCCAATTTGTTCCTTTCCTGTGTTGTTTCATTTGTTGTTGTCCTTATCTGTCAAGAAATGTGAGATCACTGTCACTGAAAACATTCAGATTCATAGAAATACTACACATCTTCAGAACAGTTGATCTGAAGGTTGCAAGTCAACTCTGAAGTTCAGAAATAATACCTGCAGAGCTTCCCTGTCTTCTCTCCCTTTCATGCTTCAGAGAGGAGACATTACAAGTCAAAGTATAAGCATAGTAGGAAAAGGGAGAGTGTGTCACACTTGCCACTGCAATAGCAAAAAATAATTGTTCTGAAAGGAAAACTGGTATGTAAATAAGAATTCCAGAGATGTGGGTCTGAAAGCAGCCTACAAGAATACTGTTTTAAAACCGTAAGGTTTCTGTACCTCCTATTGAAGATCTTTCATTTCTGCCAGCAGAGATCCTTTCTCTTGCAAAGCTGTCCCAAGTTCCCCTTGCAGTCTAGTGTCAGTGCATTCCAAAAGCTGTCTCTGTGTGGTTTCAGCCTCCTCAGCAAGGCTTGCTTTCTGCCTGTGTTGGCCATGCTCTCTCTTGCAAGGCCTCCCTAAAGAAAGACGGATTAGCCAAGCTGGAGATCTAGCACAACAGAAAGACAGAAGATGGCCTCCACGTTAAATACCAAGCCGGCCCTTCTGTGTTAGTGACAAGTGCTAGAGAAGCAGAAATCAAGGTGGTGAGAATGCAACAGAAGAAGGGGAAGCAGAGGCTGCAGATGAGAAGACTCCTCACAGCGCACTCTGAAGCTGAGCCCTCTCGTGCTGTACACTCTGCAGCTCTCTGAGAATCTTGGCGTGGTCAGCATTCAGAAGCGAGTCTTGCTCTTGCAGCTTACGGTCTTTCCTTGTTCTGCCTAAAGGGAAAAAATTACCCAGGCAATAACATTAACATCAGAATGATGAGGGATGAGTAATTAATTTACAAAGCTATTAATTTGTCATTGAGCTCCTGCATCATCCCTATAGTTCTGCATATTGTGGTGTGCTGCTTCTTGAAGATGGTATCAAAGCTGAGTTCACCTTGCCTAGCTTTTATAAATGTATTTAATCTCAGATCCTTATTACTTCCACTCAGTTTCTGCATTTCTAGTACTTAAAATGCCTATTAACTCCTACATTCCTCTTTCTCAGTGGTTGTTACAGGATGCTTCTGTAAATAATATTATATTTACACTGTTTCCACATAACATATGACTTTTTTTTTTTTCTGTACTGAAAATAAATATTTGCCAAAGAAGGACACTAACACTTTTTTAACACCACCTTTATAGAATTTCCATTCCTATACATAAAGTATTTTACTCAAGTGTGTCCAAAGAAGGGCAACGAAGCTGGTGAAGGGTCTGGAGGACAGGTCTTACGAGGAGCGGCTGAGGGAACTGGGGTTGTTTAGTCTGGAGAAGAGGAGGATGAGGGGAGACCTCATCACCTCTACAACTACCTGAAAGGAGGTTGCAGAGAGCTGGGGATGAGTCTCTTTAACCAAGTAACAAGTGATAGGACAAGAGGGAATGGCCTCAAGTTGCGCCAGGGAAGGTTTAGACTGGATATTAGGAAGTATTTCTTTACAGAACGGGTTGTTAGACGTTGGAATGGGCTGCCCAGGGAGGTGGTGGAGTCCCCATCCCTGGAGGTGTTTGAGTCGGGTTGACATAGCGGTGAGGGATATGGTGTAGTTGGGAACTGTCAATGTTAAGTTAACCTTTTGTCCGAAAAGGCAGAGGAAATTTTAGCTAAGCAGGTACTCCATATTTGACTCATGAATAGAAAAATAGTCATGTAGAATCTAAAGGTGGAAAGGAATATAAATGTACTACTTCAAGGGTAGATAGAAGAGGGAGCAGCAGTAGTTCTGCATGTCCTGGCATGTGACAAGACACTTTCAAAAAAAGCTGATTCAAAATGTTTATTGGGAAGAAAACTGTCCAGATTTAACGTTGGGAAATCTGGAAGAGTTACCTAGGCTAGTGATTGAATTTCTTCACTGGAAGTTGTTCATTAGCCCACATTACCTGGGGGCACTAAACTTTGTCTCCTGACCTGCATTTGTGGCTTTCCAGTAAAAGTATAATTATTTCTCACTGTAATCACTTTTGTTATACTTTATTTCCATTTTGAAAACAAGAGTAGCTATTCTCATTACCTGTACTTTCTCTGCTGTTTCTCTCAGGGCAGTCATTTTAGACTGAAGCTGCAGGTTCTCTTTGCGTTGTTTGCTAAAGGACAGCTGTGCATTCTAAAGGGCAATAAAACAGAATGTTCACTGAGAAAAAATTTAAATGTCATTTAGGCAGGCACTTCACAAATATCAAGTCTTTATTTCATACTTGCCTATTTCTTTTAAGCTCTTGTCATGTGGCTATGTGCTCTTGCAGGCACTGGATATGGCTCCTATAGGACAAGCCTCTTCTGAAATATACCTTGAAATAATAATGAAAGTGCTAACTGCTCTAACTTAGCTTTGAAAATTGAGGGTGACTTCATATCCTTGAGCTCAAGCTTATTAGTCTCCACTATAATTAATCTCAATACTATTGAACTTAAACGATCTCCCTGCCAGAAGTGGTACAATTCACAACTGAAGGAATCCTTTGCCAGCACTGTGAGACTCCTCATGTCTAAGCTGAAATTTTACCGCATCTTCACCAAAACTTACTTTTTCAGAGAAGACTTCAGACAGCACGCACTGTCCCTATGTAGGCAGTAAGCATACCTCTTTGCCCATTTAGTACCCAGTTGACCAAGGTTCTGAGTTTTCTGTAGTATTAATCACCAATCTGTCTGTCTCCTTTGTATGCAATACCTGTGCTACCACAACTGTGTTTCATGGTCAGTTCCAGCTTTCCAAGGAAGGCATTCATGTCACTATTTTGATATTTCAGTAGAACATGGAAGTTAATCTTTCAATAAGTAGAGTAACCCCATACTGGTAAAATAATAAGATACTCAATGGTTATTAGCCTTGGTCACATTTGGCATTTGTCCACATAAAAATTCTACCTCTGAAGTGTGGTACATTTGAAAGGCCCCATGTAGGCTGTGCTGATATTTATTTAGCTATTTTCCTCACCAACACTTGTTTACAATTTACTTTTGCTTATTCACCAAGCTGGGAAATGATACAGTTCCTGGAGTCTGAAAATAGAAAAGAATGTCAGGACGTGCTTTATTATCTGTTTGGTAATTTTAAAAGGTGACATATTGATTTAATGTTTGAGTTTAGCTGAGTTACTGAATATGTTACAAACAGGTAAGACTTCTACAAATGTGTTCTTTAACACTTTTCTTGATAACTTTAATATTTCAGCAAAATTACTTTTTAAAATTGATTCCATAGATTAATTGTAATTTAATTTTAAAATTAAGCATGCCATCATGCCGATCTCCTACACATACTGTTTCTGTGATTGCTTGAGCAAATCAACTCTAAATCTCATATTCAGCTGTCTAGTGTATAAGCAACCATTTTGTCCTGACTATAACCCACAGCCCATATGCAACTTTACAAGTTTTTGTACATTGACAAAGAACAATAGTTAGATCCCTGCTTAAACCGTATAGATCTAAAAGCAGAAGCATTTTTGTTGGCATTTGAGTCAACCTGCCTGTAATAGCTAGCCTCTTATTCTGTTGTGTTGTATAACATACTGGAAAAAAAGGAAGACAACACAAGATGATTCAGCATGAGCAGGGTAGGCAGGGAACTCTAGCCAAAATATTATGACATCCAAGGTAGCATCAAAGGATCACTCAAAAGTTCCTTCAGTTAACAAGGGGAAAAAGCATTGATCAGCAGGATTATTTGATATAGGAGTAAAGAAAACTTGTATGTCTCATTTAAATTTGTCATTTGCATATGGACTTGTGAAGGAAAGAATTCTTCTGCCATCGTTCTCCCCCATTCAGCCCACTCTGCCACAACATGACAAGTTTCTCTCCTCTTGCCATGCCTTACGCAGAAACGCTGACTGCCTTTTGTGAGCTATAGGTTAATTATTGCATATGTGATTCGCAAAATAACAAAAAAAGTGTATGGGAAACAGGAACACTTCTATAAAAGGAGTAGCTAGAAATCTGAAATAGGTCCTGAGAGAAGGATCACAAGAACAATAACTATGCTAGGACTTACGCATGGTTACTGTGAGTTATTTGGGAATATGGAGCAGACTTTAGGTTAGGAACATTTACCTTTAATTTTGATAATATGGAGCTTCCCCCTACCCTGGAGTGCATTAAATGCCACTTAACTCCCATTTAAGCAGCTACTTTCACATCAGCAGACTGGGATTCTAAATGAGATCAACTAGAGTCTTATCCAAGAGCTTGTCTTTATACTGATGGTTAATAGAGCACATTTTTTTTAATCACCTGCAAAAAGATTCATTAGCAATGGGCCCATCAGTTCAGGAATCATGCATTAATAGTTACTTGCCAGATGAAGTGTCCTCTGAAAAGAATTTATGCTGATGGAATCTTTTCATATTATTGTTGTGTATTCATTACCCTGATTACCACTGTTGTCAGTTTCCTCTAGGTAGGAAGAGGCTTTAGAAACATCACATGCAAACTAAAGGCCTTTAATATTTTATCCCCTCTTAAGCTGCCCTCCATTCCGGTTGACTGATACACCTTCCCAGTGAGGGAAGGGCTACAAAGATACAAGAACCCACTGTCATACCCAGCTCAGCTTTCAGCTGTTTGCCCTGTTGCTCCAGGTGGGCAGTTCTTTCCTCCTCTTCTTGCAGCCTCACTCGGGCTAGCTGGACATCTTTACGCAGCTCTTGGCAGTCCTGCTGTAGTATCTGTACCTGCAGTGATATCACAGGTAATTCTTTAAGTTGCAGAATTCAGTCAGGCAAACCTAAGCAAATTTCAGAGTTTGAAAAGTTGATCTAACTGGAACAGATATAGCCTGATCAGCTTCTCCTCTCTTTCTGCTTGTCCCAATCTTATGCAGAAGAGTTTTATGGCAAGCAACTCAATTTCTATATGTAATGCAGTGTACGTATGTTTATAGTCATCTTTACATGACAGGCAGAATCTAACAAGTTTGCACAATTAAAGAGTAAAGATCAAGCTATAAAAGATGAAGGTGACTGCAACACTCAAGGCACTTAACAAGTCTTTCTCATGCTGTTTGGTGAGGAATTTTTTTTGCTTTAACACTAGCTAATAAATATGCCACAGGGTCAACTATACCTATCAGAAAGTGATAGATGAATTAAACTAAGCCTTTACTCCTCACATGATGTACAATGCATACAGTTCAATAACGTATCCATCATTTTTCCACTTCTGCCGTGGAAGAACACAGAAAAGGCATGTAGGAAAAAAAAGTCTAGTGACTTGTAATAGACTTTTATATGTTTCAGGTTAGAGAGACCTTGATGATCATCAAAAAATTGAAAATAAACCCCTGATTTATTCAAGTTTTGATACTTTGCTATTTGCTTTCTTTTATCCTTACTAAACTGTTGCTATGAATTCAGAAGTCTTAGAGTGACTGCATGTGGCTTGTGTGTGTGTGTGCATGCAGAGAGGGGGATTGGTTTTGTTTATTTGAATTATGTGTAAGCCAATTCATTTCTACAATGAACTATGGCCCCTCCCCATGCTCCAAAATAGCTAGATCATACAAATATGTTGAGAACAAAAAATCTAACTTTGTCATCATGGCAATTAATGGAGAAAACCTTCTTACTCCCAGAAGGTTTATCTCAACAGAATATTTTTCAGAAATTGCATTTTCTATGTCTATCTATTTATCAGCACCTCAATTATAAAGAGGCTTGTTTAGCATGGTGAAGAAAAGGTTAAGGCAGGATCCAGTTGTGGCCCACAAATCTCAGAGATGGTTACAAAGACTATGAAGTCAAACTATTTTCAGTTACATTGAATGATTTAAGAAGGGGCAATGGTCCCAAATTTAAGCTTGGAACGTTCAAATCGGATGCTAGAAAAATAATCTTAACTGGAACATTACTGCAGCACTATAAAAAATACCTAAAGCATCCTGAACTCTGCTAGACAAATCCACCACTGCCCCAATCTAGTGTTTGTGATACTCCTGCTTTGAGCAGGAAGTTTGACTACATGATCTCTTCTGATCAATGTTCTCACTAAATGTTGTTGTTATAAAGTGTTTTAACTGGTTTCTAGGAATGATGTCCAAGTTCTTGCTCTTTCTCACAGATGAGAAAATGAAAACAGACACAAAAGAATGAAAGTTTCTCAAACCCGCTTTCATTCTGCTTCTAGTGTTGTCCTGTACATGACACATGACAGTTCCTTGGGATTCTTCCAAAGACTCCTGCAGGCTGATCTGCTGGGATCGCTGTTCCGTTAGCTAGGAAAAAGAAACACTTTGTGACCCAGGTCTAATTAAGTCGATTGAACAAAGACTTTGAGATCATATATGAAAGGTGTTCTGTCTGGGTATTTAGTTATAAGCATGGCTGGCAGGTTCCTTTGGGTTGTGCACATTCCAAAATTGCACCCAGAATATTATTTAAGGATCTTCTTATAATCTTTAAATAATACTTGGCAAATTCAGCCTCCTACTAAAGTCCTTGCTCTTGTGCTTATGTCCTGAAGTCTACAGTTAATTTTCTGGTTTGTGTTCCTCAGCTGTGATCACTATATCCATCTAAAGAAGATGAAAAGAACAGATATTTATATCCTTTCATGTTCATAACTATTGCAAAAGCAATAGGTATTATAAAATGCAACTGCCACACTAACACCTAGAACTTGATTTCTCTCTCCAGTCTGATGTTCTCTGTTCTGAAACACTGAATATAAGAGTGCAAGCACTAAGAAGCAACACGTTGTTTAATACAATTAATGAGATTGATGACATACTCCATTGCATTTCTCTTCAGGGGAGATAGTAATAGAAGTTTAAGACTGAAATACCACAGAAATGCAAGTTCCTGGAAAAACAGTAAAGCTTTTGAGAACTCTACACATGACAGCTAGGATGAACTTAAGTCATGAAGATGGGAGAATTACAAATCTCAAATATTTTTATTCTTGATTTGCTGCACAATTTTAAAAAATTAATGGATGCACAGATTCTCATTATCAAAAGTGTTTGCTCTTACTGACAACAACATATCATAAACTCCTTTTATCAGCTGAGTATACATTCTATTTAACTATGTCAGAGATGAACATACTTAAAAACAAGTCTGTTAATACTTGAAACTATAATAAAATCATCTTTTGTACCGGTTGTAGTTGCCATAGCAGTACTCAGTCTCTGAACTACTTCTTTTGCCTTTTCTTCAGCCTCTTTAATATCACTTACGCACTGGTGCAACTTCATTGCTTCTTGCTGTACTATTTTCATTTCTTGCAAATGTTCATCATGGATTGCATTGAGATGCTGCTTCAGCTAAGCTGCTGCAAGGAAAAGGCAAAAAACTTTAATTGACAGAAAAAGCATATGGAGGGACAATGAAGAACAAAGTGGTAAAAAAAGTCCTTTTTTACTACCTGCATGCTTTGGACTCAGTTCCTTTTCTGTCTGCAGCCAGAAGATGTTTAATTTCAGTGTCTGTACAAGACTATAAACGACACCTCTGATTCACCAGTGTTTTACAGTTTTTCCACAGTGTATTTTCTCCCACAAATGATACCCTGGCCTGCATGGAGCTAATGGCTGGGTGACTAGCAGGTGTTTCTGAGGTCTCTGAGTGGATATTGTCGAGGCTGTAAAGGAGAAACAACTGACCTACTCTGTGTATGCATACCTACCTGACATTGCACGTATGCGTTACAGGTGTGATTAGATTAGAAACCATGTTTGCTAGAGCTGGAAGGTTTCCTGTGACCCCTGGTTGCTGTAGTCTGTTCTCACTGGCTCTGCCAGTACCAGCTCCCTCACGGAGCGAAGAGCAAAGCATGGGAAATGGGTGCAAAGAGGAACAAGATGAGGAAAATCAAGAAAAGCGTGAACTCTCCAAGAAGGAAAAAGCTTACCCCTGCTTTCTCCCTGCCTCTGCCCATTGACGCTGAGCTCTTCCAGGTCTCGCACCGGTGCGGTGGTTTGCTTTCCACCACCCTCATCCTCAGGTGGAGCACTGTGAAGGCCTCAGGCGTGGTTGCCCTGACGCTCGTAGGTATAACGGTTGGCCTGGCCTCCTGCTCTTGCCCTGTGGGAACCCTCACAAGCCATGGCTGAGGCTCCTCTCTACACGGCAGCTACCCTGGGTCTAGGGCACCTCTCCCACCAGCCTGCCGCTCCCCTCACCCTGGCCTGCCAAGCTCCCGAGCCCCCTCCTCACCCCCAACCGCCACCCACCGTGGCCGGGCCAGCCAACCGCCATGGCACTCCGTCCCCTTCAAACACACCCGCTCCCTGCGCAGCCCAGCCTGCATCCAGCAGTTTAAGCAGTGCGTGAGGTGGCGGTGCCTGTGGAGGGCAGGCACCCCAGGGGTCCGGCCTCACCCTCCAGTGTCAGGGTGTGCCTGAGGAGCCGCCATTGCTGTTGATGAACGGGGTCCTGGGATTTTCACAGGAGATTCTGCTTCTCCTCTCCCTTCCTTCCTCCCCACCTCGCAGCCCACACCCTGCCTTTACAACAGGACACTGAAGTATTTTAGTGTTTGAAGGGGTTTAAAATCAGCTTTCAGGGCCTGTAGGCTCAAACCTCCATATGGAGGATGCTCTGCAGGAGCATGCTAACCTGTAGGCTAATAGTTATTTTTAGACAT